>NC_041382.1:129536595-129613400 GCF_002162155.2 Triticum dicoccoides
AGGGATGCGCTGCCGATGCGACATCTCAGTTGATATCAAGGTTTACTACAATCTTGCATCCCCCAGGCCCTAAGAACAAGGCAAACAGCGCATGGTTTTGCAAATATACAATTCTCGAGATTTTGTAAGGTCTACTTCAAGGGCTACATGTAAAACAAGCCCGCACAAGTTAGGTTGATTCATCCATTGAACGGGGGTGGCACAACTGCATGACCTTATTTTGACAGAAAGTTTAATTGTATCCAGAGTTTGAATTGCCCGTTTAATCTCCTCCGCTTTCAATCGTAGTGCCGGTGGGCGCTTCATCACGGCTAACATCACGGAATTCGTCCATGAATTTCTCATGGAATTCCTTGAATCTGGATATGATTGCAGGGATTTTGTCCTCCTGAGGCAAGATCGTGCATCTGAAGTGATATGTTCCAGGAGCCTATACAAAATTAAAGATGCAACAGAAAATGTTAGTGAAAAGTCAGTTAACGCTCTGAACCACAAAAATGAACCAAACAGCTTTTAGTGAGGCTTTGAGACTACCAACCTGACCAAATCCAGATCCAGGAACGACGACAATTCCAGTCGCTTGAAGAAGGCGAAGAGCATAGTATGCATCTGGGGCAGCACCAGCTGCTTGGGCAGCACCAATCGCCTTCTGGGGTAAATGAAGGCGAGGGAACAAATACATTGCACCCTCAGCCTTGTTGCAGGTGATGCCTTCTAAACTGTTGAATGCTTCTTCCAAGGCCTATGTAAGGTGAAGAAAGTCAACAAGGATAAGGTCCTTAAACATCTTCAGGTGATAAAGCATAAAAGATGGGAAAGGGAAGTTATGCTTTAGGTTGCAGTTCAACTGGAGCATTGACCAATCTTACAAATCAAAATAGGTGGGAGCACTAAAAAAAGGGCGGAACAAACCTTTGCACGCCGAGCTAGCGATGAAATAATACCATCTCTCTCTACCATGAAGGATTCATAGGATTCATCCCCTACCTGTAAAATGAGTAATCATTTGTATAGGTGCCATAACTATTCCACTTTGCAACTGCTCCATACATGATATACTGACCTTGGGTGGGTTCATTATGAGGCTAGAGAGAATTTGGCCAGAGATATTGGAACAAAGATTCACTGATGCCACCTTGTAAATCTGTTCTCTTACATCGGCATTAAATCCAGTTACTTCCATGTAGCCTCCTCGTTTACCACATTCTCCATAGTAACCTAGCAGGACACAGAAAAAGCCTTACCATGTGCCAAGAGATGCACAAAGAAAAGGACCGCAGACAATAGAAGGATTCAATTACCTTTCGAAACTGACTGGAACGATACCAAAGGAAGATCATCATCGGTGTATCCCATTGACCGTGCAATCTTTTTGAAAGAGTGGAACTGCTTATCCTCAACATATATGTTTTCTTGGTAAACCTAGGGTAAATGAATAAATGAACAAGTACACTTAGAATACCCATCAAATTTATATGGCATTTATAGTAGCTTGTGCATATTTACACAGGCAAACCTTTGAATACAGATTCTGGACTCACCTCATCTGCAAGAAGAACAAGTCCTTCGTTCTTGCAGAATTCAACAATTTTCTTTTGGTTTTCCTCCGCAAGAACCTTGTGAAAGTAAAAGGTGTCAAATAACCACTCCACCGAGATCAAATTTCATGAAAAAGAAGACTTAAAACAGTATATGTCTGTAAGTTATCTGTCTGTCATGGTCTATCTATGTAAGTATGTACCACAGCAATAATAGCTTACTGACACACAAATTTCCCGAGTATATCACTGGGAATGTCTTTTAGGCTTTTTTGCAGATAAAAGTTTCATCAATAATAACCTGTCCAGTTGGGTTTCCCGGATTTATGACCACGAGCGCTCTGACAGTGATACCCTTAGATCGAGCCTCATCTACTTGTTTTTTAAGCTCGTCAACCTCTAGCCCCCACCCTATCTCTTCATCAAGGAAATAAGGAACCTGAAGCCAAAATTATTCCAGAAATTAAATCATCAAACGTGAAGATCCAACACTTCAAAGCATCAGAAGCACTGTTGTAGAACATACAAAAGAACCACCATGAAGGGCAATTGATGCAGAATACAGCGGGTATTGTGGAAGAGGGCAGAGAATGCCATCCTTCTCAGACCTTATCAGTAGCTGCATCATCATGTGGACCTAGGTGAAAAAGAAACTAGACTGGATTAGTGATGACAAGCTAAAACAATGTGTACAGTCAGGCATTGACTTCTAACTGGAAGAATCAATGTCCTTATTGCTAGTAAATGATTCACCACTGTTCATATTAATCCAGTATACAATATACATACTGCTGGGCTTGCCCCATCTGTAAGGAAGATGTTATCTCCACTAGCATGGAAACCATCACGGGCAGCAATACCGGCAGCAATTTCATCACGCAAACCTTTCACACCCTGAAATAGACAGCTGGGTGAATGATCAAGATTGGAACCATAACAACATTCTTCCAATAGTATGTAGATACCTGACTGTGGCTATATGCTCCTGTCGCTCTTCCTGGGATCTTCTCTAGAATTTGCCATGCTCTCTCTATAGCATCTGAACTGTATGAAAACATGTATATCAACATCCCAAAATGCAGCAAGCAATATGAGTAGTTAGGCTACTAGCTATCACCAAAGTGATCTACAATATGGTGAAACAAATCAGTTAAAAGATGAAAATTGAATTCACTATTTTTTTCGTGAATATGTTAAAAGATTTTGGTATCATTTCATTAAAATAGAGGGAGAAATAGTTCTACAAAACAGGCCTCTAAGGGAGGTAGAAGCCCGACACCCAAATACACATGCCACTATTCTCCTGGGATGATCGTGTACAACCCTAGGGCGCCAGCTCTGCACCAGCCTGAGCCTCATCTTCAATTGCACAAAGCAGCTGGCTGACGCTTGGCATTGCGCTGTTGACAGTGCAGTCATTTCAATGTTTCCAGAGAAGCCAGACTGTGAGGATGATAAAAGAGGCCATGCCCTTCCACCGGTGCTAGAATTTGTCACCAATGGAGGATTGCACCCACAAAAGCACCTCGTGACAAGGAGCGATCTACCAGCACGTGCGGCATGGACTCCGGCTATTGATCACAGTGCACGCCCTTGCATGCTGGGGAGTGGGGCAAACCCCGAATATTCGCTATTAGCATGCAACTAAACTCAGAATATTGTGGCAATTCCTTTCTGGGAAATTTCAGCTCAGTGTCATAGCAATGCATAATTAGGAAAGTATCCTCCAGTCTGAGGATGTGATTTAGTTATTGATTGTGAATCACAGACTGTTCTGGTTTCTATAAGCTGAACAGATCACATGAACTTTGTCAGCTTAATACTCATGTAAAGTCACCTACCATATAAGAATATGGCAAATGTTTTTAACACTAATTTACTTATACTCATCCAAGTATAGAGTGGTTTCCAACTTTCCATACCTGTATAGAGCATGAGTTTCACTTTTGTCCAAGAGAGCTGGATGATCACATAAAGAGAGGACCTGACAAAGGCAATGAGCAAATAAGCAACAGTGGAACAAGCATTCATCACACAACTATAATCCAAGGCGGACAAACTCACTTCTCTGAAAAATGTAACAGGTTGTTGACCAAGGGAATGAGGATTTCCAATGTTACAATAGAGTATCTGCATCAAATTAGATAAACGAAGGTAAATCCATCGATAAAGTAAGTGTAGTGGAAAAACCTTCCAACAAGCGTCGAGTTGATGGAATAACAATCAAACCTCATCAAAAGGAAGCGATTCTGGATTTTTGTGTAACTCTTGTTCTAAGTTCTGCAGGACAAAAATACAAAGACCATGATTCAGGTTTCTAAACAATCATACTAGAATTAAACATAGGAATGAAGTAGCACAAATAAGTATAAATTCTGCAGTTGAGTATGGCAGTAAGACTAATTAGTACTCTGTATTTGACATCTGTAAATATACTTGGGACAACAACAAAAAACTGCTAAATCTGAGGAGAACATTCAACATACCTGAGCATGTGTAACAATCTCTCCACGAACAGCATATTTGAACTCCAAGACCTAAATGAACAGACCAAATCACATCAAAAAATATAATGCCATGTGCCAGTATGAACGTTAAAGCTTAAATTTGTGCTATTAGAATCCCATCGCTGCTGAGAAGTACACATGTTATTTATGCCCAATCATACAGTACACACACAGATTCGAGCTCCACTTGCACGCGTATCAACATCGAATCACTGACTTTAGCATCCCCTAGCAAATGTCGGAAATTTGTAACTCCTATCCTAGGGTCTGATTGCTCGTTTGACCACGAACCGAGCAAGCATAAAAGGGGTAGGTAAAAAGTTTAAGGTCGCACCTTGGGGTTGATGGTGTCGAGTGACACTGGCGGCGTACCGGCGGCCGAAGTGGACATGGCCCTCGCCATGTAGGCAGCCATCGCCGAAGGGGAAGGTCGAGACAGCGCCGCGGCCGGAGCCGGAGCCGGAGACGGCGCGGCTGCTCTGGTGGCGCCGCGCAGGGAAGCGGCCACCGCGCGGCGCGCCCTGTCGGTGAGGAAGCGGCGCATGGTGGGGAGGAGCGACTGGACGCGGCGGCGGTGATGCTTCGGGCGACGCAGAGATCGCGACGGCTATTGCAGAGGGAGATGCGGAGGTGGTCAGAGCACAGCGCGACCCTTTTTTGGGGGGTCAGTTTTGTTTTGCGTCCCCTCCAAGAAAGAAATGAGACTACGCCGATATAATTCCTCAAATGAAATTTTTGCTTGCCCGGAAAGAAATAAAGTGTTTAAATTTGTTTTTCTGGTTATTTCCGAACCTTTTAGGGTCTGTTTGATTTAAAACGATTTCAAATGGATTTTGGAGTTACATTCTTCAGGTTTTTTTTGAACATTAGTACACACACAAGTGCTCATGTACACGCGCATACACTCACCCCACGAACGCAAGCACGCACACCCGATCCCTATGAGCACCTCCGAAAGACTGAGCCGGCATATCATCTTGAGATTTATGAAGTCACCGTGGACGCCTCGTCGTCGACAGAAACGTCTCCTCCCACTGAATGCGCATCGCCGGAAATTCTGAAATAAATCCAGGAATAAATGAGAGCACCAGGATTTGAACCCTACTGGGTTGGGATACCACAGTCCCTCTAACCATCCAACCACAGGGTTCTTCAGGGTTGTTACATGTGTCATTTCTTTTTTTTAAAGAGAGAGAGAACGAGATTTTTTTTATTGCTCAATAATACTTGTATCTCTTATTAAAGTGTGCTATTCTATAATGTTTCTTTAGCAGACCCCCCGCTAATCTGAAGCGATACATTACTCAAGCAACAGCCTTCTCCTCAAGAAGAAAAAAAGTAGGGTTTCCCTGCCTCGCGCTAGCACTGCCGCCGGTCTACCTCATCTCCAGTGGCCCTAGGGGCATGGAGGCGTGGTGAGCATGGCCCTTGCCGGCGGGAGAGATCTTGCTCCGTTTTTAGGTGTTTTTGTGTTGTTTGGAGTTTGTGTCTTGTTCAGAAAGACGAGGCGGTGGCAGCTCCCTGAAGATGGAATAAAGTTCACCCCGTCGTCTAGCGTCGTTGGAGGGCATGTGGATGAGTGTCTACAGCGGATCTCATAGGATTCGCTTGAGGCTGGTCTTTGGTGGATCTGCTTGGACCCAATTTTCGTTCGTCTTCATAGGTGTGTCTACAGATTGGATCCTTTCGATCTATATTTCTCTTCATCGGCGATGGTTGCTGTTCTGGTGCGCTGGTCTTGTAAGGCCTTAGCAGAACGACTTCATGACTGTTTACTATAACAAGTTTGGCCCGACTTCGGTGAAGGAGAGGTGATGATGGTGTTGCGCCTTCGGCTCGCTCCAATGCTTGTAGTTGTCGCTAGATGGTCTACAGACATCGATGTAATTTTTATTATTTCTATGTTCTTTGTATTATCATGGCATGAATAGATAGAAAGTTTCCTCACAAAAAAAGGATTATCCTCTATTCCAGGCGAGTGAATATCGTCAAGAGTTCTTTGTGCTTTGAAAACAGACATAGAGATACATTTTTGTGCTTTAAATCAGACTGGGAAAGTCAAAAAATTTAATTGCCCCGATAATCAAACATGTCTCCCCTCGTTGAGGAGGATGAGGATTTTAGTAGGGCATGTGCATCCCTATTGTACTCTCTCCGCTCATGGTCAAACATGACGAATTGCCTTCCCCCTATAATTCTCCTTCGGAATCAAGCCATAGTTGGTGAGTTTATTATTGTATTGCAGAGTTCTAATCACATCTAAACATTTAGAGAAAACTGTTGGGAGATGTAGAAGAAAACAAAAAGTTTCACGCTTACGCACACCTAAGATTAATATGAAGATGTATAACGGGTTGGGATCAAGACCGTTGTCGTCACCAAGTTGCAGCAGATGAAGAATGTGTCGGTGTAGATCGTATTTGGAGTCCCTCGAACAGTCGATGAGCGATCCTACGAACTGCCCATGAACAGTCCCTCGAACCGAAGACAGAAAGCGCACAGCCTCTCTACTTGGTTGCAAGCGTGCAACCTTCACAATCCGGCAGCGCTTTGCCGTCTAGAGCTAGTCGTCGCCGAAGAATTAGAACCACACTGGGCTTCTAATTATGAGGATTAGAGGAACTAGATCAAGCCCTAATTAGTCAATTATGACCAACTAGAACTAGGGTTAGATGAACTATAGAAGGCTCCAAAACTTGTGTGCACAATTGTGACCAATACCTCAAGTATATATAGGTTGGAGGGGAAGAGGAGTGTAGTTACCAAGGAGGGAAAACCTCCTTGGGGCGTCGACAAAGGGGGAAGGAGTTGGACTCCTGACCTAGTAGGATTCGGGCGCCCACAAGGAAGGGGGGGCATCTCCACTTGGGCCCTTGTGGCCCAAGTTGCCTTCCACCTCTTGGCCTTTAAAGGTCCGTTGACATTTAAATTAGTATAAAAGCCTTCAAATAATTACTAGACCCTAATATATATAATTTAACATCACTAGAAACATTTTACACCTATATATTAATTATCAGTAATACCCGGGATTACCCGATACGTACTCTCCGAAACCCTTCCAGTGACCCTGAAACACTTCCGGATCTTCTCAAAACTATTTCGAATATTAATGAAATAATTCCAAAAATTTATTATCATCACTCCTGTCCTACTAACACTCAGCAAATCGTGATTGCCTTAAACTTGTGATCCCATAGGTTTGGTAACTCATAGACATGAACGAAAGCGTTCATTCAATGACCGATAGCGGAACCGTGGACGTCCATATCAATCCCTATGAGCACACGAATGATATTTGAGTAAACCTTTGGTTTCATGCGATGTTCCCTTTGCTTCGTGATACTTTACAAAACCTAAGATGCATCGGTATCCTCCTGAGTCATCACATGCTCACTATACCGAAATCATCGTTACGGGTTTTGTTCTTCTTTCTCGTTGTCGTGTTCCTGCATCCCCTTGACGTAGTCACCTGTGTCTAGCCAGACAATGATGGATGCTGTCACACCGAGAGTGCCCTAAGAATATCTATCCATTGTCGGAGGAGCAAATCCCACTCTCGAGCTATCTAGTCCCTTGTCAAACTTTCCGACGAACCTATAAGTTGTCGTTATGATCACCGTGTTATAGGTGATGTTTGAGCAACCCCAAAGTCCACCATACGGTAAGAAGTGACTACGATACTTTCATGGTCTAAAGAGCAAAATCACATGTTAACACTCCGTGTTATTACAATTGATTACAGACGATATTATCTCAATTCATAACAAACAAGTTTGGGTCAATTCAATGTGATCGTTCTTCCAACATCATAATCTCAATGTTGTTTTAGGATATCCTTACACTTAACGATATCCTAAGATCCGGAAAACGTGATCACCAACAACACTTGAGCTAGTCTTAGGGGCGAGACTTGGAACCTTTGTTTTGTCCGTTTATCATTTCACACGTGCATATGAGTTTTCAACTGAATCGCATATTCTAGGATCATAGTGGTTATAGCATGAAATATAAACTCTTAATTATGAGCATGGAAATATAGTAATACAATATTATTGCCTCTAGGGCATATTTTCGACAGTCTCCAACTTGCACTAGAGTCAATAATCTAGTTAGCATATTTTCTTTTACACCAGTGGCAATCTGGTGTTTGTTCATGCTTTGCTTGTGGTATAGCCTTCGTCCTATCAGATCTTGACAACTTCAGATTTGTGTGTGTTATTTGCATATCCATGCACCTATCATGCTTTCACAAGAATTCATAATTTATGTGAAACGACCTTTGTATATATCGAATCACTGGTAGAACCTTTGATTCCTTAGATTGAGCTACATAACCACTACCGAGAATAGTGTTTTATTTGCACAATCATCTAGAAATACCAAGTTCATAAATGAACCTTTGATTCATCACCCTCTATTGTTGCTTCTAAACCAACAACATATTCAGCCTTCTATTATATAATTTACCACAATAACTTCCTTGGACCAATTCCGACTTACCGTGCCACAATTAATCATTTAGTTGAAAACGGAAATCGTTTGGAGCATTGATGAAGATTTTATCAATGTACTACCTACAATGAGTCTGTATTGATGTAACTGTTGGGGAACGCAGTATTTCAAAATTTTTGCCTACGATCACGCAAGATCTATCTAGTAGATGCATAGCAACGAGAGGGGAGAGTGTGTCTACGTACCCTCGTAGACCGAAAGCGGAAGCGTTTAATAACGCGGTTGATGTAGTCAAACGTCTTCACGATCCAACCGATCCAAGTACCGAACGCACGTCACCTCCGCGATCAGCACATGTTCAGCTCGATGATGTCCCTCGATCTCTTGATCTAGTTGAGGCCGAGGGAGAGTTCTGTCAGTACGGCGGTGTGGTGACGGTGATGATGTAGTTACCGACGTAGGGCTTCGCCTAAGCACTACAACGATATAACCAAGGTGTGTAACTGTGGAGGGGGGCACCACACACGGCTAAAAGATCAACTTGTGTGTTCTAGGGTGCCCCCTCCCCACGTATATAAAGGAGGGAGGAGGGGAGGGCCGTCCGACCCCTAGGGCGCGCCCAAGAGGGGAGTCCTACTAGGACTCCTAGTCTCTACTCCTAATGTCTCGGTTGGTAGTCTCCCTAGGTTAATTTTCGTCCCACCTATCATGGTTTTTTTCGTCCTCCCTCCCACCTCACTGTTCCAAAAAAAAAAATCAACCACAACCATAGTTCTCTCGCACGGCAGTTAATTTTCGTTGGTTCTTTTCCGTCTCCCTTCCCACCACACCGCTTCCTCTCGCACGTCGCAAAAAACCCAGGAACTGAGCCTCGTCGCACGAAACGAAATCAGAGGAACGAGGCCCCCTCGACTCCTCACTCGATCTGTTTCCAAGGGTGTGAACGCCGCCGCCGCCGCCGATCCCATCTTCCCCGGCCACATGCCTCGTCGGCGGCCTCCTCTCCCCCATCCACGCCGACGACCTCCCTCTACCCAGCCCTCTTCGTCAACCCGTCTCTCCAGCCCACCCGATGCCACGACGACCTAGCAGGCAGGTGGGAGGAGCCCTGCCCGGCCACAGAGACACCACCGACGGCCTCCTCCTCCCCCTCACCTTCTCTCCCTCTCCCAAGGGAGGGAAGGGAATGGAAGGGATCCGACGGCAAGGGGAGGCAACGCCCAGATCCGCAGCCGCACCGGTGGGCCGCCGTCCCTCGAGGTCGTCCATGGAGGTCCAACCCGGCTGCAGCCATGGACTGAGATGCCCAAAACCCTAGCTACCTGTGGAGGTCCGACACCTCAACCTCCAAGGAAAGGACGCGCGCCGGCTGCAGGCCATCTCCGGCGACCTCCGACCATGGTGCGCGCGCCTCCTTCCCTTGTCTTGTCGGTTTCTTCATGCCCCTCCTTGTGATTCCTTCCCTTTTCTTTGTTTTCTGTGCAGGTTGCTCGGATCTGGACCAACTGCTGCTCCTACTGCTTCAGGTGGACGAGGACAAGCCCTCCCTCATGGCTGCTGCGGCTGCCTACTCCCTCCTACCGCCTGGCTTGGTGTGGTGATCTCCACCCCCTTCCCTGCACATCTCATCTTTTGATTGCAAATGGTCTGGACACAACTTGGTGGTGTTTGCTAATGTGCACGTATCCGTCCAGTTTGAACATGTGTGCAATCAAATTGATATATATTGTGTTGTTTGATTCTTACTTGCTTGATTGAGCAGAGGAAAATCGTGTATAGATAGACACAATCATTGTTCTTCATTTTTGATAGCCCAAAGTCATTCTTCCGCACCACATAATTCTAATTGCTTGCTCGTTTGTATGGATTTCAAGTAATCTCTCTAGCATCCTTATTCTAACAAGTGGTTTGGTGCATGTTATTTATTAATGAACTTGATCAAAACTTCTTTATTTTAAGTACATTTGTACTTCCGGTTTATTCATCCAATTAGATTTGCAAACAACTTGCTTTTCTAGCATTGTCATTTCTTGTTGGCATTAGAAGATGTCTCTGCTTCACATTGTCACTTGCAATTGAAGGAAATTTGCCCTAGAGGCAATAATAAAGTTATTATTTATTTCCTCATATCATGATAAATGTTTATTATTCATGCTAGAATTGTATTAACCGGAAACATAATACATGTGCGAATACATAGACAAACATAGTGTCACTAGTATGCCTCTACTTGACTAGCTCGTTGATCAAAGATGGTTGAGCTTCCTAGCCATAGACATGAGTTGTCATTTGATTAACGGGATCACATAATTAGGAGAATGATGTGATTGACATGACCCATTCCGTTAGCTTAGCACTTGATCGTTTAGTTTACTACTATTGCTTTCTTCATGACTTATACATGTTCCTATGACTATGAGATTATGCAACTCCCGATTACCGGAAGAACACTTTGTGTGCTACCAAACATCACAACATAACTGGGTGATTATAAAGGTGCTCTACATGTGTCTCCAATGGTGTTCATTGAGTTGGCATAGATCGAGAATAGGATTTGTCACTCCGAATGTCGGAGAGGTATCTCTGGGACCTCTCGGTAATGCACATCACTATAAGCCTTGCAAGCAATGTGACTAATGATTTAGTTACGGGATGATGCATTACGGAACGAGTAAAGAGACTTGCCGGTAATGAGATTGAACTAGGTATTGAGATACCGACGATCGAATCTCAGGCAAGTAACATACCGATGACAAAGGGAACAACGTATGTTGTTATGCGGTTTGACCGATAAAGATCTTCGTAGAATATGTAGGAACCAATATGAGCAT
This sequence comes from Triticum dicoccoides, assembly GCF_002162155.2. NCBI lineage: Eukaryota > Viridiplantae > Streptophyta > Magnoliopsida > Poales > Poaceae > Triticum > Triticum dicoccoides. The sequence goes on from NC_041382.1 coordinate 129,547,927, forward strand.
CCAGGTTCCGCTATTGGTTATTAACCGGAGACGTGTCTCGGTCATGTCTACATAGTTCTCGAACCCATAGGGTCCGCACGCTAAAAGTTCTGTGACGATCGGTATTATGAGTTTTTGTGTTTTGATGTACCTAAGGTAGTTCGGAGTCCCGGATATGATCACGGACATGACGAGGAGTCTCAAAATGGTCGAGATGTAAAGATTGATATATTGGACGACTATGTTCGGACACCGGAAGTGTTTCGGGAGGTTTCGCACATATACTGGAGTACCGGGGGGTTACCGGAACCCCCCGGGGAGTATATTGGGCCTAATGGGCCCTAGTGGGAGAAGAGAAGGGGCGGCCAGGGCAGCCGAGCGCCCCCCTTTCCTTCTCTCCTTTCTCTCCCTTCCTTCCCTTCTCCTACTCCTACTTGGAAGGGGGGGGGGGGTCCTACTCCCGGTGGGAGTAGGACTCCTCATGGGGCGCGCCATAGGAGGCAGGCCCCCTCCCCCTCCTCCACTCCTTTATATACGGGGAGGGGGCACCCCTTGGAGACACAACAATAGATCATTGATCTCTTAGCCGTGTGCGGTGCCCCCCTCCACCATAATCCACCTCGGTCAAATCGTAGCGGTGCTTAGGCGAAGCCCTGCGTCGGTAGCTTCATCAACACCGTCACCACACTGTCGTGTTGAGGAAGCTCTTCCCGAAAGCTCTACTGGACCGTGAGTTCGCGGGACGTCACCGAGCTGAATGTGTGCTTAACGCGGAGGTGACTTATGTTCGGTACCGAGGATCGGTCGACCGTGAAGACGTATGACTACATCAACCGCATTGTCATAATGCTTCCGGTTACGGTCTACGAGGGTATGTAGACAACACTCTCCCCTCTCGTTGCTATGCATCACCATGATCTTGCGTGTGTGTAAGATTTTTTTTGAAATTACTACGTTCCCCAACAGTGGCATCCGAGTCAGGTTTATGCGTAGATGTTATATGCACGAGTAGAACACAAGTGAGTTGTGGGCGATACAAGTCGTACTGCTTACCAGCATGTCATACTTTGGTTCGGCGGTATTGTTGGATGAAGCGGCCCAAACCGACATTACGCGTACGCTTACGCGAGACTGGTTCTACCGACGTGCTTTGCACACAGGTGGCCGACGGGTGTCAGTTTCTCCAACTTTAGTTGAACTGAGTGTGACTACACTCGGTCCTTGTTGAAGGTTAAAACAACACTAACTTGACGAACTATCGTTGTGGTTTTGATGCGTAGGTAAGAACGGTTCTTGCTCGCCCGTAGCAGCCACGTAAAACTTGGAACAACAAAGTAGAGGACGTCTAACTTGTTTTTGCAGGGCATGTTGTGATGTGATATGGTCAAGGCATGATGCTATATTTTATTGTATGAGATGATCATGTTTTGTAACGGAGTTATCGGCAACTGGCAGGAGCCATATGGTTGTCGCTTTATTGTATGAAATGCAATCGCCATGTAATTGATTTACTTTATCACTAAGCGGTAGCGATAGTCGTAGAAGCAATAGTTGGCGAAACGACAATGATGCTACGATGGAGATCAAGGTGTCGCGCCGGTGACGATGGTGATGATGACGGTGCTTTGGAGATGGAGATCAAAGGCACAAGATGATAATGGCCATATCATATCACTTATATTGATTGCATGTGATGTTTATCCTTTATGCATCTTATTATGCTTTGATTGACGGTAGCATTATAAGATGATCTCTCACTGAAAAATTCAAGGTACAAGTGTTCTCCTTGAGTATGCACCGTTGCAAAAGTTCGTCTTGCCGAGATACCATGTGATGATCGGGTATGATAAGCTCAACATTCTTATACAACGGGTGCAAGCCAGTTTTGCACACGCAGAATACTCGAGTTAAACTTGACGAGCCTAGCATATACAAATATGGCCTCGGAACACTGAGACCGAAAGGTCGAGCGTGAATCATATAGTAGATATGATCGACATAGTGATGTTCACCATTGAAAACTACTCCATTTCACGTGATGATCGGTTATGGTTTAGTTGATTTGGATCACGTGATCACTTAGATGATTAGAGGGATATCTATCTAAGTGAGAGTTCTTAAGTAATATGATTAATTGAACTTAAATTTATCATGAACTTAGTACCTGATAGTATTTTGCTTGTCCATATTGATGTGGATAGATGGCTCGTGCTGTTGTTCCGTTAAATTTTAATGCGTTCCTTGAGAAAGCAAAGTTGAAAGATGATGGTAGCAATTACACGGACTGGGTCCGTAACTTGAGGATTATCCTCATTGCTGCACAGAAGAATTACGTCCTGGAAGCACTGCTAGGTGTACAACTTGCGCCGGCAACTGCAGACATTGTGAATGCCTGGCAGTCGCGCGTTGATGACTACTCGATAGTTCAGCGTGCCATGCTTTACGACCTAGAACCGGGACTTCAACGACGTTTTGAACGTCATGGAGCATATGAGATGTTCTAGGAGTTGAAGTTAATATTTCAAGCAAATGCTCGGATTGAGAGATATGAAGTCTCCAATAAGTTCTACAGCTGCAAGATGGAGGATAATATTTCTGTCAGTGAACATATACTCAGAATGTCTGGGTATTGCAATCACTTGATTCAACTGGGAGTTAATCTTCCGGATGATAGTGTCATTGACAGAATTCTTCAATCACTGCCACCAAGCTACAAGAGCTTCGTGATGAACTATAATATGCAAGGGATGGATAAGACAATTCCCGAGCTCTTCGCAATGCTAAAAGCCGCGGAGGTAGAAATCAAGAAGGAGCATCAAGTGTTGATGGTCAACAAGACCACCAGTTTCAAGAAAAAGGGTAAAGGGAAGAAGAAGGGGAACTTCAAAAAGAACGACAAACAAGTTGCTGCTCAGGAGAAGAAACCCAAGTCTGGACCTAAGCCTGAGACTAAGTGTTTCTACTTCAAACAGACTGGTCACTGGAAGCGGAACTGCTCCAAGTATTTGGCGGATAAGAAGGATGGCAAGGTGAACAAAGGTATATGTGATATACATGTTATTGATGTGTACCTTACTAGAGCTCGCAGTAGCACCTGGGTATTTGATACTGGTTCTGCTGCTAATATTTGCAACTCGAAACAGGGACTACAGATTGAGCGAACATTGGTTAAGGACGAGGTGACAATGCGCATGGGAAATGGTTCCAAAGTCGATGTGATCGCCGTCGACACGCTACCTCTACATCTACCTTTGAGATTAATTTTAGACCTAAATAATTGTTATTTGGTGCCAGCGTTAAGCATGAACATTATATCTGGATCTTGTTTGATGCGAGACGATTATTCATTTAAATCTGAGAATAATGGTTGTTCTATTTATATGAGTAATATATTTTATGGTCTTGCTCCCTTGAAGAGTGGTCTATTTGTGTTGAATCTCGATAGTAGTAACACACATATTCATAATGTTGAAGGAAAAAGATGCAGAGTTAATAATGATAGTGCAACTTATTTGTGGCACTGCCATTTAGGTCATATTGGTGTAAAGCGCATGAAGAAACTCCATACTGATGGACTTCTGGAATAACTTGGTACTTGCGAACCATGCCTCATGGGCAAGATGACTAAAACGCCGTTCTCTGGAATAATGGAGCGAGCAACAGATTTATTGGAAATCACACATACTGATGTATGTGGTCCAATGAATGTTGAGGCTCGCGGCGAGTATCGTTATTTTCTCACCTTCACAGATGATTTGAGCAGATATGGGTATATCTACTTAACGAAACATAAGTCTGAAACATTTGAAAAGTTCATAGAATTTCAGAGTGAAGTGGAAAATCATCATAACAAGAAAATAAAGTTTCTACGATCTGATCATGGAGGAGAATATTTGAGTTACGAGTTTGGTCTATATTTGAAACAATGCGGAATAGTTTCGCAACTCACGCCACCCGGAACACCACAGCGTAATGGTGTGTCCGAACGTCGTAATCGTACTTTACTAGATATGGTACAATCTATGATGTCTCTTACTGATTTACCGCTATCGTTTTGGGGTTATGCTTTAGAGACGGCTGCATTCACATTAAATAGGGCACCATCGAAATCCGTTGAGATGACGCCTTATGAACTATGGTTTGGCAAAAAACCAAAGTTGTCATTTCTTAAAGTTTGGGGTTGTGATGCTTATGTGAAATAGCTTCAATCTGATAAGCTCGAACCCAAATCGGAGAAATGTGTCTTCATAGGATACCCAAAGGAAACTATTGGGTATACCTTCTATCACAGATCCGAAGGCAAGACATTTGTTGCTAAGAATGGATCCTTTCTAGAGAAGGAGTTTCTCTCGAAAGAAGTGAGTGGGGGGAAAGTAGAACTTGATGAGGTAACTGTACCTGCTCCCTTATTGGAAAGTAGTTCATCACAGAAACCGGTTTCTGTGACACCTACACCAATTAGTGAGGAAGCTAATGATGATGATCTTGAAACTTCAGATCAATTTACTACCGAACCTCGTAGGTCAAGCAGAGTAAGATCCGCACCAGAGTGGTACGGTAATCCTGTTCTGGAATTCATGTTACTTGACCATGATGAACCTACGAACTATGAAGAAGCGATGGTGAGCCCAGATTCCGCAAAATGGCTCGAGGCCATGAAATCTGAGATGGTATACATGTATGAGAACAAAGTGTGGACTTTGGTTGACTTGCCCGATGATCGGCAAGCCATAGAGAATAAATGGATCTTCAAGAAGAAGACTGACGCTGACGGTAATGTTACTGTCTACAAAGCTTGACTTGTTGCGAAAGGTTTTCGACAAGTTCAAGGGGTTGACTACGATGAGACTTTCTCACCCATAGCGATGCTTAAGTCTGTCTGAATCATGTTAGCAATTGCCGCATTTTATGATTATGAAATTTGGCAAATGGATGTCAAAACTGCATTCCCGAATGGATTTCTGGAAGAAGACTTGTATATGATGCAACCAGAAGGTTTTGTCGATCCAAAGGGTGCTAACAAAGTGTGCAAGCTCCAACGATTCATTTATGGACTGGTGCAAGCCTCTCGGAGTTGGAATAAACTTTTGATAGTGTGATCAAAGCATATGGTTTTATACAGACTTTTGGAGAAGCATGTATTTACAAGAAAGTGAGTGGGAGCTCTGTAGCATTTCTAATATTATATGTGGATGCCATATTGTTGATTGGAAATGATATAGAATTTTTGGATAGCATAAAAGGATACTTGAATAAGAGTTTTTCAATGAAAGAGCTCGGAGAAGCTGCTTATATGTTGGGCATCAAGATCTATAGAGATAGATCAAGACGCTTAATTAGACTTTCACAAAGCACATACCTTGATAAAGTTTTGAAGAAGTTCAAAATGGATCAAGCAAAGAAAGGGTTCTTGCCTGTGTTACAAGGTGTGAAGTTGAGTAAGACTCAATGCCCGACCACTGCAGAAGATAGAGAGAAAATGAAAAGTGTTCCCTATGCTTCAGCCATATGCTCTATCATGTATGCAATGTTGTGTACTAGACCTGATGCGTGCCTTGCTATTAGTTTAGCAGGGAGGTACCAAAGTAATCCAGGAGTGGATCACTGGACAGCGGTCAAGAATATCCTGAAATACCTGAAAAGGACTAAGGATATGTTTCTCGTTTATGGAGGTGACAAAGAGCTCGTCGTAAATGGTTACGTCGATGCAAGCTTTGACACTGATCCGGACGATTCTAAATCACAAACCAGATACGTGTTTATATTGAACGGTGGAGCTGTCAGTTGGAGCAGTTCTAAACAAAGCGTCGTGGCGGGATCTACATGTGAAGCGGAGTACATAGCTGCTTCGGAAGCGGCAAATGAAGGAGTCTGGATGAATGAGTTCATATCCGATCTAGGTGTCATACCTAGTACATCGGGTCTAATGAAAATCTTTTGTGACAATACTGGTGCAATTGCCTTGGCAAAGGAATCCAGATTTCACAAGAGAACCAAGCACATCAAGAGACGCTTCAATTCCATCCGGGATCAAGTCCAGGTGGGAGACATAGAGATTTGCAAGATACATGCAGATCTGAATGTTGCAGACCCGTTGACTAAGCCTCTTCCATGAGCAAAACATGATCAGCACCAAGACTCCATGGGTGTTAGAATCATCACAATGTAATCTAGATTATTGACTCTAGTGTAAGTGGGAGACTGAAGGAAATATGCCCTAGAGTCAATAATAAAGTTATTATTTATTTCCTCATATCATGATAAATGTTTATTATTCATGCTAGAATTGTATTAACCGGAAACATAATACATGTGCGAATACATAGACAAACATAGTGTCACTAGTATGCCTCTACTTGACTAGCTCGTTGATCAAAGATGGTTGAGCTTCCTAGCCATAGACATGAGTTGTCATTTGATTAACGGGATCACATAATTAGGAGAATGATGTGATTGACATGACCCATTCCGTTAGCTTAGCACTTGATCGTTTAGTTTACTGCTATTGCTTTCTTCATGACTTATACATGTTCCTATGACTATGAGATTATGCAACTCCCGATTACCGGAAGAACACTTTGTGTGCTACCAAACATCACAACGTAACTGGGTGATTATAAAGGTGCTCTACATGTGTCTCCAATGGTGTTCATTGAGTTGGCATAGATCGAGAATAGGATTTGTCACTCCGAATGTCGGAGAGGTATCTCTGGGACCTCTCGGTAATGCACATCACTATAAGCCTTGCAAGCAATGTGACTAATGATTTAGTTACGGGATGATGCATTACGGAACGAGTAAAGAGACTTGCCGGTAATGAGATTGAACTAGTTATTGAGATACCGACGATCGAATCTCAGGCAAGTAACATACCGATGACAAAGGGAACAACGTATGTTGTTATGCGGTTTGACCGATAAAGATCTTCGTAGAATATGTAGGAACCAATATGAGCATCCAGGTTCCTCTATTGGTTATTGACCGGGGACGTGTCTCGGTCATGTCTACATAGTTCTTGAACCCATAGGGTCCGCACGCTAAAAGTTCTGTGACGATCGGTATTATGAGTTTTTGTGTTTTGATGTACCGAAGGTAGTTCGGAGTCCCGGATATGATCACGGACATGACGAGGAGTCTCGAAATGGTCAAGAAGTAAAGATCGATATATTGGACGACTATGTTTAGACACCGGAAGTGTCTCGGGAGGTTTCAGACATATACCGGAGTACCGGGGGGTTACCGAAACCCCCCGGGGAGTATATTGGGCCTAATGGGCCCTAGTGGGAGAAAAGGAGGGGCGGCCAGGGCAGCCGAGCGCCCCCTCCCCCTCTAGTCCGAATTGGACAAGGAGGGGGGCGGCGCCCCCTTTCCTTCTCTCCTTTCTCTGCCTTCCTTCCCTTCTCCTACTCCTACTTGGAAGGGGGGGGGTCCTACTCCCGGTGGGAGTAGGAATCCTCATGGGGCACGCCATAGGAGGCCGGCCCCCTCCCCCTCCTCCACTCCTTTATATACGGGGAGGGGGGCACCCCATGGAGACACAACAATAGATCATTGATCTCTTAGCCGTGTGCGGTGCCTCCCTCCACCATAATCCAGCTCGGTCATATCGTAGCGGTGCTTAGGTGAAGCCCTGTGTCGGTAGCTTCATCAACACCGTCACCACACCTTCGTGCCGACGAAGCTCTTCCCAGAAGCCCTACTGGATCGTGAGTTCCCGGGATGTCACTGAGTTGAACGTGTGCTGAACGCGGAGGTGCCGTACGTTCGGTACTGAGGATCGGTCGATCGTGAAGACGTACGACTACATAAACCGCGTTGTCATAACGCTTCCGCTTACGGTCTACAAGGGTACGTAGATGACACTCTCCCCTCTCGTTGCTATGCATCACCATGATCTTGCGTGTGCATAGGAATATTTTTCAAATTACTACGTTCCCCAACAGCAATATGGATTGTTCTTAAAAGTGGCAAATGCCGCATCATTACTTACGGTCCTGCCGATTGTAGGAGAGCAGTATTCTTCCATCTCCAATCAGAAATAGCTGCTAACTAAGCGCATCAATTAGAAGAGAAGTTAGAGCTGACGGGAGTGGTGCTAGCAGTTTCCACAATAATCGTTTGGCAGATAAATATATATCTTCTCATTTTTCAGATTTTGTTGTTCAATCCAGTTAAATCTATTAGCTTACTGGTTGTGGTATAACTCTTTCTATAATTTACAATGTGATTTCCATGCCTATTGATTTAACTTGATGAGAAAAATCAAACCTATGTTATTCAAAATTTAGTGGGGACCGTTCTTGATTTTTGAGTGCACTGCCTAGAAGGTAGATCTGAATAAATCTTCTATAAAATAAACATATTTTATGGTTAAATTTTGTATTTTTTATAAGCAGATACCATTCATTGTTTTTTCATTTACAACTGCACATGTTCAGTTATGTGTCCATATATGCGGTACGGAGTTTTAGATATGAAGCAAACAGTTCAAGGTATTTCGTATTGGCAGAGCTTAATCCGTGATGTGTGATGCTTTCTAATGGCACTGTATATTGTATAATTTAACATATAACTCGTTATAATTCGGTTAAGTCGTACTTATAAATCTTACAACCAACATGTGTAGTGATCTACTCAGCCACCTTCTTAAAAGTGAAATTTCTTGCCAATTATAGCTGCATGCAAGAATTGATTTTCTATCTAGTAGCTATTAGTATGTTTTAGAAGGGAGATTACTTTGCTTCAGGGTACAAGATGTTGTGATCTTTGTTTTTATTGCCTTCTTGTATTTCTGACATTGACTTCCTTCTTTTCCTTTCATTCTCAGTGAACAAAGGAAGCCTTGCGCCAAGGAGAAGCAGAACACTCATTGTTTCTTGTATTCACCATATTGTAGGAAGAAATGTCCAAGGTAATCAAAATTTATTGGGAATACCCATGCCCGCAATTAGATTACAATACATATTTTTTATGATAGTTGAATGGTGCTCAAATCTGTGTCCTAAAAGTAGCTCAATGGTATTTACCTGAATGAGTGCCCACAATGTCCACTAGAGGTGTGATGTTAATCTGAAGGTGTTTGTTTCAGTCTAAGGCAAGGAAGTTTTAGAGGCCATCAATAGCTTTCCAAAGATACAATGTTTGTGCAATTCAGAATAGTGATGGTCAAGATATCCCCAAATAGCAGTTCTGCTGTTCCAGGATTTTCAGTCCAAGCAGATTTATGTTTTGCAAGAAATAGTCTACTTTTTACATGCAGAACCAGTTTTTCGCCACAACATGAATTTCTTGCTGATATACTAAGTGTGCTCATATGCTTGATTTGGTCAAGTAGAGCAAGCTTTACATATTTCAGAATTCAGTTAATGGCAGAAGTTACAATTCTGGTTCCTTTTCAGTTGGCAGTGGGCATCATATATTTCGCATTGTGTTGTTGCAAAGTAGTACTGTTTAATGATATGGTCTTACCACTAGCTCTACAAGGGTATTATCCATGGTCCCTGCTTGTATTGCATTGCATATATACCACAATTTGTTTGATAGCTTGACTGAACTTTGGCCGCTGCTCCATCGATGGCCAAATCATAGGTTGCAGCTTGATCTGGGACTTGCAGTAGGAAAGCAAGCATCGATGTCTTCTTACGTAAGTGAATTGTATCCTTGTTGAACTATACATCTCGAGTTATTTAACTAAACATGCTCCACTGTTATTGTCATGTCAAGATTAAAATCTTGCATGCATTATAATACCAGGCACTAAATGCCCATGCTATTTTTGGTTAGTTTGACTCGAAGGGAGTTGTACTCCAAGAGTCCATGAGATTTCATTTCCAAAATGAGGATAAACTGATAGTAGGTACAACTGACTGAAGGAAATATGCCCTAGAGGCAATAATAAAGTTGTTATTTATATTTCCTTATATCATGATAAATGTTTATTATTCATGCTAGAATTGTACTAACCGGAAACTTAGTACATGTGTGAATACATAGACAAACAGAGTGTCACTAGTATGCCTCTACTTGACTAGCTCGTTAATCAAAGATGGTTAAGTTTTCTAGCCATGGACAAAGAGTTGTCATTTGATAAACGGGATCACATCATTAGAGAATGATGTGATTGACTTGACCCATCCGTTAGCTTAGCACGATGATCGTTTAGTTTGTTGCTATTGCTTTCTCCATAACTTATACATGTTCCTATGACTATGAGATCATGCAACTCCCGAATACCGGAGGAGCACTTTGTGTGCTACCAAACGTCACAACGTAACTGGGTGATTATAAAGGTGCTCTATAGGTGTCTCAGATGGTGTTTGTTGAGTTGGCATAGATCGAGATTAGGATTTGTCACTCCGTCTATCAGAGAGGTATCTCTGGGCCCTCTCGGTAATGTTCATCACTATGAGCCTTGCAAGCAATGTGACTAATGAGTTAGTTGCGGGATGATGCATTACAGAACAAGTAAAGAGACTTGCCGGTAACGAGATTGAACTAGGTATTGAGATACCGACGATCGAATCTCGGGCAAGTAACATACCGATGATAAAGGGAACAACGTATGTTGTTATGAGGTTCGACCGATAAAGATCTTCGTAGAATATGTAGGAGCCAATATGGGCATCCAGGTTCCACTATTGGTTATTGACCAGAGAGGTGTCTCAGTCATGTCTACATAGTTCTCGAACCCATAGGGTCCGCACGCTTAACGTTAGATGATGATATAGTACTATATGAGTTATGTATGTTGGTGACCGAATGTTGTTCGGAGTCCCGGATGAGATCACGGACATGACGAGGAACTCCGGAATGGTCCGGAGACAAAGATTGATATATGGGATAATAGTGTTTGGTCTCCAGAAGGGTTCCAGAATTCACCGGAAGGGGTTCCAGATGTTTCTCGAAATGTTTGGGTACGACAACACTTTATTTGGGCCAAAGGGGAAAGCCCACAAGGTTTTTGGAAAGAGCAAAAGGAAGTTTTGCGGAGTCCAGGGGCCAGACGCTAGTGTCCAGACGCCGGGATCCCTGGTGTCTAGTCCTGGAGTCCGAGAAGGACTCTTGCCTTTCTAGTGAAACCTACTTTGTGTAGGCTTTTACTCCAAGTTTCGACCCCAAGGCTCAAAAATATAAATAGAGGGGTAGGGCTAGCACCCAGGACCCATCAAGAAACACCAAGCCATGTTCCGGCAACCCCGTCCCCTCTAGTTTAGCCTCCATCATAGTTTTCATAGTGCTTAGGCGAAGCTGTCGGTGTCAAAACTGGCGGATCTCGGGTAGGGGGTCCCGAACTGTGCATCTAGGCTGGATGGTAACAGGAGACAAGGGACACGAAGTTTTACCCAGGTTCGGGCCCTCTCGATGGAGGTAAAACCCTACATCCTGCTTGATTAATATTGATGATATGGGTAGTACAAGAGTAGATCTACCACGAGATCGAGGAGGCTAAACCCTAGAAGCTAGCCTATGGTATGATTGTTGATGTGTATGTTGTCCTACGGACTAAAACCCTTCGGTTTATATAGACACCGGATAGGGTTAGGGTTACATAGAGTCGGTTACAATGGTAGGAGATCTTCATATCCGTATCGCCAAGCTTGCCTTCCACGCCAAGGAAAGTCCCTTCCGGACACGGGACGGAGTCTTCAATCTTGTATCTTCATAGTCCAGGAGTTCGGCTGAAGGTATAGTCCGGTTATCCGAACACCCCCTAATCCAGGACTCCCTCAGTAGCCCCCGAACCAGTCTTCAATGACGATGAGTCCGGCATGCAGATTGTCTTCGGCATTGCAAGGCGGGTTCTCCTCCAAATTCCGTGCACCTGTTTGAATAAAGTCCGGTTTCTTGTAGATGTTGCGCTCCTTGGCTTCTACGCCCAATAATGGCCGCTTCCCACGTGTCAAACGAATATGAAAAGTCCGAGTGTTTTTACATTCACACCCCTAGCTGCGTAAATGTGCTGCCCTATTTAAGGGGACGGGGATTTAGATCCAATCCACACCTTCTCCCCTCCGCGAGTGTTCATCAGAGTGCATCCGACAAAGGTCCATTCCACCATGGCTAGCCATCACAACTCCTCCCCTCGCCCTTCCAGCCCTAAGCCTGAATATTGGGAGAGATGTTCCACCCCGCATAGCGAGCTAGTGATGCTCCAGACCAAGGGATTTCTCCCCCCGGCCTATATGGTCCCGGTTCGAGCCGGTCTTGCCATCTACAATGGCTGAGAGCAAGCAGAGAATGCCCCTAATCCCTCCAAAGGAGAGCGGGTGTGCCTTGTCCCTTACTTAATAAGGGGGCTCGGATTTCCAATCCACCCATTTCTCTGGGGGCTGCTGGAGTTCTACGGCCTCTAGCTACATCATCTCACGCCTGCCTCAGTATTGCATATCGCGGGCTTTGTAGTCCTCTGCGAGCTATTCTTGGGTGTTGAAGCTCATTTCGGACTGTGGAAGGAGCTATTTTGCCTCGTGCCCCGTTCCAAGAAGGGGTCAATGTATCAGGTGGGCGGAGCCGAAGTGTGGCACATCGCCGGGACCGGATATCTGTCCGGAACCCCAAAGAAGGGGTCCGAAGACTGGCCCTCAGAATGGTTCTATATAGAAGACGTCCCTCTGCCGGATCCTGTCCGGATCGGCCTCCCTGAATTCAACAGTGCTCCCTTAAAGAAGCGCCTAAGTTGGCGCCCACGGAGCCCTCAGAGGGAAAGTGACAGGGACATCATTTACCTGATGGGCCGAATAAGATTGTTAGCCCATTCCGGACTAACCATGATCGGGGTTATGGCCGAATGCATTATGCGGGGGGTGCAGCCGCTTCAGTATAGAAGCCACCCCATGTGGGACTTCAACGGGGAGGACGACACCACCCGCTACGGTCGTAAGGGGCCAGATTCAGCTGCCGCTCTACTAAAGATCTTGTCCACTTTGTATAAGGGAGAAGAGGAGGAATTTCTCCGCGTCAACCCTCAGGGTGGATTCTCCATGCACAATCCCCCGAGCTGGGTAAGCGGCCGTATTTACTTGTCCATCCGTTTCGTATTCCCATTGTTAAATATTCAGTCTGACGATTTTAACGCAGGAACAACGCCGGGTTGTTAAGGAAATAAGCAGCCCTCCTCCACAACCCGAGGACCCAGGATGGTCCCTCGACCCGGCCTCTCAAGAGGATCCGGACATATCTGTGGAGTTGATTGATGGAGTGTTCCATCAATTGAGCGAGGACAACGCCTTGGTGGCCATTACGGCCGATTACCCAGGGCTAATCCTGATGCCCCAGGTACCTGAGATCGAAGTCCCAGTACCCCGAATAGGTGTCCGCCCACTCGTGTTCAGTTTCTTGATTGCAACCGAACTTTACAGGGGAGGTTTTTAAGGCGGAAGGCTGAACCTGCGGCGACAAGCCAACGAGGGGCCGTAGGGCCCCGTGGGCCGAAAAGAAGTGCAGTCCGGACCGAGGCGTCAGTGCAAAGGTATGGCGCGCCCCCTTATCCCAGGTGTTATACCTTCAAGGCACATTGACACTCGTGCTCTCTTCAGGACAAAGAGACCTCGCCGGACTATACCCGGAGAGACTGCCAATCGCGCCTCCACCAGCCAGGCTCCAAAGCCTGGTCCAGAGGAGGAGGCGAATGCAAGGTGCACTCCAGACGCTCCTCCGACGGAGGATGTGGACGGGTTGTCTGCCACCAACTCTGAGGTGGAGAGTGCCAAGAACCATAGGGGTCACCGGCCAATTCTTTGCGATGCTTGTTTCTCCTAAGGGGCGTTAGATGCCTTCAACTCGGGAGATGTGCACCTCCGTGCCGCTCAAAATGGTCTAGCCAGAGCCACGAAGCAATATGTAAAAGACATACGGGTAAGAAAATTTTGGTAATTATATATATAGTAGTAGCCCCCGAGACTTGAAACAGTTAGAATAACTGATTTAAGGATCATTTGATATCCAGGTTCTTACAGAAAAGAATTCCCTACTGTCCAAGGAGCTGGAAGAGTGCAAAGCCCAACTGGAGGCCGCACTAGCCGCGGTAGGGGAGCCTAAGGAGACCCCCTCTGGTAATATACACTTCGAAAGATAAGTATTTTGCGAAGCACGGCTTTGGTGCGAATCTGACAAATGAAATTGCAGATGGCGCCGGATTGAATCCGGAAAGGCAACACCTCCTACGCCAGCTAAAGGCTGGTGAGAGGGTGCTGATAAAGGTGATGGGGGAGAAGAACGATCTCCAAGATGCCAACACCAAGCTGGGCGTCGAGCTGAAAGATGTTCGTGCCCAGCTGTCAGACTCCCTGAAGGAGAATCAACGGCTTTGGCGCGACATATTTAGTAAGTGCTTGAACGAACCTTTTGAAAGAAAGTTCAGCGGGGAAGTCGACTAACAGAGCAATTTCTGTAGGTGTGCTAACAGGTCGTCCTGCAGAGGAGATGCCCGGTTCTACGTGTGACCTTCTTCCCGAGCTCTCGCAACTGCTCGATCGAGTTCGGCAGGCGATGCGAGGCCTCGCCCAGGCCCTATGGCCATCCGTCTCCATGCCCGAAGGTCTTGGAGAGCTTGCAGAGAAGCTAAAGGGAGCACGGCAGCGCTTCCGATTGTGGAAGATATCAGCCTGCCGTCAAGGCGCTAGGGAGGCCTGGGCCATGGTGAAGACGCGGTATGCAAAGGCTGACCCCAACCACATGGCCGAGGTCGGTCCCGTAGGGCCTGATGGCAAAGAGATCCCTGTAAGCTTAGTATACGGCCAAGTAGAGTTGGCCGCAAAGTATTCCTAGCAGGACTGTAAATTAGATAGCCTGTTAGATGGTATTGAAGAGGAATACAACCAGTCAAAATGACTATGTAATTTAATTGACATTTATAATGCCTTCTAGCCGGATTGTAGATCATTTGTCATGGCCGACCTTTTCGCTTCAGCCTCGGGACCTGACGGTCCGGAGTGTGTCCGAATTGCCATGCGGTTATATAGGAACCGGGGAATGCATGGAGACCAGACATAGGGGTCATTAGGGCGTGAACAGACAAGTGCCCGACTAGGTATGTTATATTACATGGTTAGTAAGAAACATCTTCCAGGGAGAATAGTTCCGTTAGGGGTTCCTTTCCCTGGGAGGCATGCCCTAAGGTGCATGTCCCTGCTGCGAAAAGAAACACAGGAAAAACATCTGGGGGCGTATAGATAAAAATAAAAAAAGATCATCTTTAGTTCACCGACCGAATATTCCCTTAAGAACGCTAGCTTTCGGCTTCACCCAGTCTGAGGTACACGTCCGGCTGACCCGGCAGTAACAATCGCAGAGGTGCTCCCTTTACCACCTAGCCGAACAATCGGGAACGTAGGGGTAAGCACAGGAGCCAGGCAACCCAGCTTGGCCAAAACTTAAGTAATATCGATGCATATAATGGTGAATAAAAGGTACATGCGAAAGTGTGACACATGTGTTGGGCATGAAGCCCGCATGAATAAGCTTCTGTTTAAAGAAGCCCCCAGGTTTAATGAGCGCGGATAGCGCGTCACTTTATGAGCCTTTAGAGGCTATAAGAGAGAGAGAGAGAGAGAGAGAGAGAGAGAGAGAGAGAGAGAGAGAGAGAGAGAGAGAGAAGAGAAATGTAAGACAGAAAATATAAAAAATGGACAGAGGAAGGAGACGAACACAGACTCCGGCGCTAGGCATAGAATCTTTGGAGACGGGCTGCGTTCCATGGGTTTGGCTCGAGTCGGTTATCCAATGCATCCCGCAGGCGGTACGCTCCACCAGTCAGGACTTGGTCAATTATGAAGGGACCTTCGCACTTGGGCTTGAGTTTGTCCTTTTTCTTGTCCGGTAGTCGTAGAACTAATTCGCCAACGTTGTAATTTTTGGCCCGTACTTCTCTGCTTTGGTATCTTCGAGCTTGCTGTTGATAGAATGCGGAACGGGATTTTGCCACGTCACGCTCCTCCTCCAATGCGTCCAAGCTGTCCTGCCGATTGAGCTCGGCTTCTCTTTCTTCGTACATGCGCACTCGAGGTAAGTCATGAATTATGTCGCAAGGCAAAACTGCCTCTACGCCGTACACCATAAAGAATGGTGTGTATCCGGTGGTGCGATTCGGCATGGTCCGCAGCCCCCAGAGTACGGAGTCGAGCTCCTCTACCCAGTGCGTGTTAGATTCCTTGAGGGACCGCACTAGTCTGGGTTTGATGCCGCTCATGATAAGACCATTTGCACGTTCGACCTGGCCGTTATTTTGTGGGTGATAGACGGAAGCATAATCGAGCTTGATGCCCATGTTTTTGCACCAGAGTTTTACCTCGTCGACCGTGAAGTTTGTGCCGTTATCAGTGATGCTGTTGTGGGGGACGCCGTAACGGTGTACAACCCTGGATATAAAGTCTATCACCGGTCCGGATTCGACCGTCTTAACAGGCTTGGATTCTATCCATTTGGTGAACTTATCCATCATGACCAGTAAGTATTTTTGCTTGTGGGTTCCGCCTTTAAGGGGTCCAACCATGTCAAGCCCCCAGACCGCGAAGGGCAAGTAATGGGGATGGTTTGGAGGGCGGTGGGTGGCATATGGCTTTGGTTTGCAAAGAGCTGGCAACCGGTGCATCATTGGACTAAGTCCTGAGCGTCTGCCCGGGCCGTCAGCCAATAAAAGCCTATACGGAAGGCCTTGCTTACAAGGGACTGGGCTGCAGCGTGATGACCGCCGAGTCCGACATGAATTTCAGCCAGGAGATTCCGCCTCTCCTCTTTGGAGATGCACCTTTGAAGGACTCCGGTAGTGCTTTTCTTATAAAGCTCTCCCTCGTGGACTCTGTAGGCTTTGGATCGCCGCACTATGTAGCGTGCCTCATTTTGGTCCTCGGGGAGTTCCTGCCTAGTAAGGTAGGCGAGGAATGGTTCTGTCCACGGGGCGATGATGACCATTATTACGTGGGCTGAAGGTGTTATTTCATTGGCAGAGCCTCCGATTGTGTCAGAATGTTCGGTGTCGGGCAGTGCGGTTGGGTCCGGGCTGTTATTGTTCGGCTCCCCTTCCCATGCTACGGATGGCTTGAGCAGCCTTTCCAAGAAGATGTTGGGGGGGACTACATTGCGTTTTGCGCCGATGCGTGCCAGGACATCTGCCGCCTGATTATTTTCCCGGGCTATATGGTGAAATTCAAGCCCCTCAAAACGAGCTGACATTTTTAGGACGGCGTTGCGGTAAGCTGCCATTTTTGGATACTTGGCATCGAAGTCTCCATTTATTTGGGATATTGCGAGGTTCGAGTCCCCGCGCACCTCTAGGCGTTGTATGCCCATGGATACTGCCATCCGGAGACCATGTAGAAGGGCCTCATATTCGGCTGCATTGTTGGAGTCCGTGTACATAATCTGTAGTACGTATTGAACTGTGTCTCCTGTGGGGGACATCAGAATGACGCCAGCCCCCAGTCCGGCCAACATCTTGGAGCCGTCGAAATGCATGATCCAATTTGAATATGTGCCGTACTCTTTAGGGAGTTCGGCCTCCGTCCATTCTACGACGAAGTCGGCCAAGACATGTGACTTGATGGCTCGTCGTGGCTTATAAGTTATGTCGAACGGGAGGAGCTCGATGGCCCATTTCGCAATCCGGCCCGTTGCGTCATGGTTGTTTATAATATCGCTAAGTGGTACTTCCGAGGCTACCGTTATTGAACACTCTTGAAAGTAGTGTCGTAGCTTCTAGGATGCCATGAATACCGCGTACGCAATCTTTTGATAATGCGGGTACCGTGATTTGCAGGGAGTGAGGACAGTGGACACATAATAGACTGACTTTTGAAGGGGGAATTTGTGTCCGTCCGCTTCTCGTTCGACGACGAGCACTGCGCTTATAACCTGATGTGTTGCTGCAATGTATAATAGCATTGGTTCGCCAATGTTTGGCGCGGCCTGGACTGGGTTTGTTGCTAGTATGGCTTTTATTTCGTCGAGTCCGGCCGTGGCTGCGTCCGTCCATTTGAAGTGTTCGGTGCGCCGAAGGAGGCGGTAAAGGGGTAGGGCCTTTTCTCCCAAGCGGGAGATAAAGCGGCTTAGAGCCGCCACGCATCCGGTTAACTTTTGTATTTGTTTGAGGTCCTTTGGGATATCCAGTTGCGACAGAGCTCGGATCTTGGCTGGATTTGCTTCAATTCCTCTACCGGATACAATGAAGCCCAAGAGCTTTCCAGCTGGAACGCCGAAAACGCATTTTTCCGGGTTGAGCTTGATGTCGTATGTTCGGAGGTTATCAAATGTGAGCCTCATGTCGTCTACTAGAGATTCAATATGTCTTGTTTTGACGACCACATCATCTACATATGCCTCCACTGTTTTGCCGATCTGGCTTGCCAGACATGTCTGAATCATGCGCTGATATGTTGCGCCGGCGTTTTTGAGCCCGAAGGGCATCATGTTGAAGCAGAATGGCCCGTATGGTGTGATAAAGGCCGTTGCGGCTTGGTCTGGTTCTGCCATCTTGATTTGATGGTAGCCAGAATATGTGCCGAGGAAACACAACGAATCGTGTCCTGCGGTAGCGTCGATAATTTGATCGATGCGGGGGAGGGGGAAGGGATCCTTTGGGCAAGCCTTGTTAAGGTCTTTAAAATCAACACATAGGCGCCAGGATTTGTCCTTCTTTGATACCATCACCAGGTTTGCTAGCCAGTCCGGATGTTTTATATCTCTGATGAATCCGGCCTCCAATAGCTTTGCTAGCTCCTCTCCCATGGCCTGTCTCTTAGGTTCAGAAAAACGCCGAAGAGCCTGTTTGACAGGTTTGAATCCTGTTTGGATATTTAAGCTGTGCTCGGCCAGCCTGCGTGGGATTCCTGGCATGTCTGAAGGGTGCCAGGCGAAAATGTCCCAGTTCTCTCGTAGGAACTCTCGCAATGCGGCGTCGACATCAGGGTTTAACTGTGCCCCAATGGAAGCTGTTTTATTGGGGTCCGTTGGATGGATTTGGAATTTGACTATTTCGTCCGCCAGTTTAAAGGAGGTGGACTTGGATCTTTTGTCGAGTACCACATCGTCCCTATTCATCATAGAGCGCAGTGCAGTCAGCTCCTCAGCCGCTAGGGCTTCGGATAGTGCCTCAAGGGCCAGTGCGGCTATCTTGTTTTCGGTGCGGAGTGCTATGTCCGGATCACTAGCGAGAGTGATGATCCCGTTAGGCCCGGGCATCTTGAGCTTCATGTACCCGTAATGGGGTATTGCTTGGAAGATTGTAAACGCTTCCCGCCCTAGCAGAGCGTGATAGCCGCTGCTGAACGGAGCCACCTGGAACGTGACCTCTTCGAACCTGTAATTATCCGGCGTGCCGAACACCACATCTAGTGTGATTTTTCCTGTATAGCGCGCTTCCCGACTGGGGATTATTCCTCTAAAGGTTGTGCTGCTTCGCTCAATGCGGTTCCAGTCTATTTCCATTTTTTGAAGAGTCTCCTCGTAAATGAGGTTCAATCCGCTGCCGCCGTCCATGAGTACCTTGGTAAGACAAAAGTCGTCCAGTATTGGACTGAGGACCAATGCGGCTGGTGCTCGGGCTGTTCGGAATTTAGGTTCATCACTAGCGTTAAAGGTAATAGCCGAGTCACTCCATGGGTTTATTGTTGCTACTTGGTAGACTTCGGCAAGGCTGTGGAGTGTCCTTTTTCGCATATTATTTGATGCGAAAGTCTCGAAGACTGTTAATACCGTATTGGTGTCTCTGGGGTGGCTTTCTGTGGCCTCCGGAATTAGGAGATTTTCGCCAATTTTGGCCACCTGCCGGAGTATCCAACATGCTCTGAGGCTGTGAGTTGGTGTGGCGTCCTCTGTACTATGAATTTTACAGGGTCCATTAAGCCACCCTTCCAGTACGGTTCCATGCCCTGTAGAGGGTTTTTGCTTTTTAGTGCTTGATCCGGGTGACTGGTGATGATGCACCCTTTTATTTCGGACTGGGTTTGTATTCAGGGCCGGATTGTCCCAAAATTTTATTTCGGTTTTCCAGGCGCTTTCCATCGCACAGTACTTTCGTACAATGGACGCCAAGTCAGCGAAGCGTGTAATATCACGCCGACTTATGGCGTTGAGTATTCCCTTGTCCGTGCAATTATTGCAGAAGATTGAGATTGTGTCTTCCTCGCGGCAGTCCCTTAGCCTGTTCTTAACCAGGAGGAATCTGTCCCAGTAATGATGTACTGTTTCATCGGGTTCTTGCCTAATTTTGGATAGATCACTTCTGTTGGGGTGGGTGGGTGGAATTAAATCCGAAGCCTCACCCCATCTAAGGCTCAGAGGCCGAGGAATTTCTGAACTCGAAAATTTGGATTCCTGGATGTTGTCTAATGAATCCAGCCCGTCGCTTGACTCTAAGTTCAGGTCTTGAGTGATATCCTCCCCTCCGTGGGTATCCGGCTTGGAGGGATCGGGAATCCGGACGTAGCAAGTCCTTAAGATAGATGAAGGGTCGCCGCACTGTCCCTCTACCACGACAACATGATGGGTGACTTGGGGAGAGTTAATCTCTCTCAGATCAGTTTTAGTCCCAATCTGGTCGTAATCCGTAGCGACTCCCAGGGCGGCAAAGCGATCCAAGAGCTCGTTTATGGAGGAAAGCTCTATTGGATCTAACTGCTCGGCGAGTTCCGAGTTGACATGAAGATTGTTTTCGATGGCTTGAGAGGTCATCATTGGCGCAGAAGCCGAACAGGCGGTCATAAGAAAGCCACCTAACCGGAGGGTTTGGCCGACAGCCAAAGCTCCCTTAGCAACGGTGCCGTCTTTAAAGACGGGGCGAGGCATCCTTCCTGATGGCGACGACACAGAGGAACTCTCAATGAAAGCACCAATGTCGGTGTCAAAAATGGCGGATCTCGGGTAGGGGGTCCCGAACTATGCGTCTAGGCCGGATGGTAACAGGAGACAAGGGACACGAAGTTTTACCCAGGTTCGGGCCCTCTAGATGGAGGTAAAACCCTACGTCCTGCTTGATTAATATTGATGATATGGGTAGTACAAGAGTAGATCTACCACTAGATCGAGGAGGCTAAACCCTAGAAGCTAGCCTATGGTATGATTGTTGATGTGTATATTGTCCTACGGACTAAAACCCTCCTGTTTATATAGACATCGGATAGGGTTAGGGTTACATAGAGTGGGTTACAATGGTAGGAGATCTTCATATCCATATCACCAAGCTTGCCTTCCACGCCAAGGAAAGTCCCTTCCGGACACGGGACGGAGTCTTCAATCTTGTATCTTCATAGTCCAGGAGTCCGGCTGAAGGTATAGTCTGGCTATCCGAACACCCCCTAATCCAGGACTCCCTCAGAAGCCCTCGAAGATTGTTCTTCACCAACACCGTCACCACGCCGTCATGCTGCCGGAACTCATCTACTACTTCGCCCGTCTTGCTGGATCAAGAAGGCGAGGACGTCATCAAGCTGAACATGTGCTGAACGCGGAGGTGCCGTACGTGATTGGGACGGATCGTTAAGGTGTATGACTACATCAACCGCGTTGATAAAACGCTTCTCCCTTCGGTCTACGAGGGTACGTAGACACACTCTCCCCTCTCGTTGCTATGCATCACCATGATAGATCTTGCGTCTGCGTAGTTTTTTTTTGAAATTACTATGTTTCCCATAGTGGTATCAGAGCCATGTTTATGCGTAGATGTTATATGCACGAGTAGAACACAAAGGAGTTGTGGGCGTGGGTATATTCATCTTGCTTGCCGTCACTAGTTGATTCTTGATTCAGCGGTATTGTTGGATGAAGCAGCTCAGACCAACATTACGCGTACACTTACGCGGGACTGGTTCTACCGACGTGCTTCGCACACAGGTGGCTGGTGGGTGTCAGTTTCTCCAACTTTAGTTGAATTGGATTCAATGAGCAGGGTTCTTTCTGAAGATCAAAAAACAATCACTATACCGCGTTGTGGTTTTTGATGCGTAGGTAAGAACGGTTCTTGCTCAGCCCGTAGCAGCCACGTAAAACTTGCAACAACAAAGTAGAGGACGTCTAACTTGTTTTTACAGGGCATGTTGTGATGTGATATGGTCAAGACATGATGCTAAATTTTATTGTATGAGATGATCATGTTTTGTAACACAGTTATTGGCAACTGGCAGGAGCATATGGTTGTCACTTTATTGTATGAAATGCAATCGCCATGTAATTGCTTTAATTTATCACTAAGTGGTAGCGATAGTCGTAGAAGCAATAGTTGGCGAGACGACAATGATGCTTCGATGGAGATCAAGGTGTCAAGCCGGTGACGATGGTGATCATGACGGTGCTTTGGAGATGGAGTTCAAAGGTACAAGATGATGATGGCCATATCATATCACTTATATTGATTGCATGTGATGTTTATTCTTTATGCATCTTATTTTGCTTAGTTCGGCGGTAGCATTATAAGATGATCTCTCACTAAATTTCAAGGTATAAGTGTTCTCCCTGAGTATGCACAGTTGCTACAGTTTGTCGTGCCGAGACACCACGTGATGATCGGGTGTGATAAGCTCTACGTTCACATACAACAGGCGCAAGCCAGTTTTGCACACGCGGAATACTCGGGTTAAACTTGACGAGCCTAGCATATGCAGATATGGCCTCGGAACACTGAGACCGAAATGTCGAGCGTGAATCATATAGTAGATATGATCAACATAGTGATGTTCACCATTGAAAACTACTCCATCTCACGTGATGATCGGACATGGTTTAGTTGATATGGATCATGTGATCACTTAGATGATTAGAGAGATGTCTATCTAAGTGGGAGTTCTTAAGTAATTTGATTAATTAAACTTTAATTTATCATGAACTTAGTACCTGATAGTATTTTGCATGTCTATGTTGTTGTAGATAGATGGCCCGTGCTGTTGTTCCGTTGAATTTTAATGCGTTCCTAGAGAAAGCTAAGTTGAAAGATGATGGTAGCAACTACACAGACTGGGCCCGTAACTTGAGGATTATCCTCATTGCTGCACAGAAGAATTACGTCCTGGAAGCATCGCTAGGTGACAAACCCGCTGCAGGAGCAACGCCAGATGTTATGAACACCTGGAATAGCAAAGCTGATGACTACTCGATAGTTCAGTGTGCCATGCTTTACGGCTTAGAACCGGGACTTCAACGATGTTTTGAACGTCACGGAGCATATGAGATGTTCCAGGAGTTGAAGTTAATATTTCAAGCTAATGCCTGGATTGAGAGATATGAAGTCCCCAATAAGTTCTACAGCTGCAGAATGGAGGAGAATAGTTCTGTCAGTGAACATATACTCAGAATGTCTGGGTACCACAACCACTTGACTTAGCTGGGAGTTAATCCTCCTGATGATAGTGTCATTGACAGAGTTCTTCAATCACTACCACCAAGCTACAAGAGCTTCGTGATGAACTATAATATGCAAGGGATGGATAAGACATTTCCCGAGCTCTTCGCAATGCTAAAGGCAACGGAGGTAGAAATCAAGAAGGAGCATCAAGTGTTGATGGTCAACAAGACCACCCTTTTCAAGAAAAAGGGTAAAGGGAAGAAGGGGAACTTCAAGAAGAACAGCAAGCCATTTGCTGCTCAAGTGAAGAAACCCATGTATGGACCTAAGCCTGAGACTGAGTGCTTCTACTAACAAGGGACTGGTCACTGGAAATGGAACTGTCCCAAGTATTTGGCAGAGAAGAAGGATGGCAAAGTGAAAGGTATATTTGATATACATGTTATTGATTGTACCTTACTAATGCTCGCAGTAGTGCCTGGGTATTTGATACTGGTTCAGTTGCTAACATTTGCAACTCGAAACAGGGGCTATGGATTAAGCGAAGATTGGCTAAGGACGAGGTGACGATGCACGTGGGAAATGGTTCCAAAGTCAATGTGATCGCCGCCGGCACGCTACCTCTACATCTACCTTCGGGATTAGTTTTATACCTAAATAATTGTTATTTGGTGCCAGCGTTGAGCATGAACATTATATTTGGATCTTGTTTGATGCGAGACGGTTATTCATTTAAATCAGAGAATAATGGTTGTTCTATTTATATGAGTAATATCTTTTATGGCCATGGACCCTTGATGAGTGGTCTATTTTTACTAAATCTTGATAGTAGTGATACACATGATCATAGTATTAAAGCCAAAAGATGCAGAGTTTATAATGATAGCGCAACTTATTTGTAGCACTACCATTTAGGTCATATTGGTGTAAAGCGCATGAAGAAACTCCATTCTGATGGACTTTTGGAATCACTTGATTATGAATCACTTGGTACTTGTGAACCATGCCTCATGGGCAAGATGACTAAAACTCCATTCTCCGGAAATATGGAGCGAGCAACAGAGTTATTAGAAATCATACATACTGATGTATGTGGTCCAATGAACATTGAGGCTCGCGGCGGATATCATTATTTTCTCACCTTCACAGATGATTTAAGCATATATGAGTATATCTACTTAATGAAACATAAGTCTGAAATATTTGAAAAGTTCAAAGAATTTCAGCGTGAAGTGGAAAATCATCGTAACAAGAAAATCAAGTTTCTGCGATCTGATCGTGGAGGTGAATATTTGAGTTATGAGTTTGGACTTCATTTGAAACAATGCGGAATAGTTTCGCAACTCACGCCACCTGGAACACCACAATGTAATGGTGTATCCGAACGTCGTAACCGCACTTTATTAGATATGGTGCGATCTATGATGTCTCTCACTGATTTGCCGCTATCGTTTTGGGGTTATGCTTTAGAGACAGCTGCATTCACGTTAAATAGGGCACCATCACAATCCGTTGAGACGACACCTTATGAACTATGGTTTGGAAAGAAACCAAAGTTGTCATTTCTTAAAGTTTGGGGCTGCGATGCTTATGTGAAAAAGCTTCAACCTGATAAGCTCGAACCCAAATCGGAGAAATGTGTCTTCATAGGATACCCAAAGGAGACTGTTGGGTACACCTTCTATCACAGATCCTAAGGCAAGATATTCATTGCTAAGAATGGATCCTTTCTACAGAAGGAGTTTCTCTTGAAAGAAGTGAGTGGGAGGAAAGTAGAACTTGATGAGGTAATTGTACCTGCTCCCTTATTGGAGAGTAGTTCATCACTGAAATCAGTTCCAGTGATTCCTACACCAGTAAGTGAGGAAGCTAATGATGATGATCATAAAACTTCTGATCAAGTTACTACCGAACCTCGTAGGTCAACTAGAGTAAGATCCGCACCAAAGTGGTACGGTAATCCTGTTCTGGAATTCATGTTACTTGACCATGAGGAACCTACGGACTATGAGGAAGCGATGATGAGCCCAGATTCCGCAAAATGGCTTGAGGCCATGAAATCTGAGATGGGATCCATGTATGAGAACAAAGTGTGGACTTTGGTTGACTTGCCCATTGATCGGCAGGCCATAGAGAATAAATGGATCTTTAGGAAGAAGACCGACGCTGACGGTAATGTTACTGTCTACAAAGCTTGACTTGTTGCAATAGGTTTTCGACAAGTTCAAGGAGTTGACTACGATGAGACCTTCTCACCTGTAGCGATGCTTAAGTCCGTCCGAATCATGTTAGCAATTGCCGCATTTTATGATTATGAAATTTGGCAAATGGATGTCAAAACTGCATTCCTTAATGGATATCTTAAAGAAGAGTTGTATATGATGCAACCAGAAGGTTTTGTCGATCCAAAAGGTGCTAACAAAGTGTGCATGCTCCAGCGATCAATTTATGGACTGGTGCAAGCCTCTCGGAGTTGGAATATACGCTTTGATAGTGTGATCAAAGCATATGGTTTTATACAGACTTTTGGAGAAGCCTGTATTTACAAGAAAGTGAGTGGGAGCTCTATAGCATTTCTGATATTATATGTAGATGACATATTGTTGATCAGAAATGATACTGAATTTCTGAATTGCATAAAAGGATACTTGAATAAGAATTTTTCAATGAAAGACCTCGGTGAAGCTGCTTATATATTATGCATCAAGATCTATAGAGATAGATCAAGATGCTTAATTGGACTTTCACAAAGCACATACCTTGATAAAGTTTTGAAAAAGTTCAAAATGGATCAAGCAAAGAAAGGGTTCTTGCCTGTGTTACAAGGTGTGAAGTTGAGTCAGACTCACTGTCTGACCACTGCAGAAGATAGAGAGAAAGTGAAAGGTGTTCCCTATGCTTCAGCCATAGGCTCTATCATGTAAGCAATGCTGTGTACCAGACCTGATGTGTGCCTTGCTATCAGTTTAGCAGGGAGGTACCAAAGTAATCCAGGAGTGGATCTCTGGACAACGGTCAAAAACATACTGAAATACCTAAAAAGGACTAAGGATATGTTTCTCGTTTATGGAGGGGACAAAGAGCTCATCGTAAATGGTTACATCTATGCAGGCTTAGACACTGATCCGGATGACTCTAAGTCACAAACCGGATACATATTTTTATTAAATGGTGGAGCTGTCAGTTGGTGGAGTTCCAAGCATAGCGTTGTGGCGGGATCGACATGTGAAGCGGAGTACATAGCTGCTTAGGAACCAGCAAATGAAGGAGTCTGGATGAAGGAGTTCATACCCGATCTAGGTGTCATACCTAGTGCATCGGGTCCAATGAAAATCTTTTGTGACAATACTGGTGCAATTGCCTTGGCAAAGGAATCTAGATTTCACAAGAGAACCAAGCACATCAAGAGACGCTTAAATTCCACCCGCGGTCAAGTCAAGGAGGGAGACATAGAGATTTGCAAGATATATACGAATCTGAATATTGCAGACACGTTGACTAAGCCTCTTCCACGAGCAAAACATGATCAGCACCAAGACTCCATGGGTGTTAGAATCATCACAATGTAATCTAGATTATTGACTCTAGTGCAAGTGGGAGACTGAAGGAAATATGCCCAAGTGGCAATAATAAAGTTGTTATTTATATTTCCTTATATCATGTTAAATGTTTATTATTCATGCTAGAATTGTACTAACCGGAAACTTAGTGCATGTGTGAATACATATACAAACAGTGTCACTAGTATGCCTCTACTTGACTAGCTCGTTAATCAAAGATGGTTAAGTTCCCTAGCCATGGTCAATGAGTTGTCATTTGATAAACGGGATCACATCATTAGAGAATGATGTGATTGACTTAACCCATCCGTTAGCTTAGCACAATGATCGTTTAGTTTGTTGCTATTGCTTTCTCCATAACTTATACATGTTCCTATGACTATGAGATCATGCAACTCCCGAATACCTGAGGAACACTTTGTGTGCTATCAAATCTCACAACGTAACTGGGTGATTATAAAGGTGCTCTACAGGTGTCTCAGATGGTGTTTGTTGAGTTGGCATAGATCGAGATTAGGATTTGTCACTCCGTCTAACGGAGAGGTATCTCTGGGCCCTCTCGGTAGTGTACATCACTATGAGCCTTGTAAGCAATGTGACTAATGAGTTAGTTGCGGGATCATGCATTACGGAACGAGTAAAGAGACTTGTCGGTAACGAGATTGAACTAGGTATTGAGATACCGACGATCGAATCTCGGGCAAGTAACATACCAATGACAAAGGGAACAACATATGTTGTTATGCGGTTCGACCGATAAAGATCTTCATAGAATATGTAGGAGCCAATATGGGCATCCAGGTTCCGCTATTGGTTATTCACCAGAGAGGTGTCTCGGTCATGTCTACATAGTTCTCGAACCTGTAGGGTCCGCACGCTTAACGTTCGTTGATGATATAGTACTATATGAGTTATGTATGTTGGTGACCGAATGTTGTTCGGAATCCCGGATGAGATCATGGACATGACGAGGAACTCCGGAATGGTTCGGAGATAAAGATTGATACATGGGATAATAGTGTTTGGTCTCCGGAAGGGTTCCGGAATTCACCGGAAGGGGTTCCGGATGTTTCCCGAAATGTTTGGTACGAGAACACTTTATTTGGGCCAAAGGGGAAAGCCCACAAGGTTTTTGGAAAGAGCAAAGGGAAGTTTTGCGGAGTCCAGGGGCCAGACGCCAGGGTCCCTGGCGTCTGGGTCCAGACGCCGGGATCCCTGGCGTCTGGTCCTGGAGTCTGAGACGGACTCTTGCCTTTCGGGTGAAACCGACTTTGTGTAGGCTTTTACTCAAAGTTTCGACCCCAAGGCTCAACATATAAATAGAGGGGTATGGCTAGCACCCAGGACACATCAAGAAACACCAAGCCGTGTGCCGGCAACCCCGTCCCTCTAGTTTATCCTCCGTCATAACTTTCGTAGTGCTTAGGCGAAGCCCTGCGAAGATTGTTCTTCACCAACACCGTCACCATGCCGTCGTGCTGCCGGAACTCATCTACTACTTCGCCCGTCTTGCTGGATCAAGAAGGCGAGGACGTCATTGAGCTGAACCTGTGCTGAACGCGGAGGTGCCTTACGTTCGGTACTTGATCGGGACGGATCATGAAGGTGTACGACTACATCAACCACGTTGATAAAACGCTTCCACTTTTGGTCTACGAGGGTATGTAGACACACTTTCGCCTCTCGTTGTTATGCATCACCATGATAGATCTTGTGTGTGCGTAGGATTTTTTTTGAAATTACTGCGTTTCCCAATGCTGACATGACTATTATTAGGCACTTTACACTTTACACGCCGAGGATAAACTGACAGTAGCTACCGAATTGGGATTAGTAGCACGCTGAGGATAAATATTCCCCCACAAGGTAGCTAATTTCATAACTTACCACCATTTCCTAAAAGTAGAACTGGGCAGCATTAGCCAACCACATGGGAGGATGTTTTAAACAAATAATTAAACTGACAGTAGCTACCAAATTGGGATTAGTAGCACACTGAGGATAAACACTTTACATGTTGCGACCCCTACTTTTATTTAGTTCTTCCACGCTTTAGTTCTTGCAATGAGGGATCCATGTTCTGTTTTAGAAAGAGTGCAAAAATCTGGGCCACTGTGATGCTTCATCATTTTGTCATGTTGTCTTGCTGCAAGGAAATATATACATCAATTTGTCCTGCATTTGAACGTGCTTGCTCCTGTTTTTGATGCATTTCTATTCTGTTAATTTATAGGTTCTTGCTTACACTGGGAATGATGAGGCTAACAAGTTTTTCCTTGGAGGTGAGATGTCACTTGACAACACGAAGGTAACTATCTGGAAATTCGGGACCAATTAGAACTAAAATCATATGAGTTTATCAGTCTAGCTAAGAGTTCGTTTCCTGCTAATGGTTTAGCATGGCTGAGTCATATGTGTTTACTTCACTAATTAATAAGAATTATTTTCTCTTGTCAGCTTCAGCTGCAGCAGCGTCTTGCCTGCATCATATATTTTGTATTATGTTTTTGTGGGCATGCTGGTTCTGAACTTTGGCATCGATGGATAGAATTTCGTGCAAACTATAATGTTGTTGTTCAAGTGTAGGATAATTCGTTTTGATGTCTCTGTTGTGTGTGCGCGTGCAGGTGCCAAAGGCGTCTGATAGAACTCAGGTGAAGGCGAAGGAGGTTTGGCTCTCGGACATGCGTCACACTTGATGATAACGACGTGCAGACTGTAAGTTATGTTTCTCCCTATTTGATTCAAGCTTGAAATATTCATAGATGCTACACTTCAGTCAGTAAATGAACAAAAAAGGTGGCACTGATCTTTTAGTCAGTTTTCTGTCAATGACCATAACTTCTGGGGTAACAAGAGTAGCACATTTTGCCAACATTTTCAGGTTTGTATGAATAAGGACGAAGTAGTAGTTCATGGGTCATCCCTAATTTCCCCTCTTAGGCGAATATCGAAGCTAAAGATAGTTGGTTGTGTAATTTAGATATCACCTTAGCAACCGCCAACCGTACATCTACTGTTGTTGTTGATTTCATATTATGACTGGTTTCTCATACATAGGCAACGACAATTCTAGAATATCATAGTCCAATGCTGAGCATATAGGTTTTAGTATCGTCTCTACTTTTGTGCTGGTTGCCTAATACCATCTACCAAAATGTAGTTAGTAGTTACCTATGTGACATAATTGCCTTGTTGATGCCGACTGATATGTGATAATTTGTAGTAGAATGTCTAGTAAACACATAGACATGTATAAGGTGGCATATGTATTTCTTACCTATTTTATTTATTTTATCATTGTAAGAAAAGTATGGATCCCAAGTTCAAAGCCATATCCAATTAGTTTGTCTCTCAAAAAAATACAAGAAATGCTAAAGGATGATTTACCCATGAAGGCATGGACCGAGATTGCTTTAATTTGGTCGTACGGAAGATTATGTTTGATGACATCCAAATGACACAAAAAACAAAACAATTGATAGAGAAACATTGACATGAAATTGTGGGTATGTTTTTATATTCATTATATACTTTTTCTATATTCTAATTTTTTAATCACCTTTCTAACCAATTATTTTATATACTGTTTTTTTAATTGTTTTGGCTGGAGACATGCTTGCTGGTGGCTGGTTGCTGGTGCCTTGCATGGACCTGGTGGTGCCGTCGGCCGCGGCACCGCCGCCACCGTCGTTGCAGCAGCTAGGCCGGGAGTAGCCGAGCAGGGGAGAAGCATAATTGTTTTCTATATTCTGCTCCTCCCACCGGCCAGTTGAGGGTTGGAGTCATCGGCCAGCGCCGTCGTCAGGCATCAGCTAAGTTAAAGAATTGGGAATCGGTCGACTGGCTGGTTTGTACGAGTGGGCTGCTCTTAGTGCTTTGCCGATTCGGCCTTCAGATTGTTGCCTGCTTAACTACTTGTGGGATGTATAAGCACAAAAAACAGTGCAAAAAATTACAAACGAAATATAATATTTCAAAAAAATGTTCATCACCATAAAAATGGTAATTTTTCAAAAATATTCTGGAATTTTTCTTTAAAAAACACCTCAAAATAAAAATATCCGTGCTTTCTGAACAACCAAAAAAATACTTTCATCTGATGAAATGAAAGTGCGTAGCTGAAATAGGTATGACGAACATTGTTAGGGTACGACCAAATTTCATGGTCCAAAAAAGTTATAGTTAAAAAAGGCGTGCCTAAGCGAGTGCTTAAGCGCGCCTAGGCTCTAGACGTTGGCAAAACGCATTGCGAATAACTACGCTTAATCTACGCATAAGTATGCGCTTTGGTCAGTAAGGGAGGCCAGCGTCCTTGTTTCCTCTTTGGTGCTAAGGAGGCTAGCACAGACGAAGAGTACCGAGGCATCAGACAAAGGTTGCCATATTGGTGCAACGAGACCAGGACCAGGAGGACGGCAAGACGGAGGTCATTGTGGAGCCCAAGATGGCGTCACCACTAGAGCTTTTGGCAGGCGAAGACCACCTTTGTCAGGATAGCTTGTACTAGCTGCCCCCCTTCAAATTAGCCCGCCATTGTTGGCTCCCTTTCCGCTCGATATTTGGGAAGAGGACCAGGGCCTATATAAGTAGAGCTAGCCACCATAGAAGAAAGGGACGGATTTGAGGATCTCATCTTAGCTCGATCCAACCCGATCGAGAGCCTACACACAAGAACACCTCAACCTCAGGAGGCTGTTCTTCCCTTGTACTGTTCATCATCAGCCCTAGAGGCAATCCACCACCACCGCACTAGAGTAGGGTATTACACCACAACGGTGGCCCGAACCAGTATAAACCTCGTGTCTTTCTGTGTTGCAAGTTCGTCGAGTTCGTCCGTGAGATCTTAGCGAGCTAGGGCGTAGATCAGTAGGAGGGAAAGACTTCGCGCGCACCCTAGTGTTCGAACCTTAAGGGTTTGCCGGAACCCCACATCTGACATTTGGCGCACCAGGTAGGGGTGCACCGGGGATCCTCTCCACCAACCTGTGCCCTGTACTGCCGCACTATGCCCCCATGGCAGGTGCCCCGCCACCCACCTCTGCGTCCAACACCGGCAGCAGGGAGTCTGGGTACCGAGCCCTGGCCCCCGCCTTGTGGCGAGTGCAGTGGCCGGCCAAGTTCAAGCCGGAGATGCCGCCGCGTTATGACGGCACGTCAGACTTGGCACCATTCCTGTTGGCATACGAGGAGTCCGTCCTCAAAGCCGAAGGCGACGACAAGATCATGGCCAACTGGTTCCCCATGGCCCTCGCCGGCGAGCCGCGCGCCTGGCTGCTCGACCTCCCGGGATCCACGGTGGCATCCTGGGGGAACTCCGCCACCTCTTCATCGCGCGCCACACGGTGCCGGTGCACCACGCAGTCGCGGCACTGCTGGGTGGCTCCCAAGCACCACCTTCGGATCGCCACGTCAAACCTTTCTTCCGTCAGATTGGGGCAACCCCCAAGCGGCCAGGGGCTCCACCGGGTTGGGCTGCGCCGGAGGCCGACCTCACCTTCAGCTCGGAAGACCACCCCAACTCCACCGCCGGCTCCGGGAAGCTCCCGATGCTCTGCACACCCACCATCTGCAACATGGCCGTTACCAAGACCCTCATCGACGGTGGCGCCGGCCTCAACTTGCTCTCCGTAGAAGCCTTCAGTCTCCTTCATGTGCCGCTAGAACGGCTCGGCCTCAGCAAGCCCTTCACAGGAGTGGGTGGTGGAGCCACCCACTCTCTAGGGCAGATCTGCCTCCCTATCACCTTTGGCACGCGAGACAACTATCGCACCGAGCTGGTGGACTTTGACATCGCCCGCATCGGTCTCCCGTACAATGCCATCCTCGGGTACCCGTCTCTCGCTCAGTTCATGGCGGCGACTCACCCAGCCTACAACCTCATGAAGATGCCTGGGAGCAAGGGCGTCGTCACCATCAAGGGGGACACTAAGGAGGCCGTGGCGGCACTCAGGCTCGCCTTCAAGACCGCGGCAGCAGCACAGTCAGCCGGCGCCGGTATGCCCGAGGCCAAGGAGATCGCGCCCACCAAGAAGAAGCAGCTGTTCACTCAAGACAAGGCGGAGACCAAGCAGGTGCCGGTCAGTGAGGACGGATCTTCAGGAGCCACCTTCACCATAGGAACCGGCCTTGACCTGGGCCAAGAAGAAGCTTTGATGAGATTTTTGCGCGCGAACAAGGAGATATTCGCGTGGGAGCCCAATCAGCTGGTAGGGGTTCCGAGAGAGGTAATCCAGAATCATCTAAGGGTGTGCCCCAACGTGCGGCCCGTGAAGCAGCGATCAACACGATAGTCCATAGAGAAGCAGGCCTTCATCGTCCAAGAAACACGCAAGCTGGAGGCGGCAGGTACCATCCGAGAAGTTCGATACCCCGAATGGCTGGCGAACCCCGTCGTAGTACCAAAGAAAGGCGGGAAGGAACGGATGTGCGTCGACTTCACCAACCTTTACAAAGCGTGCCCCCAGGATCCATTCCCGCTTCCACGCATCGATCAAATCGTCGACTCCACCGCCGAGTGTGACTTGCTATGTTTCCTGGATGCATTCTCAGGATACCACCAAATCAAGATGGCGGTGGAGGATGTGGAGAAGACAACCTTCCTGACACCATGCAGGGTGTACTGCTACACCTGCATGCCCTTCGGGCTGCGCAACACGGGCGCAACCTTTCAACGGTTGATGCAAATCGCCTTGGGGCGGCAGCTTGGCAGAAACACAGAGGCCTACGTTGATGACATAGTGGTCAAATCTCGCGAGGCGAGGACATTGATTCAAGACTTGGAGGAGACCTTCGAGAGCTTGCACCAAGTGAACTTGAGGCTTAACCCGGAGAAGTGCGTGTTTGGCGTCCCCTCCGGCAAGCTACTGGGGTTCCTTGTATCCCACAGAGGGATCGAGGCGAACCCGGAGAAGATCAAGGCCATCGAAGACATGAGCCCGCCACAGACCCTCAAGGAAATGCAGAAGCTAGCAGGGCGGGTGACCGCGTTAGGGCGTTTCATCTCCAAGCTAGGCAAGCGCGCCTTACCCTTCTTTAAGCTCATGAAGAAGAAGGGCCCGTTCGAGTGGACCCCGGAGGCCAACCGGGCCTTCCAAGACCTCAAGAGATACCTCACCAGCCCCCTAGTGATGGTGGCACCGCGGCCTCTCGAGCCTCTGGTGCTCTACCTTGCCGCCACCCCGTACTCCGCCAGCGTGGCGCTAGTGGCGGTTCGGGAGGAGCGCCAAGACAAGGGTGTGCCACGCCAAGCCAGAGCTGATGCATCGCGGGGTCAGGAAGGCGCAACAAAGCCATCAGTGGTGGAAGACCAAGCTTAGCAGGGCAACATCGCAGAAGCTCCTAAGGACGGCCAGGTCGCAGGAGACCCACCACCTCAGGATATGCCACAATCTCCACGGGAACCGAGCCTCAACAGTGTGCCAGCCCTCATCGAGCACCCGGTGTACTTCGTCAGCACCGTACTATGGGACGCGAGGGCGCGATACCCCATGCCACAAAAGCTCCTCCTCGCACTCTTGGTGGCCTCACGCAAGCTGCGACACTACTTCCAAGGCCACCCTATCAAGGTCGTCTCAGCCTACCCATTGGAGAGGGTGCTCGGGAGCCCTAACTCAGCCGAAAGGGTCGCTGTGTGGAACATCGAGTTGCAAGCATTCCAGTTGGAGTTCAGCATTACCAAGGTCATCAAGGGAGCTGCGCTCACCGATTTTGTGGCGGAATGGACAGATGCCCCAGCTCTTGAGGAAGGAGAAGACCGGTCCACCTTCCCAGGAAGCGAGGCACCAGATGGCTGGGTCATGTATTTCGATGGCGCCTTTGCGCACCAGGGCGCGGGGGCTGGAGCGGTGCTCATCTCACCCACTCAAGACAAACTCTACTACGCTATGCAACTCTGTTTTCAGCACGGCGAGAAGGTCTCCAACAACATCGCAGGATACGAAGGCCTCATAGCTGGCCTGAGGGCTGCGGCGGCTCTAGGGGTGAAGCGCCTCACTGTCAAAGGCGACTCATAGCTCCTCGTCAAGTTTTCCAACAAGGTGTACGAGCCGAAGGACGAGCACATGGAAGCCTACCTCGCAGAGGTGCGCAAGATGGAAAAGCAGTTCTCGGGCCTGGAGCTGCAGCACGTGCCCCAGGGCACCAACAAGGAAGCTGATGACATTGCCAGGAGAGCGTCCAAGCGGCAATCGCAAGAGCCCGGCGTCTTTGAAGAGCGGCTCTTCAAGCCATCAGCTACGCCACCTCTTTCAAGCATGACTCAGCCTTGGGAGGATCTCCCATAGCCCCCGGTCGCGGGAGCCCCAGCCTATGGCCCGACCTTAGGAGCTCGGCTGCTCTTGGCGCTCGAGCCCCAGGAGGAGTGCTGGATCAAGGAACTCAAAGAGTACCTGGTGCACGGGACGCTGCCGGAGAAGGAAGAGGACGCGGAGCACGTGGCCCGGCAAGCCACGACATACTGTATCCAAGACGGCGAGTTATACAGGAAACGACCGAACGACGTCACGCTGTGCTGCATCTCCAGCGATCAAGGAAGGGAGTTGCTGATTGACATACACGGTGGTGACTGTGGACATCACTCGTCTTCACGGACCCTTGTCGGCAAGGTGTTCCGCAGTGGGTTCTGTTGGCCTACATCACTCAATGATGCGGCCGAGCTGGTGAAGTCCTGTGAAGCTTGCGAATTCCACGCCAAGCAAATCCATCAGCCTGCTCAAGGCCTCCAAACCATCCCGCTCACATGGCCATTTGCGGTCTGGGGGCTGGACATCCTAGGCCCGTTTCCCCGGGCTCCAGGGGGCTACCGCTATCTCTACGTCGCCATCGACAAGTTCACCAAGTGGGCAGAAGTGGAAGCCGTCCGTAGCATTCCAGCCGGCTCTGCTGTTAAGTTCATCAAGGGCCTCGTGAGCCGCTTCGGGGTCCCCAACCGCATCATCACACATAACGGCTCGCAGTTTACTAGTAACCTCTTCAAGACCTACTGTGCTAACCTTGGAACACAGATCTGCTACACTTCGGTGGCCCACCCCAGGAGTAACGGTCAGGCCGAGCACGCTAACGCAGAGGTCTTGAGGGGCCTCAAGACCAGGACCTTCAAGAAGAAGCTGGAGGCCTGCGGTAGGGGCTTGCACGACGAGCTCTAGACCGTGCTGTGGTCCATCCAAACCACCACCACCAGGCCAACGGGCGAGACTCCATTCTTCCTCGTCTATGGAGCTGAAGCAGTCCTTCCTCACGAGGTCAAGCATCACTCCGCACGGGTCCTAGCGTTCGACGAAACGCAGCAGGACGCCATGCGGGGGATGGATCTCGTGCTGGGGGAGGAACACCGTCGCGAAGCCGCGTTGAGGGCAGCAAGGTACCAACAAGCGCTGCGGCGATACAACTGCCACAACATACGCTCTAGGATGCTCGAGGTGGGCGACCTCGTCCTGAGGCGGGTCTGATAACCCACAAGTATAGGGGATCGCAACAATTTTCGAGGGTAGAGTATTCAACCCAAATTTATTGATTCGACACAAGGGGAGCCAGAGAATATTCTCAAGTATTAGCAGCTGAGTTGTCAATTCAACCACACCTGGAAACTTAATATCTGCAGCAAAGTGTTTAGTAGCAAAGTAATATGATAGTAGTGGTAACGGTAGCAAAAGGTAACGGTAGCAAAAGTAATGTTTTTGGTATTTTGTAGTGATGATAGCAATAGCAACGGAAAAGTAAATAAGCGAAGACAATATATGGAAAGCTCGTAGGCAATGGATCAGTGATGGAGAATTATGCCGGATGTGGTTCATCATGTAATAGTCATAACCTAGGGTGACACAGAACTAGCTCCAATTCATCAATGTAATGTAGGCATGTATTCCGAATATAGTCATACGTGCTTATGGAAAAGAACTTGCATGACATCTTTTGTCCTACCCTCCCGTGGCAGCGGGGTCCTAATGGAAACTAAGGGATATTAAGGCCTCCTTTTAATAGAGTACCGGAACAAAGCATTAGCACATAGTGAATACATGAACTCCTCAAACTATGGTCATCACCGGTAAGTATCCCGATTATTGTCACTTCGGGGTTAACGGATCATAACACATAATAGGTGACTATAGACTTGCAAGATAGGATCAAGAACTCTCATATATTGATGAAAACATAATAGGTTCAGATCTGAAATCATGGCACTCGGGCCCTAGTGACAAGCATTAACCATAGCAAAGTCATAGCAACATCAATCTTAGAACATAGTGGATACTAGGGATCAAACCCTAACAAAACTAACTCGATTACATGATAAATCTCATCCAACCCATCACCGTCCAGCAAGCCTACGATGGAATTACTCACGCACGGAGGTAAGCATCACGAAATTGGTGATGGAGGATGGTTGATGATGATGATGGCGACGGATTCCCCTCTCTGGAGCCCCTAACGGACTCCAGATCAGCCCTCCCGAGAGGTTTTAGGGCTTGGCGGCGGCTCCGTATCGTAAAATGCGATGAATCCTTCTCTCTGATTTTTTCCTCCCCGAAACCAAATATATAGAGTTGGAGTTGAGGTCGGAGGAGCTCCAGGGGGCCCACGAGGTAGGGGGGCGTGCCCTAGGGGGGCAGGCGTGCCCCCACCCTCGTGGACAGGTGGTGGCCCCCCTGGTCTTCATCTTTTGCAAGGATTTTTTATTATTTCCGAATAGATGTTCCGTGAAGTTTCAGGTCATTCTGAGAACTTTTGTTTCTGCACATAAATAACACCATAGCAATTCTGCTGAAAACAGCGTCAGTCCGGGTTAGTTCCATTCAAATCATGCAAGTTAGAGTCCAAAACAAGGGCAAAAGTGTTTGGAAAAGTAGATACGAAGGAGACGTATCAACTCCCCCAAGCTTAAACCTTTGCTTGTCCTCAAGCAATTCAGTTGATAAACTGAAAGTGATAAAGAAAAACTTTTACAAACTCTGTTTGCTCTTGTTGTTGTAAATATGTAAAGCCAGCATTCAAGTTTTCAGCAAAGATTATGACTAACCACATTCACAATAACGCTTAGGTCTCTAGTTTACTCATATCAATGGCATAATCAACTAGTGAGGAATAATAATAAATCTCGGATGACAACACTTTCTCAAAACAATCATAATATGATATAACAAGATGGTATCTCGCTAGCCCTATCCGAGACCGCAAAACATAAATGCAGAGCACCTTTAAAGATCAAGGACTGACTAGACATTGTAATTCATGGTAAAAGAGATCCAGTCAAGTCATACTCAATGTAAACTAACAGTAATGAATGCAAATGACAGCGGTGCTCTCCAACTGGTGCTTCTTAATAAGAAGATGATGACTCAACATGAAAGTAAATAGATAGGCCCTTCGCAGAGGGAAGTAGGGATTTGTAGAGGTGCCAGAGCTCAGTTTTGAAATAGAGATGAATAATATTTTGAGCGGTATACTTTCATTGTCAACATAACAACCAAGAGATGGCAATATCTTCCATGCTACACACATTATAGGCGGTTCCCAAACAGAATGGTAAAGTTTATACTCCCCCTCCACCAACAAGCATCAATCCATGGCTTGCTCGAAACAACGAGTGCCTCCAACTAACAAGAGTCCCAGGGGGAGTTTTGTTTGCAATTATTTTGATTTGATTTGCATAAAGCATGGGACTGGGCATCCCGATGACCAACCACTTTCTCGTGAGTGAGGAGCGGAGTCCACTCCTCTTGAGAATAACCCGCCTAACATGGAAGATATGGACATCCCTAGTTGATACATGAGCTATTCGAGTATACAAAACATGATATTTATTTGAAGGTTTAGAGTTTGGCACATACAAATTTACTTGGAACGACAGGTAGATACCGTATATAAGTAGGTATGGTGGACTCATATGGAATAACTTTAGGGTTTATGGAGTTGGATGCACAAGCAGTATTCCCGCTTAGTACAGGTGAAGGCTAGAAAAGGACTGGGAAGCGATCAGCTAGAGAGCGACAATAGTCATGAACATGCATTAAAATTAATCAACACCGAATGCAAGCATGAGTAGGATATAATCCACCATGAACATAATATCGTGAAGGCTATGTTGATTTTGTTTCAACTACATGCGTGAACATGCGCCAAGTCAAGTCACTTAAATCATTCAGAGGAGGATATCACCCTATCATACCACATCACAAACATTTTAATAGCATGCTGGCATGCAAGGTAAACTATTATAAGCTCCTAGCGAATCAAGCATGGCACAAGAAACTATGATCTCTAGTTGTCATTGCAAACATGTTTATTCATAATGGGCTGAATCAGGAACGATGAACTAATCATATTTACAAAAACAAAAGAGGTCGAGTTCATACCAGCTTTTCTCATATCAGTCAGTCCATCATATATCATCATAATTACCTCTCACTTGCACAAACGAACGATGTGGATAATAATAATAGTGCACGTACATTGGACTAAGCTGGAATCTGCAAGCATTCAATAAACAGGAGAAGACAAGGCAATATGGGCTCTTTTGTCAGATCAACAATAATGCATATAAGAGCTACTTCAACAATTTAATTATGGTCTTCTCCTATCTACCCCCAAAGAAAAGAAAAGAAATAAAACTATTTACACGGAAAAGCTCCCAACAAGCAAAAAGAAGAACAGGAAATCTTTTTGGGTTTTCTTTTTAATTACTACTACAAGCATGGAAAGTAAACTAATTAAAAACTACAACTAATTTTTTTGGTTTTTCTTAAGGTTTTATTAAACACACAAGAAGAAAGCATAAAAAGGAAAATAAACTAGCATGGATGATACAATGAAAAGTATGAGCACCGACATCTAGCAATGAGTGTGTGAACATGAATGTAATGTCGGTGAGAAATACGTACTCCCCCAAGCTTAGGCTTTTGGCCTAAGTTGGTCTATGGCTACGGTTGGCCTGGCGGATATCCGTAGTAATAGTTGGGGTCGTACTAAGATGCAGCGGCTATCGCCTCCTGAGCTGCAGCATGGCGGCGAGCGGCCTCCGCCCTCCTCTCGTACTCATCTTCCTCCTCTCTGGTGATAACATATCTTCCTTTTGCCTAATAACCAAAGAAGGCAGGAGCAGGGAGAATAATACAGACAGGACGCCGTCTGTCAAAGATTAGTCGATACTAGAGAGGTGATTCACTCCTCTCAACAAACTGGTGGTGAACCATAGCAT
Organism: Triticum dicoccoides; assembly: GCF_002162155.2. Classification (NCBI taxonomy): domain Eukaryota; kingdom Viridiplantae; phylum Streptophyta; class Magnoliopsida; order Poales; family Poaceae; genus Triticum; species Triticum dicoccoides. The sequence continues at coordinate 129,587,927 of NC_041382.1, forward strand.
TAAAATCTAGGTAAGCGGGAGGCAATTCAATATCATCCTCACGTATGGTTACACCGAGAAAATCAGCTAAGCGGGTTGCATAAATTCCACCAAAGAAATCTCCATTAAATCTATTCAGATGCAACCTATGTGCAACAATGGCTCCCAAATTATAAGATTTATCTCCCAACATAGCACTCCTAAGAATACTGAGGTCAGGAGCACACATATGACATGCTTCATCTTTACCATTTATGCACCTACCTATGAAGAGAGCAAAATAATGTATATCAGGAAAGTGAATGCTCCCTATGGTAGCTTGTGTTATATCTCTAGATTCCCCCATAGTTATGCTCGCAAGAAAATCTCTAAATTAAGATTTGCGGGGTTCACTAGCACTACCCCATTGTGGAAGTTTGCAAGCAGTGGTAAAATCCTCTAAGTCCATAGTATAAGATTTTTCATAGAGATCAAACAAGACAATTGGAGAATTACGTGAAGATGAAATTCAAACCTCCTCACAAAGGTACTGGTGAGATAGTGGTACCGGAGGCACTTTTCTTCCTCGAAGCTGACAAGATCAGCGTTACGCAAATATGCATTAAATTCTTCCTTAATTCCCGCTCGATCCATAAAGTTTTCCGAAGGCCCTTCACAAGGACGCACTGGAGCATCTCTTGGTGGCTCTTCATCAGCATCACGCATTGCAAGCCTGGGCCCTTGCTTCCTTGAAGAACTGCCTTGGTACATTTTCCTAAGCATATTTCTTCCTCTGAAAAATTCTGAATTTTTTTAGTAACTTCAAAATAAAAGTAAGCCAAACTCAATAATATTGATAGCAACTAGTCCTACAAGTGCCTAGAGCCTATATCATGCATCAAAACTACTTGGAACCATATAAATTTGACATGCAAGCTCAAGAACATGGTCACCTAGGCAGCACAAATTTGCAATGAATAAAGCACTAGAACAAAAACTAATTGGACCAATGGAGGAGTCACATACCAAGGAACAATCTCCCCAAGCAGTTTTGTGAGAGGTGCTTTGAGCAAGGAGATCGAAAATGGCAGCAAAATGAGCTTGGACTCGGGTTTGAGCTGGATATTCGTGTTTGTGGGAGGAAGGAGTGTGTGGGTGCAAGGATAAGTGGAGGAGGGCCACCATGGGCCCACGAGGCAGGGGGCGCTCCCAGGGGGGTAGGGCGCGCCCCTGACCCTCGTGGCCAGGTGCCAGCTCCTCCTGCTGTGTTCTCAGTGCCAAATATTTTCAAATATTCCAGAAAAATCATATTTAAATTTCAGGGCATTTGGAGAACTTTTATTTTCAGGGTATTTTTATATTGCACGGATAAATCAGATAATAGACAGAAAAATACTATTTTTATTTTATTTAATATAAATAACAGAAAGTAAGAGTAGGGTACAAAAAGTTGTGCTTTCTAGTTTCATCCATCTCATGCTCATCAAAAGGAATCCACTAACAAGGTTGATCAAGTCTTGTTAACGAACTCATTCCGAATAACATGGAACCGGAGAAATTTCAAATAACACTATGTTACCTCAATGGGGATATGCACATCCCCAACAATAAGAATATCATATTTCTTCTTGATGGTAGGAAGAGGAAATTCAAAACCTCTAAAAATAATCGATGGAATTTTTCCAATAGAATTGATACTGTGGACTTGAGGTTGTTTCCTCGGAAAGTGTATCGTATGCTCATTTCCATTAACATGAAAGTGACATTGCCTTTTGTGCAATCAATAACAGCCCCTGCAGTATTCAAAAAAGGTCTTCCAAGAATAATAGACATACTATCGTCCTCGGGAATATCAAGAATAACAAAGTCCGTTAAAATAGTAACATTTGTAACCACAACAGGCACATCCTCACAGATACCGACAGGTATAACAGTTGATTTATCAGCCATTTGCAAAGATATTTCAGTAGGTGTCAACTTATTCAAATCAAGTCTATGATATAAAGAGAGAGAGGCATAACACTAATACCGGCTCCAAGATCCCATAAAGCAGTTTTAACATAATTTCTTTTAATGGAGCATGGTATAGTGGGTACTCCTGGATCTCCAAGTTTCTTTGTATTCCACCCTTAAAAGTATAATTAGCAAGCATGGTGAAAATTTCAGCTTCCGGTATCTTTCTCTTATTTGTAACAATATCTTTCATATACTTAGCATATGGATTCATTTTAAGCATATCAGTTAATCGCATACGCAAAAAGATAGGTCTAATCATTTCAGCAAAGCGCTCAAAATCCTCATCATCCTTTTTCTTAGATGGTTTGGGAGGAAAAGGCATGGGTTTCTGAACCCAAGGCTCTCTTTCCTTTCCGTGTTTCCTAGCAACAAAGTCTTTCTTATCATAACGTTGATTCTTTGATTGTGGGTTATCAAGATCAACAACAGGTTCAATTTCTATATCATTATCATTGCTAGGTTGAGCATCATCATGAACATTATCACTAGTTTCAGGTTCATTACCAGATTGTGTTTCAACATCAAAAATAGAAATATCATTTGGATTCTCAAGTGTTTCAGTAATAGGTTCACTAGAAGCATGCAAAGTCCTATCATTTTTCTTTTTCTTCCTATTAGAAGGACTAGGTGCATCTACATTATTTCTCTAATAATCTTGCTCAATTCTCTTAGGGTGGCCTTCAGGATACAAAGGTTCCTGAGTCATTCTACCACCTCTAGTCATAACTCTAACAACGTTATCGTTATTCTTACTATTCAATTCATTGAGCAAATCATTTTGAGCTTTAAGTACTTGTTCTACTTGAGTGGTAACCATAGAAGCATGTTTACTAATAAGTTTAAGTTCACCTTTGACATTAGCCATATAATCACCCAAGTGCTCAAGCATATTTGAATTGTATTTCAATTGTCTACCAAAGTAAGCATTTAAATCTTCTTGCTTCACCATAAATTTATCAAACTCATCTAAGCATGGACTAGCAAACTTAGTAAATGGGATTTCAGCTTTATCATATCTATAGAGAGAATTTACCTTTACTACTTGTGTCGGGTTATAAAGACCATGTATTTCTTCAATAGGTAATGGATTAAGATCATATGTTTCTTCGCTCAGGCGGTAAATTAAGACCATGTATTTCTTCAATAGGAGGTAAATTCTTAACATCTTCAACTTTAATACCTTTTTCTTTCATAGATTTCTTTGCCTCTTGCATATCTTCAGGACTGAGAAATAGAACACCTCTCTTCTTCGGAGTTGGTTTGGGAATAGGCTCAGGAGTTGGTTCAGGAACTGGTTCAGGAAGTGTCCAATTATTTTCATTTGTCAACATATTATTCAATAGAATTTCAGCTTCATCTGGTGTTCTTTCCCAGAAAATAGAACCAACACAACTATCCAGGTAATCTCTGGAGGCATCGGTTAGTCCATTATAAAAGATATCAAGTATTTCATTTTTCTTAAGAGGATGATCAGGCAAAGCATTAAGTAATTTGAGAAGCCTCCCCCAAGCTTGTGGGAGACTCTCTTCTTCAATTTGCACAAAATTATATATATCCCTCAAAGCAGCTTGTTTCTTATGAGCAGGGAAATATTTAGCAGAGAAGTAATAAATCATATCCTGGGGACTACGCACACAACCATGATCAAGAGAATTAAACCATATCTTAGCGTCACCCTTTAATGAGAACGGAAATATTTTAAGGATATAAAAGTAGCGAGTTCTCTCATCGTTAGTGAACAGGGTGGAGATATCATTTAATTTAGTAAGATGTGCCACAACAATTTCAAATTCATAGCCATGAAAAGGATCAGATTCAACCAAAGTAATTATATCAGGATCAACAGAGAATTCATAATCCCTATCAGTAACAAAGATAGGTGAAGTAGCAAACGTAGGGTTAGGTTTCATCCTAGCATTTAGAGATTGCTTATTCCATTTAGCTAATAACCTCTTAAGTTCATAACTATCTTTGCAAGCTAAAATAGCTAAAGAAGCTTCTTTATCAAAAACATAACCCTTAGGAATAACGGGCAAGTCTTCATCATCACTTTCATCAATATTATCAGATTCAATATTTTCATTCTCTCTAACCCTAGCAAGTTGTTCATCAAGAAATTCACCAAGTGGCACAGTAGTATCAAGCATAGAAGTAGTTTCATCATAAGTATCATGCATAGGAGAAGTGGCATCATCAATAACATGTGACATATCAGAACGAATAGCAGAAGCAGGTTTAGGTGTCGCAAGCTTACTCAAAACAGAAGGTGAATCAAGTGCAGAGCTAGATGGCAGTTCCTTACCTCCCCTCATAGTTGAGGGATAAATCTTGGTTTTTGGATCTCTCAAGTTCTTCATAATGATAAGCAGATATAAATCCCAAGTGACTCAAAGAATAGAGCTATGCTCCCCGGCAACGGCGCCAGAAAATAGTCTTCATAACCCACAAGTATAGGGGATCGCAACAGTTTTCGAGGTTAGAGTATTGAACCCAAATTTATTGATTCGACACAAGGGGAGCCAAAGAATATTCTCAAGTATTAGCAGCTGAGTTGTCAATTCAACCACACCTAGAAACTTAATATCTGCAGCAAAGTGTTTAGTAGCAAAGTAATATGATAGTAGTGGTAACGGTAGCAAAAGTAATGTTTTTGGTATTTTGTAGTGATGATAGAAATAGCAATGGAAAAGTAAATAAGCGAAGCACAATATATGGAAAGCTCGTAGGCAATGGATCAATGATGGAGAATTATGCCAGATGTGGTTCATCATGTAACAGTCATAACCTAGGGTGACACAGAACTAGCTCCAATTCATCAATGTAATGTAGGCATGTATTCCGAATATAGTCATACGTGCTTATGGAAAAGAACTTGCATGACATCTTTTGTCCTACCCTCCCGTGGCAGCGGGGTCCTAATGGAAACTAAGGGATATTAAGGCCTCCTTTTAATAGAGTACCGGAACAAAGCATTAGCACATAGTGAATACATGAACTCCTCAAACTATGGTCATCACCGGTAAGTATCCCGATTATTGTCACTTCGGGGTTAATGGATCATAACACATAATAGGTGACTATAGACTTGCAAGATAGGATCAAGAACTCTCATATATTGATGAAAACATAATAGGTTCAGATCTGAAATCATGGCACTCGGGCCCTAGTGACAAGCATTAAGCATAGCAAAGTCATAGCAACATCAATCTCAGAACATAGTGGATACTAGGGATCAAACCCTAACAAAACTAACTCGATTACATGATAAATCTCATCCAACCCATCACCGTCCAGCAAGCCTACGATGGAATTACTCACACACGGTGGTGAGCATCATGAAATTGGTGATGGAGGATGGTTGATGATGGCGATGGTGACGGATTCCCCTCTCCGGAGCCCCGAACGGACTCCAGATCAGCCCTCCCGAGAGGTTTTAGGGATTGGCGGCGGCTCCGTATCGTAAAACGCGATGAATCCTTCTCTCTGATTTTTTTCTCCCCGAAACCAAATATATAGAATTGGAGTGGAGGTCGGAGGAGCTCCAGGGGGCCCACGAGGTAGGGGGGCGCGCCCCCACCCTCGTGGACAGGTGGTGGCCCCCCTGGTCTTCATCTCTTGCAAGGATTTTTTATTATTTCCGAATAGATGTTCCGTGAAGTTTCATGTCATTCCGAGAACTTTTGTTTCTGCACATAAATAACACCATAGCAATTCTGCTGAAAACAGCGTCAGTCCGGGTTAGTTCCATTCAAATCATGCAAGTTAGAGTCCAAAACAAGGGCAAAAGTGTTTGGAAAAGTAGATACGACGGAGACGTATCAGGGTCCTCTCCAAGGAAGGGCTGGACAAGCTTCTACCCATGTGGGAGGGCCCGTTTAGGGTTGTCCATGTCTCCAGGCCGGGTGCGGCGCGCCTGGAGACGCAGGACGGGATACCCATCCGGAACGCCTGGAACATCCAGCACCTCTGGAAGTTCTATCCATGAAGCAAGGCCCAGAGCCTGAGAAGCAAGGCCCAGAGCCTTAGAAGAAAGGCCCAGAGCCTGTGAAGAAGGCCCGGTGCCTGTGAAGAATCGCCGCCCGTGACACTCTCACATAATAATGAGTGGGGCTGTACACGCTCCGGAGTCTCAGGAGCGCCGGCCTCAGGCCCTGGGGCTCCCTCCCACGCCTAGTGGATAGCACTTAGCTCCGTGCTGGTGAGAAGACTTGTAGACTAGATTAGGTGCCGGATGCGGCTTTTCATTTGCTTTCCGTAGTTGACTCGTTTTTCCTTAATTGAAGCTTGCCTTTGGCGTTCCTTGCCGATTTGATTCCCTCACCTCTCACTGCATTTTTTTCTGGCTCAAATTTGCTCGTGTTCTCTCTCTGCATGCCTCACGAGGGGGCTAGGCAGGTGCCCTCGTGAGCATTTCTTCTCCTTTCTGCTTCTCGCGAGCCACCCTCGTTTGAGCCCAAAAGATGGCGCACCTCTCCTAGTCCGTGCCTCTCGGGTACCGCGACACAAAGCGCCAGGTCAGGGCCAGGATGAACGACAAATCTTTTGACGCACTCCCTAACGAGTTTTTCGCAGTTCCTGAGCGAATGTAGGCAACCAAGGCAAGATGGATGCGAGGAAATAAACGCTTCGCGAGGAAGATGACATCCTGAGTATACCAAGTTAAGTTATGTTTGCGCAAAATAACAACACAACACGAGAACAACACGCATACTGATACAACCAAGGAACCATAGTTCGATACACGCCCCCTGGGCCCATGCTGGTTTCATTCTTGATGCAGGAAAAGAGCAAAACAAAAGTAGCGCCGCGGCGATCCGCGAAGATAGGCACCTAGCACTACCCCGAGCCTATCCAGATCCTTCCTCATGCTTCACGAAGGTGCAGCGACGGGACGACCTGCTGCCGCCCTCAAGGCAGGCGGGGAGGCGTGGCGGCTTGGCATAGCCGCCACTGCTAGAGCTGTAGCCAGAGGAAGAGCCGTCGTAGCTGGACGAGACACGATCGCCGACGAGGGTGGGCTCGGCCTCGTCCTCGTCGTGACCGTCCCCAAGGCCGAGTACCTCCTCGCCGTCTTCCGCCTCAGGGCAGCACCCGATGCGACGACCATCTTCCCCAAACACCCTCACATAAAGGGTCGATCCAGCATCGTACCTGAAGTGGAGGGTGCATCGCCTGCCTAGGTCGCGTGTGCGGGCGAATGTCTGCCAGCCGCGGGCCAGGGCTATGTTGCCCGCGATGGAAGTCTCGAGTGTGACCCAAAAGGCCTTGCTGCAGCAGCCATCCGCATGCAGCCAAAGTCCGCCTGGACCAGAGGCTGGCAGTTCACCGGCTAAGAAGCGCGGGAGTTGGAGCCAGTTGCCGGCCGGGTTCTCCGACCAGACGATGAACTCCGGCGACACCTCCGCCGTGTGGAATCGCGGACGAGGAGGCCGCGCCACCATGGCACGCCTCCCCTCATCAACTGGACTACCATGGCTAGGATGACTCACTCCGCGTGACATGGCGCCGTCTCGACAATGGTCCATGACGGGGGTCGCGGCATGCTTGCGTGGGTGCCGCGGCCGCGCTTGGGCGCCGGGGAGCCGGGTCCCTCACGAGGAGCCTTCCCCTTCTCGGCGGCGGAGAACTTCCTTCGTGGTGCCATGGGTGTCACTGCAAGTGATGGAGCGAAGAGGAAGGAGCAAGCGAGCAAGGAAGAGATGGGCAACGGGGACTCTGCCCCCTCCCCATTTATAGCAAGAAAAGGCCAACCGGCGTCTCCCACGAACGCAGGTAATGATGGTTATCCTTGCATGTGCAGGGACCTGACAAGTCGAGCAGTTGCCAAGGCAACGCGGGGAAGCGGAGACGCCCACGCCCAATCACCCACCACGCATCAATCGAGGCCGTAGGCTTTTTGGGCCCGCGGTGCTCCGAACTTGACCCTTGGCTTCACCGCGAAGCCAAGCCCCAGCGCACCTTGGCCCCGGGGGATACTGTCGGCGTTCTGGGAACGGGGTCCCCAGACTTGCCTGCCTGCGGCCCGCGGCGTGGCTGAGCCAGCAGGCAGTATGGCCTGTCTTCACCAACAAGGCATCCAAGACCCTCACGAGGGTCCAAGCCTCGCGAGGCGGACGACGCAAGGCCTTCTTTGGAGTGGCCTAGCTAGGCATGCTCATGAGGAGCGGAGATATCAAGGCAGGGCAAACCTCATGAGGCCCTCGTGACGTGAGCCATGACGCATGACACCAGGCGGGCGCCAGCGTGCACAACGTCCTTGTTTCCTCTTTGGTGCTAAGGAGGCCAGCGCAAGCGAAGAGTACCGAGGCATCAGGCAAAGGTTTCCATATTGGTGCAATGAGACCAGGACTAGGAGGACGGCAAGACGGAGGTCATCGTGGAGCCCAAGACGGCGTCACCACTAGAGCTTTTGGCAGGCGAAGACCACCTTTGTCAGGATAGCTTGTACTAGCTGTCCTTCTTCAAATTAGCCTGCCATTGTTGGCTCCCTTCTCGCTCGATATTTGGGAAGAGGACCAGGGCCTATATAAGTAGAGCTAGCCACCATAGAAGAAAGGGACGGATATGAGGATCTCATCTTAGCTTGATCCAACCCGATCGAGAGCCTACACACAAGAACACCTCAACCTCAGGAGTCTGTTCTTCCCTTGTACTGTTCATCATCAGCCCTAGAGGCAATCCACCACCACCGCACTGGAGTAGGGTATTACACCACAATGGTGGCCCGAACCAGTATAAACCTCGTGTCTTTTTGTGTTGCGAGTTCGTCGAGTTCGTTCGTGAGATCTTAGCGAGCTAGGGCGTAGATCAGTAGGAGGGAAAGACTTCACGCGCACCCCAGTGTTTGAACCTTAAGGGTTTGCCGGAACCCCACATCCGACAGAAACCATTTTTGGTATTTTAAAAATGATTTTTATTGGGTTTATTTCAACAGCAGCACTGTTTGACTTTTGTGTAATTCTTGTGTATTTGATTTGTCTCTGAAAAAATACTTCATGTTTTAGGACTTGTTTTTCTGAACATTTTGATATATTATATGCCTATATAATATCTGTATTTTGTCTGGTTATGTTTTTTTCCTACTGTATGTTATTAAAAAAAACAAAACCAAACGGCCGTAGCCATCGGACCATGGCCCACCTCCCCTTCTCTCTCATCCTCGGTCCACTCGAGCGCTCGAGTCGCTACGCATTGATCGCCCGACCCTTTCCCCTCTCTCCCTCGGTCACTGACGCCGGGCCCCACTCCTCATCTTCTTGCTCGGGACGCCAGGCCGAACTCAGTGGCCGTTCGTCGCGCCGCCGTATCCCAGATCTCTCGGGATCGTGGATCTCCTTCTCCCAACCCCTCCTCCAAGGCCCCCCTATAAAACCCCTTGCCCCTCGTCCGATCCCCCCTAAAGCCCCCTGGCCCTCTCTCTCATCTTGCCAGAATCACTCGCCGGAGTTGCCCGAGCTCGCCGCCGCCATTGTAGTCCCCCTGCTCCCTACAGCCATCCCCAAGCCTCTCTACCACCACCATTGCAACCGCCGTCATCCTGCGCACTTCCCGTGCACTTGCCGGAGCTCTAGGACCACTAGAGCACCGACACCGCCGATGCCCGAACGCCAACGCCGTCTCGACCTCATCGCCGACCTCCTCCGTCCACCTATGCCACCACTTCGACCACCGCTGGACTCATCGTCGAACGCCGCATCCACCCGTGCCCTCGCCGGAGATCGCCGACGACCGGAGCATCGCTGCTGACGACGTCTGAGCTGCATCGCCGGTGACCACCACCGCTGTAAGCTTCGACGACCTCCCTCTCCATTGGATCTTCAACGCACGACCTAGATTAGATCTAAACAAATCAGTTAGGTTTTTTTTCTTTATTTAAGTAGATCGGTTTTTATACAGTTTAGTGTGGTTTAGGTCGAACCGGGTGCCGGTTTTGTTTTTAAACGCAAGTGCACGTTTCTTTTAAGTCGCGACCGAGCGCCGTTTAGCTTCGCATCACCCACCTGTTTAGCCCAGTAGCAATAGGCCACGTAGCTAGTGCCCGATTGTTTTTTTTTGTTTTTTTCGTTTCTGTTTTAAAAATAGAACAAGTTTCAATCTTAGATTGCTTGTATCTCTTAGCCTACTTGATGTTTTTGAGTGATTCCACTTGCAATGTGTCACAAATTTTATGAAGTTTCTGTTAGTTATTTGAAATTTTGAATTTGAGTAGTTTAAATTTGAATTAGTTCAAATATGCTTCAAACACCGTTTTGGCTCTAGTTTAAATTCTAGAATAGATTTTCGATTGAATCTTTTTGCTACTGTTTTGTTATTGTTTTTTTATCCAGTAGCATGTAGTGGCTTATTTATATTTTATTTTAAATTAGGTTTATTGCGAAAACAGTATTGTTTTGCTTATGCAGTTGTTTTAGTCATATACTTAGTTTTTTTAATTATTTTTAGTTAATTATTTTTGTAAATTTTTACATGTTGTCATATGTTTATGTTAGACTACAGTAGATAAATTTTTGTAGTTATTTATTAGTGTTTAGCTACTGTTTTAGTATTTGTTTATTTAGTTCATAGTGATAGTTCATAAAAGTAGTTTCGTTAGTTTCAAAAGTAATTCTTTTTGCCACTTCATTATATGTTGTCATTGATTCTGTTATTTGGGAGTAAATTAGTGTGATAATTATTTTAGTATTGTTTACTATTTTCTTGGTGTTCTGCTAGTTGTTATAGTTATTCTGGTGTTAACTAGTCAGTTACAATAGTTTTCATACTAGTTCTTTTTGCCAGTAAATGCTTTAGTAAATTATTTTTTGTTGTTTTATTAGAATTATATTTTCTATGCTGTAGAAAAGTTATTAGAGTAATTTACTTTTAATAAGAAAGTATTGACTGTTATTGTGTGAGTTGGTTTCTCCCTTGTTTTCGTGAAGTTTTCTTTGGAATTCTATTTGGTTTTCTTTGATTTCATTATTGTTTTATTTATGGCTTTTTGATTGTTATTTTCATTGCTAGTATTGTTTGATAGTATTATTGCTTATGTGAGTACAATGTTTGACTATATAGATTTTTTTCGGAGTGACGAATAGTTTATCAAAGATTCCGAGAGTGTTATTATCTTCATCAAGTAATACTAGGCAAGTTCACTCTGACCATGTTTTTCATACCTATGTTTTATTTGCATGTAGTAGCACCCTTTTAACAATCCCTCTAGTAGTGTTATTGAATCTTGTAGCTGAGTAGAATGCATGAGGTAGGAACCCATCTCCCTGTTACCAAGCCCGGGACGTTGTTTAGTTTCAATGGTACGCTATAGTAGATGGGGTTGGTATGAGTGTTCGGGAGTGGTGTGATAATGGAGGACTCTACGTCAATGATGACAAATTCATGATGGCATCGGCAAGGACTACATCTTCAGGACTTCAAGATTTCGAGACTCGAGACAAGAATTCAATACACACTACTGGGTGAAGGACGGTTGACGGGCACCCTGGAGAAACCAGTGGATGGCCGGGATGCATGGAGAAGCGCCATGACATCTTGCGGAAAGTTTCACCCAGACTCAAAGAGACGGAAGAATACTTCATGCCCGGAAGCTTACCTGTGCAACCACAAGTCACTATGGGCTCTGGCTTGGTTGACCTTAGTTGTGACTCTGGCTGGGACAGTGCTAGCAGATGTAGAACTATGGTAGGATTGGATGAGCATCAGACAGTGGTCAGGGGAACTCTTCAGAAGACCATGTTTCGGCCGTCTTGTTCTCAAACACCCTGAAGTGCGAGAACGTAAAAAGAGGGATCGAATCTTGCGGGTAAAGTGTACAAACCTCCACAGAGGGTTTAAACCTAATCGATTAGCCGTGTCCCCGGTTATGGACAATTTGAGCATCTGGACTTGGATCTATCTCGGAACGCTCAACACCGGACCGATAATTTAATTGTGGGCAACTTATGATGATTTGGGTGATGAGACATCGGTTGGCGGAACCATGTCATGATAGGAAGTTCTGCAGTATAGGCTCCTGATATTCCTTTGATGTAGGGAAAAATAAAACCAACTTTTATGCAAAAACTCAGACCTAGAGCCACAAAGCCATATTGCATGTAGTATAGTTTATCCTCTGTTTTTCTTATAGTGATCTTGCCGGTACATTCAATGTACTGACCTTCACGGGTGCAACGTATCATGTTGTAGGATTTTATACGATGAGTGAGTTTCGTTGATTGGGTTACAGTCCACACTCAACCTGCCGATGGCGTTGATGGGACTCCACACCCGATTGTTTGTTTCCGCCGAGAATTAAGAGGTATATATCACGTGGTGTATGTGCGACAATTCATTCGGTCTCATATAGCCAGAACGATATATACTGCAGTACCATTATTACTCGACTTCCCGAAGAGGCAAAGAGCAAATCGCAAGGTTAATATTTTGGAGATGCCAAGCGCAAGGTTTATAGGAGAACGACTAGTAGTAGTACTAGTAGTATGTACCAGTGGTACATACTATACGAGGAAGAAGGCAACAAGATGTATGTTTTGCGTGACAGTCTCTTTTCACAGGACGTGCTAGACCTAGTGGACCTCATTGTTGCAATGGGACTACTCCCTATCATAGATGGCACGATTCAGAGTGGTGGGCAGCGGGCATAATTCAGAGCTGCTTAGGCTGGTCATGGTGGGAGTAACTTATGTAGTAACATGACACATCCCGAGACAAATTTGCTTATGTGGAATGGAGTTAATGAGGGAAGATATGCTTGTGGTAACATAAGATGTTATTGTAACATAACACACCCCGAGGTAAAATGAGTCTATGTCTCAATTAATAAAGGTTTGTATGTTACCATCTATATGTTACTACCCATTATGAAGGTAGTAACATGGACTAGTAACAAAAGCATGTTACTAGTCTAAGTTACTCCCCACTATGACCAGCCTTAGTCTTAAACCCCATGAAGAAGTCCCATCGAAAGGAATAGCCACCCTCTACACGTGCTGCTATGTAAAATGAGTAAATGAGACAAAAAGAGAAAGAGACAGTAAAAAAATCACCAGCCTTAGATCCGGCCATATTGTATTAGTGAATGATATTTATACGTCGTCATTAACATGGTTATATTATTAATCATGTTACGGAGGTAGAACTGGATTTTTATTAATTCGCGGAGGTAGCAGCGGATGGATACTCAACGAGGAGTGAAATGATGGCCGCTTCCTCGGTTAAACATAGAGAAAGGTGGAAGCTGGAAGCTTCATAGCATTGTACAAATTTATCTCGCTGATAAATTACAGTACGTACTATACTAGTACTCCCTCTGTTCCCAAATATAAGTCTTTCTAGAGATTCCACCAAGTGACTACATACGGAGTAAAATGAGTGAATCTACACTCTAAAATATGTCTACATACATCCGTATGTTTTATTCCATTTGAAATGTCTAAAAAGACTTATAGGATTTAGAACCGAGGGAGTACTATGTAAAGAGTTAGGTGTCACACGGTGTCCAGAAAATATGGTGATAATGTGAGGTGGGCCATGGAAACACTGAGCCTACGTGTTTTCACTGCTCTCGCACTCCTATGCTGTAAGAATGGAGAAAATTGTAATCTAGTAGTACCTCCTTTCGCCGAAAGCGTGGGACATCCAGCAGTCCTACCACCTCAGTAATAATGACCAATGAGCCATCAAATCACATAGACCCAACAGTAAGTTGGACGGACGAAGCAACATCACTCTTGAATCCGCTTCTCTCTTCAACGCAGGCGCCGGTGAGATGTAGCGTACACTCTGCCCGGGCATGAATGCGGCACCGATTCTTTGGAGTGACGTTGACCGTTTTAGGAGGGAAGCACGCGCGGGCGATGGAGGGGCTTTGGATGGGCCAGGCTGGTCAGGAGCGGGCGTGGCAGCGGTCCACCTGTCCCGACCGGATGCTCGGAAATGAGAGGATGCACCGACTCTTGCAGCTAAATCGTACACTACACACCATCTCTCTGTAGGAGTAGGTCGATGGGTCGCTCTCTCTATCACACACATGTTGTTAAACACACACACATGCACACGCACACACAGGTTCATACAATAGGAATATCATGCGAGTTACTTAGGGAGCGTTTGGATCCTTACAAGAATAGTTTATAGCCTAGCCGAGCAAGGTTAGGCATTTGGAACTGTTAAAATATGTTAGCTTTTGTGGGCCAACTAGCTTGGGTGGGCTAGAAGAACCTTGCTAGCTCAGGAGAGCCAGATCGGCTCGCTTCCGACGACAAACTTCGTGTACTACGGGGCTGTTTGATTCCCAGCCACACCTTGCCACACTTTGCCACACCTCACCTTAGGCAAATTTGACCAAGTTAGGCAGGTGTTTGGTTCTAGCAACACCTAAGGCAAGAATATTTTTATGAGCAGTGAACCCCACATGTCATAAACACAAAAAGTGTGGCAAGATTCCCTTTGGCAAGCCAAAGTGTGGCTAACAATTTGAGCAACTCAACTAAGGCAAGTGTGGCAAAAATCATGTCACAATCCAAACAGCCCCTACCTCCGTCCTGGTTTATTGGCCCCCTTGTATTTCGTGTCAAATTTTGACCATAGATTGAACTAACAAAATGTTCATGCATGTCACAAAAAAATACATTAATTTGTATTTCGCGTACTAACATTTTTCTTATTAATTTCTTTGTTTCACCCTCTGACTGGTGGGACCCAACGTACTACGTGGAGAGAGGTAAGGTGACTAAGGCTACATTATTTCTGTACTACCAACACTACTTTAAATCCCCAAAGACCTTACCACCAAAGCCACATGACACGATTATGATTTAAATCCCAATGACTCCCATGCAAAAAAACATGGCATGCTTGTCACACGAATACAAGAATGTATAAAAGGTTACTTTCCTCTTGGTAAACATAACATGAGGGTGGTGTAGTTGGTTAGCCTGTTCGCTCATCAAACTAGAGGTCTCGGTTTCGATAACCACACTTGAGCATAATTTTGTTTTTGTTTGACTTCTTTCTTGTTTTCTAGGGTTTGCACTCTTCACACTCTCTCTCCACTATATATATACACGCTGGAGCCTCAGCGCTTGTAGTTGCTTTCTTCACACTCTCTCACCCTATCCAGATCTGAACAAGACTTCATTGGCCTCTCTCTCTCCCCTCACTACTGGTCAAAGAGCCGGCAGGATCCGTCCGCCGGGAAGGGAAGGAGGCTTAACGCTGTCACCATCGGCGAGGCAGGGAATCCACTACCAGCGCAACTGTTCTCTTTCACCCAGCAGCGGCGCGGGAAGGCTTCCGACCCCTTCTTCCTTGCCGCCGTACATAGTGTGGGCAGAATAGCCTCCGGTTGCCCACCGAACCACACCCCAAGAACCTTAAGGTATAATTTACTTAATTCCACATGCATTTCTCTAGCTGCATGTGGGCTTTTTCCGCTTCTGCACTCGAATCTTGGTGTTGGATCAAACAGGAAAGTAGTGGGGAAAGTTGTATAGCATGAATCTAGGACGTGGTTCAAAGAGGAAAGGAATGGGGGGAAAGTTGTATTGCATCAATCTAGGACGTGGTTCAAAAGGAAAGGAAGGGGGAGTAGTGGGAAAAGTTGTATAGAATGAATCTAGGACGTGGTTCAAAGAGGAAAGTAAGGGGGAAAGTAGTGGGGAAAGTTGTATAGCATGAATCTAGGACGTGGTTCAAAGAGGAAAGGAAGGGGGGAAAGTAGTAGTACAGGCTGGCTATCCAGCACCTATGTTGGTCGAAAAGGCAAAACAATGACAAATGCAGTACGCACATCTATAACGAACTAATCTTTTTGAATTTGGGGACAAGGCTGTAGAGTTTCAGCAGGACTAGATTTGCTGTGCTCACATAGGGAAAGGTGCCTACAGATAAAAAACTGGGACGAACACAAATATGCTCCTTGGTTGTTTGTTCTTTGTTGCAACAGACTGTGCATCACCCCTTCATACATCGGTAGATGCACATGGTGATGGTGAGTCCATTGTCCCGTGCAACTCTTTAGCTGTTGTTAATCTAAGGCCCTGTTTGGTTAAAAAGTCCTGGTACTTTTTTTAGTCCCAACTAAAAAGTCCCTAGTCCCTACCTGCTTGGTTCCAAGGACTATACATGAACTAGATGTTATTAAATGCCATGCTAAAAGATCATGTTACCCCTAGTAATGAACTAATAGAGATGAGGTGTGATGCGTGGCAGGGCAACTGTTGGAAAAAGTCCCAAAAAGACTCTCCCTCGGGGTCTTCTTTCTTTAGTCCCAAATGCCCACTTTGAGTCCCTAAAAGTCCCTCCTGTTTGGTTTAGATGAGACTGAAAGGGACTTTTTTTAGTCCCTACACCAAAAAGTCCATGTATACAAACACCCTCTATTAATGCTGCTGGAAAATTGATGCAATGCCACAGTTAAAAGAAATTACATCTTTAATTTTTTTTATTGTTAATATAATCTGTCTATTAATATGAATCAATGCCACCGTTTGAGAAATGCTAATGTCTTGCTTTCTTTCCCAATTAGATAAGTTAGATGCTTCTTTTTGTTGTCTTCTGTGTCATCCACCGTTATTGACAACTTTTTGTTTCCTTTGCACCTCTGTGTAAACAGGGTTATCTACTTCACCTCATTGCTATTGTGACCTTTTGTTGCACTGCACAAAACACTTTTGTTTTAAGAGTGTTTTGTGCAGTTCAACCAAAATGTCACACTGACATCGTTGCTTGATTGCTTGATCTTAGTGGAATTGCACAAAGGAGATCTTACTTCCTATCCGTGTTGGGAAATTTGGTTCAGATCTTCTTCTTGTGAGTCATGAGAGGTCAGTACTAGCCTTTTTTTCACATGATTGTGCAGTGTGCTTTCATATGTTGTTCTACTTGTACGGTAATGTTGCTTGATTTTAGTGAATTGCACAAATGGAGACAAGACTTCCAATCTGTATGTGCACCGTAATATCTCATTGAGGTAAGATAAGGATATAGCACAACTTTTGGCCTGTATTTTGCCACTTTCATTAGAAAATTAATGTCGTTATTTAGTGCTATACTTGTGCTCCCTAATTGACATGCCAAATCTTACATTGAAGGCGAAGCTTGTCTGTTATTGAACCAAGTGATGAAGGGGAAGAACAAGCGGAAGAAAAACAAAAATCAACTCCCAGTGCTGTAATGAAGCACTAGAACTGTGATGACAAAAGTAATGATATAGTTTTGCATCTTAATTTATTGCTATGGCTGGAATGAGCAATTGTTTTGCCATTGATTTGATGCCACTCTTAATGTAATATGTAATTATCTCTACTTGTGCAAACAGGGATCATCTTTGAAGATACCACATATTTTAGTGGAACTGCACAAGAAGATGTTGGAAACATTAAACTAATCGGGGAGTATATAGTAAGCATGGCAACCACAGTCAATAACAACAGATGGTTCCGGAGAAGTGCTTGATCTGTAATCTCTACACAATAAGCCTCCTGACAAAGGTTGTTACTCCCCACGGATTTCATCCATATGATTGAGCTTTGTCATCTCTATTGGTGTTGTGCTACTATTTAGATACTGTCATGAGAAAGTGGTATTGTCCTTGAGAAGTGCTTCATCTGTGCTGTTTTAAATATTTTCTTTCCTTTTTTTCGAGCAAATAGGGATGCTAGCATTTAGTTGTCCTCCTGTCTTTGCACAACAGGATCATCCTCCTTTGAAGAAGTATGGAGTACGTGAAGTGACTGTTGGGGAACGTAGTAATTTCAAAAAAAATCCTACGCACACGCAAGATCATGGTGATGCATAGCAACGAGAGGGGAGAGTGTCGTCCATGTACCCTCGTAGACCGTAAGTGGAAGTGTTATGAGAATGCGGTTGATGTAGTCGTACGTCTTCACGATCCGACCGATCCAAGTACCGAACGTACATCACCTCTGAGTTCAGCACACGTTCAGCTCGGTGACGTCCCATGAACTCCGATCCAGTAGAGCTTCGAGGGAGAGTTCCATCAGCACGACGGCGTGATGACAGTGATGATGATGCTACCGACGCAGGGCTTTGCCTAAGCACTGCTACGATATGACTGAGGTGGATTATGGTGGAGGGGGGCACCGCACACGGCTAAAAGATCAACTGATCAACTTGTGTGTCTTGGGGTGCCCCCTGTGATGAGGACATAGACCTAGGGTAGGGTAATAGGTCTGACCTATACGTCCTACCTAAGGTCCTTGCCCTAGAAGCAAAGAAGTTAAAGAGTAAACAAGGTGGACCCAATAAAGACGTCGAGCGCAATCCACTCGACCTACCATTCACTCGGAGACTACTTCTTCTTTGAGTCACTCGACTATTCAACCACTCGACCATGTAAAAGACCACTCGACGTACAAGAAGACCTAAAGCCGTTCTGCACAGTGACGGTCGGGCATTTACTCGTATATTTAATGATCATTTGTAGCACTTTATTACAGACATTACCTGTAACACTCTCTCTTTATGAACATTGAACCCTGTGTAACGGAGGGGAGCTGGGGTTCTTTCGCACTCTATATAAGCCACCCCCTCCTCTGGGACAAGGGTTCGCACCCCGTGTAACTCACACGCATATAATCCACTCGACCGCCTCCGGGCTCCGAGATGTAGGGATGTTACTTCCTCCGAGAAGGGCCTGAACTCGTAAAACTCATGTGTACAACTCCTCCATAGCTAGGATCTTGCCTCTACATTCCTACCCCCATTCCACTGTCAGACTTAGAACCACGACAGTTAGCGCCCACCGTGGGGCAGGTGTCTTAGCGACTTGTTGGAGAAGTTGCGATTTTTCCAATCCCCATCAAGATGGTTTCAGGCGGAGGTTTGGCCGAGGGCCGCGAGATCCATCTCGGCGCGCTCGTATTCGTCACCGACGACTCCGCTTGGCTCCAAGAAGCGCCACTTGACGTCGAGGCGCTCCCCGTCCGCGGGGCAACGCACTTTTGCGCATGCGTCCGTGGCGTCCTCCTACGGCAGCCGTTGACTCAGTATTGGTCGGCTCCTGTGCTGACGTCCCTCCGTGCAGCCCGCCGGAGCAAACGTTCTGGTCGATCGAGGCTTCAGTGGTGGGTGAGGCATGTGGTGGCTCGCCAGTCGGCCACCCCCCAAGTCGCGGCAATCAAGCCCGACGAAACTCTCTATGACCTGTTCGACCGGCTCCGTAGAGACTGCATCCAAGTGCGACAGCAGCGACCCCGCGGCGGAAGTTTTGATGGTCAATGGACCACGCAGTCCTCCTGGCTCCACCCGTGAAGACGGAGGCGATGGGGGCGGCGATCTGTCGCGTGTTCACGAAGAGTACCGCCCCGAACCCCTCTCATCGCAGCGGAGGGAAGAACTTCGCCGTCGGAACATGGATGCGCTTCACACTCCTATCGTTGGAGAAACCCCTGAGGCCCAGGCCTTGGAGGAGGCGCGCCTAGCCAACTTGGCTGAGCGCACTCGACTTGAGAACCTACAGCGTGGACTCAACGAGCGTGCTCGGCAGCGTATCTCCGAGTCCAGTCGACGCCAACTTTTTTCACCTTCGACTCAGGTATACCGAACTCCGATCTAGAATCTCGCAGCTGCGGCCCGAATAGTGGAGTCAATTCAACCTTCCCAGTCAGAAGCTGGTCGAGGTTTGGTGCAGATCCAGGCTTTGCTCCGAGCAGCGGGAGAGCAGAATACAACAGTATCTCAGTCGCGGAATAGGATCCATAGCAGATCCGTGGTAGCAGACACAGTCTAGTCGACTCACAGCCTGAGATCGCCCTCGAGGCGTGAGGGACATGGGGACCGGCGAGATCAGTACAAAGACCACGAGCAGTATGATCACCGACTCGATCACGATGATCGTTGTCGAGTGCCCATGCCTCCCCCAAGGTGTGGGTCATATGTGCCTCGGCGGCATGATGACAGACGTCCTCACAGTGGTGGGCGAAGGATTCTAGTCGACCCCAGGGAACCGGGCTTTGATGCGAGATCTATTCTCGTTCAGGGTCTGGTCGACATAAACAGAGCTCACAGAGAAGGCCATGACAGGGATTTTCCAACCAGCAGCAGAGTGCATGTCTCAGGTCCAGAGTGCTTCAGCAGAGCCATCAGGGCTGCGGTGATTCCTCCCAACTTCAGGTTGGCGACTGGAGTCAGTAAGTTCACTGGTGAGTCCAAGCCCAACACTTAGCTTGAGGATTACCGAGTGGCTGTACAGATTGGTGGTGGCAACGATGAAGTTGCCATGAAGCATCTCCCTTTGATGTTAGAGGGCTCGGCCAGAGCGTGGCTGAATCGGTTAGCGCCTGGTAGTATTTATACCTGGGAAGATCTTGCCCGAGTATTTGTCAGAACATTTGAAGGCACTTGCAAACGGCCAGCAGGGCTGACAGAATTACAGTGTTGCGTTCAGAAACCAAATGAAATTTTGAGGGATTATATCCAGAGATGGATCACATTACACCATACAGTGGAGAATGTGTCAGATCACCAAGCAATTTGTGCCTTCAAAGAAGGTGTTAAGTATCGGGAATTGAATCTGAAATTTGGTCGGACAGGAGATATGACTTTGACTCGGATGATGGAGATTGCCACCAAATACGCCAATGGTGAAGAGGAAGACCGACTCCGGAGTGGCAAGCACAAAACAGTCGCCCACGAAACCGGAGGAGGGAACTCCAGTCAGAAGCATAAGCGCAAAGCGAGCCAGCTACTCCTGGAGAAGCCTTAGCCGTGACTCAAGGAAAGTTCAAAGGGAAACCGAAAGGACCGTGGAACCCCAAGAAAGTAAAAGATCAAGATGGAAATGATGTGCTAGATTTACCATGCCACATTCACACCAAGAAAGATGAAGAGGGTAATTTCATTTACCCGAAGCATACCACTCGATAGTGTTGACTCCTAATCCAGCAATTCCGAGAGAAATAGCCCAAGGAAAAGGAGAAGGAAGCGGACAAAGTTGAGGATGAGGAAGAGGACGGTGATGGTTACCCCCACGTCAATTCCACTCTGATGATTTTCGCTGATGTTGAGAGTAAGAGTCGACTGAAAGTCATCAACAGAGAAGTGAACATGGTCGCTCCGGTGACACCCAGTTATTTGAAGTGGTCTCAGACTGCCATTACATTCGACCAGTCCGATCACCCAGCGCACATAGCCAACCCTAGGAGGCAAGCGCTGGTGGTCGACCCAGTAGTTGAAGGCACTCGATTGACTAAGGTTCTGATGGATGGTGGCAGTGGTCTGAATATACTGATGCAGAGACGTTCAAAGGAATGGGCATTCCGATGTCCAGACTTAGTGAAAGCAATATGAGTTTCCATGGAGTTATTCCTGGCAAGAAGGTTGCGTCACTCAGCCAGATCGCCCTTGATGTAGTTTTTGGTGATTCCAAGAATTACCGCAAAGAAAAGTTGACATTTGAAGTTGTGGATTTCCAGAGTGCTTATCATGCTATTTTGGGGAGGCCAGCTTATGCACGTTTTATGGCTCGTCCATGTTATGTGTACCTCAAATTGAAGATGCCTGGTCCTAAAGGGGTGATCACTATCGCTAGCAATCGAAAGAAGGCAGAAGAGTGCTTCCAGAAGGGCTTAAAGATCGCCGATGCACAGATGGCAGTAGTGGAATTGCAGGAGTATAAAAAAATGCAGATCCGAGTGATTTGTTGCGGGCTAAGAAGCCTTCCATAGATTCAGCATTCCAGTCATCTGGTGAAATGAAGCCGATCCATATTCACCCAACGGATCCCAATGCTGCTCCGACTCACATTTCAACAACACTCGACTCCAAATAGGAAGAAGCGCTCATCCAGTTCCTCCGTGAGAACTGGGACATCTTTGCATGGAAACCTTCTAACATGCCAGGTGTTCCCAGGGGACTGGCTGAGCATCATTTGCGAGTCGACCCAAAAGTGAAACCAGTCAAAGAACATCTTCGACGGTCCGCCATACACAAGAGAAAGGCAATCGGTGAAGAAGTGGCTTGGATTCTAGCAGGTGAGTTTATCCGTGAGATTTATCACTCCGAGTGGTTAGCTAATATTGTCATGGTCCCAAAGAAGGATGACTCACTTCGCATGTGCATTTACTTCAAACATATCAATCGGGCCTGCCTGGAAGATCACTTTCCTCTCCCTCGCATCGACCAAATAGTCGACTTGACTGCGGGGTGTGAGCATTTGTCCTTTTCGGACGCTTATTCTGGGTATCATCAGATCCGTCTGTATGGACCCGATGAGATAAAAACAGCTTTCATCACCCCATTTGGGTGCTTCTGTTATGTCACTATGCCATTCGGCTTGTAGAACACTGGAGCCACATTCATGCGGATGATTCAGAAGTGTTTACTCACTCAGATCAGTCAGAATGTGGAAGCATACATGCACGACATTGTGGTCAAGTCACGTAAAGGTTCCGACCTACTGGCTGACCTTTCTGAACCTTTGCCAACCTCAAAAGGTATGATATCAAGCTTAATCCATCAAAGTGCACGTTTGGAGTTCCAGGCAGAAAATTACTCAGTTTCCTCGTTTCTGAATGAGGGATCGACGCTAACCCAGGGAAAGTGGGTGCCATACTCCGGATGAAACGCCCTGTGCGTGTGCATGATGTCCAGAAGCTTACTGGTTATTTGGCCGCCCTAAGTCGATTCTTTTTTCGCCTCGGTGAAAAGGCACTGCCTCTTTACCGACTGATGAAGAAGTCAGATAAGTTAGAGTGGACTCCTGAAGCTGATGCAGCATTTGCAGAGCTTAAAGCCCTGCTTTCCACCCAGCCGGTGCTTGCTGCTCCAATCAACAAAGAGCCTTTACTGCTTTACATTGCAGCCACTGGACAAGTCGTCAGTACAGTACTTACGGTCAAGCGGGAAGAAGAAGGAAAAGCTTACAAAGTTCAGCGCCCAGTATACTATGTCTCTGAAGTTTTGACTCCATCAAAGCAAAGATATCCACATTATCAGAAGCTTGTTTATGGGATTTATATGACCACGAAGAAGGTTGCACATTACTTATCTGAACACTCCATTACAGTCGTCAGCGACGCTCCATTATCAGAGATTTTGAACAACAGAGATGCAACTGGTCGAGTGGCAAAGTGGGTGATTGAACTCCTTCCCTTAGATATCAAGTTTGAGGCAAAGAAAGCTATCAAGTCCCAAGCAATAGCGGATTTCCTCGCCGAGTGGATCGAACAGCAACTGCCGACTCAAGTTCACTCAAAGCAGTGGACCATGTTCTTTGATGGTTCCGAGATGCTGAATGGTTCCGGTGCTGGGGTGGTACTGGTATCCCCCCGAGGAGACAAGCTCAGATATGTCCTCCATATTCACTTTGATTCCTCCAATAACGAAGCAGAATATGAAGCACTCTTGTATGGGTTACGTATGGCCATGTCACTCAACGTCCTTCGCCTCATGGTCTATGGCGACTCAGATTTGGTAGTCAATCAAGTGATGAAGGAGTGGGACATCAGAAGCCCGGCCATGACTGGCTACTGTAACGCCGTGAGGAAGTTGGAAAAGAAGTTTGAGGGGTTAGAGCTCCATCATATACCCCAACTGAAAAATCAAGCAGCCGATGATTTAGCAAAGATAGGCTCCAAGAGATAATCCATTCCCGGTAATTTGTTCTTGGAGCATATTCATGCACCTTCAGTTCAAGAAGATCCCTTCACTGAAAAGCCCCCACAGCCAAAGAGTGCCACCGATCCGACTGAAGTCGAGATTCCAGCCGTGGTTGACCTAATCATGGATATTTTGGTTATTACTCCCGACTGGTCAGTGCCTTAGATTGCGTATATCCTTAGGAAGGAACTCCCAGAGGATGAAGAAGAGGCTCGACAGATCGATCCAAAGCCTTTAATGTGATAAAAGGACAACTGTTCAGGGAAAGTGTAACCGGAGTCAGCCAGAAATGCATAACCCTGGAAGAAGGTCTAGCAATCCTCAACGACATCCACTCGGGGACCTGTGGCCACCATGCGTCCTCTAGGACCATTGCGGCTAAAGCATACCGAGCTGGATTTTATTGGCCACGAGCAAATGAAATGGCGAAAGATATAGTCGACAGATGTGAAGGCTGCCAGTTTTACTCCAATATGTCCCACAAACCTGCGTCAGCCCTAAAGACCATTCCACTCGACTGGCCCTTTGCTGTTTGGGGATTAGATATGGTTGGACCGGTGAGGATTGGTAGGAGCAGCTTCACTCACGTGCTTGTAGCAGTCGACAAGTTTACCAAGTGGATTGAAGCCAAGCCTATCAAGAATCTGGAAGCTAGTACTGCCGTCAGCTTCGTCGGAGAATTGACGTTCAGATACGGAGTTCCATATAACATCATCACTGACAATGGATCGAACTTCAATTCAGATGAGTTCAGAGCCTTCTACGCCTCCCAAGGCACACGAGTCGACTATGCTTCAGTCGCCCATCCCCAGTCGAATGGACAAGCAGAGAGAGCAAATGGCCTGATTCTCAAAGGATTGAAACCCCGACTGATGCGAGACCTCAAGCATGCAGTGGACGCCTGGGTTGATGAACTTCCATCAGTTCTTTGGGGATTGAGGACAACTCCCAATCAGTCGACTGGCCGAACTCCATTCTTCTTGGTCTATGGAGCTGAAGCTGTTCTACCGAGTGACTTGCTTCATAATGCACCACGAGTCGAGCTCTTCTCTGAAGAAGAAGCAGAGCAAGCTCGGCAGGACGCAGTCGACCTCCTAGAGGAGGAAAGAGAGATGGCCTTGATCCGGTCGACCATTTATCAGCAAGACTTGCATCGATTCCACGCCAGAAATGTGAAAGGTCAAGCCTTTCAAGAGGGAGACTTGGTTCTTCGAGTGGATCAGCAGAAACCACACAAGCTCGCTCCTGCTTGGGAAGGCCCCTTCATTGTCACCAGAGTGCTCCACAACGGAGCATACCACCTTTACAATGTCGAGCATAAGAAGGACGACCACAGGCTTGGAATGCGGAGTTGCTCCGCCCCTTTTACACTTAAGTACTCATTCGAATAAAATGTAATAAGAAATACCTTTGTAATTTGCTTATCAAAGACAAGAGCTTTACAGTCCTCTTAAACGATTGTTGTTGCTTTTATTTGCATCTGAAATCCCCCAGTGGGTAACTTAGCTGTGAATCCGTTTCGCCTAAGTTTAAAAGAAAATCCTACCGAGTGGTGAGCAAGCCTCCCACTTGGAGGCTTAGTTGCGAATCCGTTTCGCCTAAGTTTAAAAAATCCTACCGAGTGGTGAGTAACCCTCCCACTCGGGGGCTTAGCTGCAGTCCAGTACTCGTCTAAGTTTGTAAAATCCCACCGAGTGGTGAGCAACCCTCCCACTCGGGGGCTTAGCTGCAGTCCAGTACTCGCCTAAGTTTGTAAAATCCTACCAAGTGGTGAGCAAGCCTCCCACTCGGGGGCTTAGCTGCAGTCCAGTACTCGCCTAAGTTTGTAAAATCCTACCGAGTGGTGAGCAAGCCTCCCACTGGGGGCTTAGCTGCAGTCCAG
>NC_041382.1:129613761-129614924 GCF_002162155.2 Triticum dicoccoides
TCCAATACTCGCCTAAGTTTGTAAAATCCTACCGAGTGGAGAGCAACCCTCCCACTCGGGGGCTTAGCTGCAGTCCAGTACTCGCCTATGTTTTTAAAATCCTACTGAGTGGTGAGAAACCCTCCCACTTGGAGGCTTAGCTGCAGTCCAGTACTCGCCTAAGGTTAAAAAAATCCTACCGAGTGGTGAGCAACCCTCCCACTCGGGGGGCTTAGCTGCAGTCCAGTACTCGCCTAAGTTTAAAAAATCCTACCGAGTGGTGAGCGACCCTCTCACTCGGGGGTTTAGCTGCAGTCCAGTGCTCGCCTAAGGTTTAAAGTCCGTCCTTACCCGCAAGGACGATGAGGTGCAGGTCGACTGCAACCTTCTCCTTCGGAACTGTGCCACAAATACAATGTGCGCTCCATCACCATCCGCAAGGACGACGAGGTGCAGGTCGACTACAACTGTAACACCCCGGATGTAATTTACCTTATCTGTACTCCAACTCTTGCCGTTTCCGGCCTAAGTTATTTTATTTCCCTCGGTGTCGGGTTTTTGTCTCCATGTGTTTTTGCCCTTGTCATGCATCTCATATCATGTCATCATGTGCATTGCATTTGCATACGTGTTCGTCTCATGCATCCGAGCATTTTCCCCGTTGTCCGTTTTGCATTCCGGCGCTCCTATCTCCTCCGGTGCCCCTTTCTACCTCTTTTCGTGTGTGGAAGTTAAAAATTTCCGGATTGGACTGAGACTTGTCGTGCGGCCTTGGTTTACTACCGGTAGACCGCCTGCCAAGTTCCGTGCCATTTGGACTTCGTTTGATACTCCAACGGTTAACCGAGGGACCGAGAAGGCCACGTTTGTGTTGCAGCCCAACACCCTTCCAATTTGGCCCAAAACCCACCAAAAACTCCTCCATCGTCTAGAGCGTTCGATCACGATCGCGTGGCCGCAAACCGTGCTCAATCTGGAGTTTCCTAAATCCTACCTATAAAAGGCATCCCCTCTCGAAATCACAGATGCCCTCCTTCCAAAAACCCTAGAAAATCCCTCTCCGCACGCGGACACGTCCGCCCGCGCCGGACGAGACCGCCGCCGGCCCGTAGAGGCCCGTAGCGGGCCCT
The DNA here is from genome assembly GCF_002162155.2 of Triticum dicoccoides. Classification (NCBI taxonomy): domain Eukaryota; kingdom Viridiplantae; phylum Streptophyta; class Magnoliopsida; order Poales; family Poaceae; genus Triticum; species Triticum dicoccoides. The sequence goes on from NC_041382.1 coordinate 129,614,871, forward strand.
CCCCGGCCCAGGCTGCGCCGACCGACGCCCGCGCGCGCGCCGCTTCTCCTTCCG
>NC_041382.1:129615519-129626813 GCF_002162155.2 Triticum dicoccoides
CCCCACGCCGGAGAGCGCCGCCGCACCCAGCCTCCGCCGCCCGGCCACGCCGGCCACCTCCACCGCCCTGCCCTACCTCATCGCCGGCGATGCCCTCAAGCTCCAAGTCCGGCAAACCTCGGGAGCTGCGCCTGCTACAGTGCTCGCCCCGATCCAGATCTGGGAGTTCTAGGGTTGACTTTCCACTCTCTCATGTTTTTTTTTTCAAACTTTGACATGCTATAACTCTGCATCCATAGCTCCGATTCGTGCGTGTAGCATATAAAAATGTTCGCCTCGACGAGTACATTATTTCATCTCATTGCATCATTTTCATCTGAGCTCATCTTAATGCCCGAAATGCTGTTGGAAGAGGGCTATGTGAGGAATTTGTCAGATCTATTTCATCAAATGGCATTTTGTCATTTTTGCCATGTTTAATGTGTGCTTGCTATTATCCTGAGCTATACATGAGTTTTGTTATATGCCATGCCATCTTTACAGAGGTGCTTGCCATGTATTTTTGTGACAGTTGTGGTGACTAGCACGAGCTTGCAAAGTAGCGTATTCGGTTATGCTGATTTCAGGGATTTAGAATTTCACTAAGTCCTTGTCCTGATTTTGTCGTTATGCCATATGTTCATGTTGTTTCCTAGTGATCCGTGCCTCTTTTGTGGATTATCAGTAAGGATGTTTTGTTAACATTGTGGTGCTCTATACATCCATGTATTTGTTTGCATTTATGGAGCACCCTAGCTTGAGTCAGTCGAGCTCTACTTTTGCTATAAAGTGAATCCTGGCAGATTGTTGACATGATTAGCGATTTTGCCGAGGATGTTTCTATTGATCCGTGCATGCTATGTTGTTGTTCTTACCATGTCTAGCTTCTATATTATGTATTCTTGATGGGTGTATCCTTAGTTTGTCATGCCATGCTCTGTAGTGAGTGCATCGAGCTTGTAAACATGCCTACCCGTTAACTGATTTGCATGCTCCAGTTTTTCACCAAGTCTGAGATCTGTTTATGTTTTTGCCATGTTCACATGCTTGCAATTGTAGTTTCTGATCCCTTTTGGCTCAAGGTCACTAAGGGACTTTTGTTAAGTGCTTTGAGTAGCTTCATGCCATGCCTTGCTTTGCCAGGTTAAGTTCCTGTAGCATGTAGTTTTCATGCTCTAAAGTGTGCTTCCTGATGATAAATTCTAGACTTGTGTTAATTTCACTAAGTCTGAAACCTGTTATCATTTGCACTTTTGGCATGCTTGTTTGAACCTGTTAATGGATGAATTAGCTGTAGGTCAATGTTCATCATTTGTCAAGCTTCACGAGTGGATCCCTTCCATATTTTTTTTGTCATGTTTGAGTGCTGTAGCATATTTATCTTGATGCATTTAGTTGGTTACTTGCTGATTATCGCAGACCGGTGCCATATTTGTTTTGCTTGCCATTTCCAAACCGTGCATCCGATTCCGGTGATCTTTATATTGATTTCAACCGAAATCACCTCACCTTTCCAGTGGCACTCTTGGATTTCCATGTTGAGGCCAGGTTCAATCATTCCTTGTCAAATCTTGCATATGCATCGCATACCGCATCCCGCATAGCATACCATGTTTGCATCATGTTGTTTGAGCATTGCACGTGGTTGATTGTGTTCTGTTTGCTTCTTGTTCTTGTTTTGGTAGAGCCGGGAGACGAGTTTGTGAACGAGGAGCCCATTGAGTTTGCTTACAAGGATCAAGTCAACTCTGAGAACTTTGCAGGCAAGATGATCATACCCTCGAAATCACTTCTATATTTGCTTGCTAGATGCTCACTCTTTTGCTATGCCTATGCTACGATACCTACCACTTGCTTATCATGCCTTCCATATTGCCATGTCAAACCTCTAACCCACCATGTCCTAGCAAACCGTTGATTGGCTATGTTACCGCTTTGCTCAGCCCCTCTTATAGCGTTGCTAGTTGCAGGTGAAGATTGGAGATCGCTCCTTGTTGGAACATTGTTTATTGTTGGGATATCACCATATTATCTTATTTATCTTAATGCACCTATATACTTGGTAAAGGGTGGAAGGCTTGGCCTTTTGCCTAGTGTTTTGTTCCACTCTTGCCGCCCTAGTTTCCGTCATATCGGTGTTATTTTCCCGGATTTTGCGTTCCTTACGCGGTTGGGTTATAATGGGAACTCCTTGACAGTTCGCCTTGAATAAAATTCCTCCAGTAATGCCCAACCTTGGTTTTACCATTTTCCACCTAGCCTCTTTTTCCCTTGGGTTTCCGGAGCCCGAGGGTCATCTTTATTTAAACCCCCCCGGGCTAGTGCTCCTCTGAGTGTTGGTCCACCGCGTCAGCCGCCGATGGCCACCAGGGGCAACTCTGGGCTGGCCTACCGGAAGATTGGACAATCTGAGTGTGCCCTAAGAATGAGATATGTGCAGCTCCTGTCAGGATTTTTTGGCACATTCGGGCGGTGTTGTTGGACTTGTTTTACCATTGTCGAGGATGTCTTGTAACCGGGATTCCGAGCCTGATCGGGTCTTCCCGCTAGAAGGAATATCCTTCGTTGACTGTGAGAGCTTGTGATGGGCTAAGTTGGGACTCCCCTGCAGGGATTTGAACTTTCGAAAGCCGTGCCCGTGGTTATGGGCAGATGGGAATTTGTTCATGTCGGTTGTAGATAACATGAAACTTAACTTATTTAAAATGAATCAACGACGTGTGTAACCATGATGGTCTCTTCTCGGCAGAGTCCGGGAAGTGAACACGGTGTTGGAGTAATGCTTGACATAGGTTGTTCTAGGATCACTTCTTGATCATAGTTGTTCGATCGTGCTTTTGTCTTCTCTTCTCGCTCTCTTTTGCGTATGTTAGCCACCATATATGCTAGTTGCTTGCTGCAGCTCCACATCATACCTTACCTTACCTATAAGCTTAAATAGTCTTGATCGCAAGGGTGCGAGATTGCTGAGTCCCCGTGACTCACAGATTACTTCCAAAACCAGATGTAGGGACCGATGATACCATTCCAGACGATGCGCTTGAGCTCAAGTGGGAGTTCAATGAAGACTCTCGCCGTTACTATGTGTCTTTCCCAGATGATCAGTAGTGGTGCCCAGTTGGGGCGATCGGGGACTGTGTCGCATGTGGGGGTTGATATTTATTTTGGTACCGTAGTCGGACCATGAGTGTATTGGATGATTGTAATGTTATTCATGTATTTGTGTGACGTGGCGAGTGTAAGCCAACTATTTATCCTTTCCCCTTTTATATATTTACATGGGTTGTTGTGAAGATTACCGTACTTGCGACATTGCTTTCAATGCGGTTATGCCTCTAAGTCGTGCTTCGACACGTAGGAGATATAGCCGCATCGAGGGCGTTACAAGTTGGTAATCAGAGCCTTCCCCGACCTTAGGAGCCCCCTGCTTGATCGAATCGTTGGCGTTGTGGAGTCTAGAAAAATGTTTTGAGTCATTTAGGAATTATATATCAGAGAGTTTAGGAATTCTTTTTACTCCCCAGTCCCTTCATCGCTCTGGTGAGGCATCCTGACGTAGAGTTTTGACTCTTCTCTTCTCAAATTTCACTAATTTTTTTAGGATCATGCGGGTATCTTGGAATCGTTCCGATCGATTTGTGACGAGAGCATTGTTCTTGGTGCCTCCTGTCATTTAGGGGTTGTGGCAGTGTCCCGGGGAGTTGAGCTCCGAGGTGTTGCCGTCACACTTTTATCGTTGAGATTCTGGAATACCTGAGTTTCGCCGACATCGAAAATCTCTTTTATGCAGTTGTTGGTGAGATAACCTCGACGCCACCCAGTACTGGGGCGGGAGTTCGGGAGTATTGCCATAACTCGTATAACGGATGCTTTTCGAAGGTTGAGGTAAATGATTTCCGAAGGTTTCTCGGTTATGTGTTGAAGGATGGATACAGCTGGATGTAGGATTTTCTAGATTTGGGTGAGATATTATGCTTCCCCTGTATCCCCAACACCTGATTGCATAACCGGAAAGGTTCGGGAGTTTCATAGGTGGGAATTCTTGTAGCTCTAGTTCTTCTTCCCCGGATATTTGGTTTGAGATTGGGTGATCCTTACCGAGTATTCGTTCTTGTCCGTACCTTGTTGTTTTTCTTCTACCTCAATTCTAAGCAGCTTCTCAATTTATGGATATGTGACCATTTCGATTGGAATGCATTCGTTCATTTGGTTCGGATGTGAAGACTATTGAAGGAAATATGCCCTAGAGGCAATAATAAAGTTATTATTTATTTCCTTATATCATGATAAATGTTTATTATTCATGCTAGAATTGTATTAACCGGAAACATAATACATGTGTGAATACATAGACAAACAGAGTGTCACTAGTATGCCTCTACTAGACTAGCTCATTAATCAAAGATGGTTATGTTTCCTAACCATGGACAAAGAGTTGTTATTTGATTAACGGGATCACATCATTAGGTGAATGATCTGATTGACATGACCCATTCCATTAGCTTAGCACCCGATCGTTTAGTATGTTGCTATTGCTTTCTTCATGACTTATACATGTTCCTATGACTATGAGATTATGCAACTCCCGTTTGCCGGAGGAACACTTTGTGTGCTACCAAATGTCACAACGTAACTGGGTAATTATAAAGGAGCTCTACAGGTGTCTCCAAAGGTACATGTTGGGTTGGCGTATTTCGAGATTAGGATTTGTCACTCCGATTGTTAGAGAGGTATCTCTGGGCCCTCTCGGTAATGCACATCACATAAGCCTTGCATGCATTGCAACTAATGAGTTAGTTGCGAGATGATGTATTACGAAACGAGTAAAGAGACTTGCCGGTAACGAGATTGAACTAGGTATTGAGATACCGACGATCAAATCTCGGGCAAGTAACATACCAATGACAAAGGGAACAAAGTATGTTGTTATGCGGTCTGACCGATAAAAGATCTTCGTAGAATATGTGGGAGCTAATATGAGCATCCAGGTTCCGCTATTGGTTATTGACCGGAGACATGTCTTGGTCATGTCTACATTGTTCTCGAACCCGTAGGGTCCGCACGCTTAACGTTACGATGATAGTTTCATTATGGGTTTATATATTTTGATGTACCGAAGTTTGTTCAGAGTCCCGGATGTGATCACGGACATGGCGAGGAGTCTCGAAATGGTCGAGACATAAAGATTGATATATTGGACGGCTATATTCGGACACCGGAAGTGTTCCGGGTGATTTCGGAGAAAACCAGAGTGCCGGAGGGTTACCGGAACCCCCCCGGGAGAAGTAATGGGCTTTATGGGCCCTAGTGGAGAGAGAGAGGGGCGGCCAGGGTGGTCCGCGCACCCCCTCCCCCTCTGGTCCGAATTTGACTAGGAGAGGAGGGGGGCGCCCCCCTTTCCTTCTCCCTCTCCCCCTTCCTTTCCCCCTCCTAGTAGGAGTAGGAAAGAGGGGAGTCCTACTCCTACTAGGAGGACTCCTCCTCCTCCTTGGCACGCCCCAAGGGCCGGCCGGCCTCCCCCTTGATCCTTTATATACGGGGGCAGGGGGGCACCTCTAGACACAGAAGTTGATCTTCAAGATCGTTCTCTTAGCCGTGTGCGGTGCCCCCCTCCACCATAGTCCTCGATAATATTGTAGTGGTGCTTAGGCGAAGCCCTGCGACAGTAGAACATCAAGATCGTCACCACGCCGTCGTGCTGACGAAACTCTTCCCCGACACTTTGCTGGATCGGAGTCCGGGGATCGTCATCGAACTGAACGTGTGCTAGAACTCGGAGGTGCCGTAGTTTCGGTGCTTGATCGGTCGGGCCGTGAAGACGTAGGACTACATCAACCGCGTTGTCATACCGCTTCCACGGTCGGTCTACGAGGGTACGTAGACTACACTCTCCCCTCTCGTTGCTATGCATCACCATGATCTTGCGTGTACGTAGGAAAATTTTGAAATTACTATGTTCCCCAACAACTATATGTTGCAATTTCAACCCGTTTGATTCAACTTCAATATTTGTCTGTCAATGTGCTAACGGATGCCAACCTCTTCAGGATGGCTCCTCCAACGTGCACGACTCCTAATCCTGATCCGCCACCACCACCTCCACCTCCGGAGGCATGGCAAGCTGTGATGGCCGCTACCAATGCAAACACGCAGCTGATTATGCAACTTCTTCAAGAGCGCAACCAAGGGAACCAGGGCCATGGCAACAATCAGAATCAGTTTGCTACACTCAACTAGTTCCTTGCTAACCAGCCAAAGACCTTCAGCAATTGTGTTGAGGTAACAAACGCTGATGATTGGCTCGTGGATATATGCAAGCATTTCGAGTGCAGTAACGTCAGGCCTGAGGACTTTGTCAAGTTCGCCTCCTTCCAACTCAAAGACCAAGCTGCAGAATGGTTTCAGCAGTTACAAATATTCCAGAGGAGGCCGTGTGATTACCTGGGATGAATTCCGTCAAGACTTCAAAGCTCATCATATTCCTCAGAGTGTGGTTGAAAGCAAGCGTGAGGAATTCCGCAACCTGAAGCAAGGCACTATGTCTATTTACGAGTACACCAAAATGTTTCAGAAGCTCGCCCATTTTGCTAAGCAAGACGTCCCTGATGAGAAGAGCATGATATATCAGTTCAGGGGTGGTCTCAGAGAAGAAATCTAGCTAGATCTCGTCCTCTTTGAGCCCAAGAGGTACATGAGTTTTACAACATGGCAATGATGCAAGAGACTGCTCAACTGAAGTGCGATGCTTCCAAGAAGTGAGTCAGAGATGCAACTCCTTCTTCCTCAACTCAAGTGGCTAAGCAACAGAAGTATTGGCTTCCTCCTCCTCCTCCGTTTCGTCAGCCTTATCAGCAGAAGAGCAAAGGTGGCAGTGGATCTTCCCACCCACCCAACCCTGGCTTTTAGAACAAGACTTCGTCTCAAGCTCCAAGATCAAGTGCTCCGTATCACCGTCCGCTTTCAGAGGTCACGTGCAACAAGTGCCAATAGAAGGGTCACTATGCCAACAAATGCTTCAATCAGAGGCATCTCCCTCCTCCTCCTCCTGTGAGATCTGCAAGTACAACTGTGGTCAAGCATAACCCCAAGCACGCCAAGGTCAATTTGATGAATGCAGCTCAGGCAGAGGACTCGTCAGATGTCATCATGGGTAACCTTCCTGTTAACGATGTTCCTGCAAAAGTACTTTTTGACACTGGTGCATCGCATTGTTTCATCTCGAGACCTTTTGCATCTAATCATGAGTTGTCTTCTCAAGTTTTGCATAAACCGTTAGCAGTTGTCTCACCGGGTAAATGTTTGCTCTCAAACTACGAGATTCCGGATATTTCTATCATGATGGGTGATTTCAAGTTTCTGGCTTCTCCAATGGTTCTTGGTAATTCGGATATTGATCTTATTCTTGGAATGGACTGGCTTTTTAAGTGCAATGCTCAGCTTGATTGTGCAGCCAGGCAGATTCAATTGACTCATTTGTCTGAGGATGTAATTGTCTTTGCCGCTCGGGATAATACCATTCGTCTGTTTTCTCTCAATGAGAAGGATGAACTGGATGCCATCTCTCAAATTCCAGTCGTTTGCGAATATCAAGACGTCTTTCCAGAAGAGCTTCCAGGAATGCCTCCTCACCGGCCAGTTGAATTCGTTATCGATCTTGAGCCTGGCACGGAACCTGTTTGCAAACGTCCATACAAGCTTGGACCTGAAGAGTTGAAGGAGCTGAAGAAGCAACTCGATATTCAAGAGCGAATGGGTCTCATCCGACCTAGTTCTTCTCCGTGGGGTTGTGGAGTTCTTTTTGTGAAGAAGAAGGATGGAACGGACCGACTCTGTGTTGACTACCGTCCATTGAACAAGAAGACTATAAAGAACAGGTACCCACTTCCCAACATCAACGAGCTGTTTGAACAACTCAAAGGTGCTCAAGTATTCTCCAAGCTTGATCTTCGTATGGGCTATCACCAGATTCGAATTCGTGAGCAAGATATTCCCAAGACAGCGTTCAGAACAAGCTATGGTTCATATGAATACACTGTCATGTCTTTTGGCCTCGTCAACGCTCCGCCGACATTCTCTCGCATGATGAACTTCATCTTCAACCCCTACACAAATGACTTCGTCTTGGTCTACCTCGATGACATTTTGGTCTTTTCCAAGAACAAGGAAGATCATGCCAAGCACTTGCGTCTGGTGCTCGATAAGCTCAGAGAACATCAGTTCTACGCCATGTTTTCAAAGTGCGAGTTTTGGCTCGATGAGGTTCTCTATCTTGGGCATATCATCTCCGCCAAGGGCATAGCGGTGAATCCTGAGAAGGTGTCTGCAATTGTGAATTGGGAACCACCTCAGAACGTAAAGCAACTCCGCAGCTTCCTTGGTCTCGCAAGTTATTGTCGAAGGTTCGTTGAGAACTTTTCAAAGATCGCGAAGCCGCTTTCCAACCTTCTCCAGAAGCACGTCAAGTACGTTTGGTCTCCTGAATGTGACATCGCTTTCAACACCCTGGAAGAGAAATTAGTCATTACTCCAGTTCCGACTCCTCCTGATGAATCCAAACCGTTCGAGGTCTTCTGTGATGCCTCTCTTCAAGGTCTTGGCGCAGTATTGATGTAAGATAAGAAAGTTGTGGCTTATACCTCCTGCCAGTTGAAGCCCAACAAGAAGAACTACCCCACTCATGACCTCGAGTTGGCGGCAGTTGTGCATGCTCTTTTGACTTGGAGACATCTCTTATTGGGAAGAAAAGTGGACATCTTCACTGACCACAAGAGTCTCAAGTACATCTTCACTCAGCCTAATCTCAACCTCAGGCAGACTCGTTGGGTCGAAATGATTCAAGAGTATAATCCGAGTATTGAATATACTCCAGGAAAGGCCAATGTAATTGCTGACGCATTGAGCAGGAAGGCTTACTGCAACAGTTTGATTCTCAAGCCTTACCAACCCGAGCTTTGTGAAGCTTTCCGCAAACTCAATCTACAAGTTGTTCCTCAAGGTTTCCTCGCCAACCTTCAAGTCTCTCCTACTTTGGAGGATCAAATTCGCGAGGCTCAACTTCTTGATGCTATGGTGAAGAAGGTGAAGATTGGGATTGCCAAGAGTCAACCCAAGTACAAGTGCTATCGCCTTGATGACAAGGATACTCTCTTCTTTGAGGATCGCATTGTTTTGCCAAAAGGTGACCTTCGCAAAGTCATTATGAACGAGGCTCACAATTCACTCCTCTCTATCCACCCTGGGAGTACGAAGATGTACCATGACCTCAAGCAAGCATATTGGTGGACCCGAATGAAGCGCGAGATTGCTCAGTTCGTGAATGAATGTGATGTCTGCAGAAGAGTGAAGGCAGAACACAATGACCAGCTGGTCTCCTCCAACCTCTTGCCATTCCAGAATGGAAGTTTTACCACATTGAGATGGACTTCGTGACGGGATTTCCAAAGTCCAAGCATGGCAATGATGCTATATTCGTGGTCATCGACAAACTCACTAAAGTGGCTCATTTCCTGCCTATCAAAGAGTCTATCATAGCAGCTAAATTGGCAGAGCTTTATACCTCTCGGATTGTCTCTCTGCATGGCATTCCGCAGTTGATTTCTTCAGATCGTGGCAGCATCTTCACCTCGAAGTTTTGGGATTCTTTTCAGAAGGCCATGGGCACCAACATCCGTTTCAGCACAACTTTTCATCCTCAAACTAGCGGCCAAGTCAAGCGTGTCAATTAGATTCTTGAAGATATGCTTAGAGCTTGCGTTATCTCTTTCGATATGAAGTGGGAAGATTGCCTTCCATATGCCGAGTTCTCCTACAACAATAGCTTCCAAGCGAGTTCGGGCAAGTCCCCATTTGAAATTATCTATGGCAGGAAGTGCCGTACTCCTCTTAACTGGTCAGAGACTGGTGAACGTCAACTTCTCGGAAATGACTTGATCACAGAGGCAGAAGAGATGTGTAAAGTCATTCGTGATAACGTCAAAGCAGCGCAATTGCGCCAGAAGAGATACTATGATAGTAAGCATCGTGATTTGGCTTTCGAGATTGGAGACCATGTTTACCTCCGCGTCTCTCCAATGAAAGGTACTCGTCGCTTCGGTATCAAAGGGAAGCTTGCCCCTAGATACGTGGGTCCTTTCAAAATCGTCAGCAAGAGAGGTGATCTCGCCTATCAACTCGAGCTTCCCTCCAACTTTGCAAATGTGCACGACGTGTTTCATGTCTCTCAGCTCCGCAAGTGCTTCAAGACCCCTGACCGCACCGTCAACTTTGAAGACATTGATCTCCAAGAAGACCTTTCTTATCGTGAGCACCCAGTTTCTATTCTTGAAGAAACTGAGCGCAAGACTCGCAACAAGTCAATCAAATTCCTCAAAGTCAAGTGGTCACACCATTCCGACCGTGAAGCCACCTGGGAATGCGAGGACCACCTCCATTCTGAGTACCCGGCGTTTTTCTAGTCCTAGATCTCGGGACGAGATCCTTTCGTAGTGGTGGAGTGTTGTAACACCCCGGAGGTAATTTACCTTATCTGTACTCCAACTCTTGCCATTTCCGGCCTAAGTTATTTTATTTCCCTCGGTGTCGGGTTTTTGTCTCCGTGTGTTTTTGCCTTTGTCATGCATCTCATATCATGTCATCATGTGCATTGCATTTGCATACGTGTTCGTCTCATGCATCCGAGCATTTTCCCCGTTGTCCGTTTTGCATTCCGGCGCTCCTATCTCCTCTAGTGCCCCTTTCTACCTCTTTTCGTGTGTGGGGGTTAAACATTTCCGGATTGGACAGAGACTTGTCATGCGGCCTTGGTTTACTACCGGTAGACCGCCTGTCAAGTTTCGTGCCATTTGGACTTCGTTTGATACTCCAACGGTTAACCGAGGGACCGAGAAGGCCTCGTTTGTGTTGCAGCCCAACACCCTTCCAATTTGGCCCAAAACCCACCAAAACCCCTCCATCGTCTAGAGCGTTCGATCACGATCGCGTGGCCGCAAACCATGCTCAATTTGGAGTTTCCTAGCTCCTCCTACCTATAAAAAGGCATCCCCTCTCGAAATCACGGATCCCCTCCTTCCAAAAACCCTAGAAAATCCCTCTCCGCGCGCGGACACGTCCGCTCGTGCCGGACGAGACCGCCGCCGCCAACCACGTGACGCCACATGCGCCCGCACGCCCACATCGCCGTTCTCCCCGCCGCCGGCCCGCAAAGGCCCGTAGCGGGCCCTCCCCGGCCCAGGCTGCACCGACCAACGCCCGCGCGCGCGCCGCTTCTCCTCCCGCGCCGGCGCCGCGCTCCGTCGTGGCTCTGCCACTCCGGCCGC
>NC_041382.1:129627368-129644114 GCF_002162155.2 Triticum dicoccoides
GCCCCACGCCGGAGAGCGCCGCCGCATCCAGCCTCCGCCGCGCCTCCGCCGCCCGGCCACGCCGGCCACCTCCACCACCCTGCCCTACCTCGTCGCCGGCGACGCCCTCAAGCTCCAAGTCCGATGAACCTCGGGAGCTGCGCCTGCTACAGTGCTCGCCCCGATCCAGATCTGGGAGTTCTAGGGTTGACTTTCCTCTCTCTCATGTTTTTTTGTAAACTTTGGCATGCTATAACTCTGCATCGGTAGCTCCGATTCGTGCGTATAGCATATCAAAATGTTCGTCTCGATGAGTACATCATTTCATCTCATTGCATCATTTTCATTTGAGCTCATCTTGATACCCGAAATGCTGTTGGAAGAGGGATATGTGAGGAATTTGTCAGATCTATTTCATCAAATGGCATTTTGTCATTTTTGCCATGTTTAATGTGTGCATGCTATGATCCTGAGCTCTACATGAGTTTTGTTATATGCCATGCCATATTTACATAGGGGCTTGCCATGTATCTTTGTGACATTTGTGGTGACTAGCACAAGCTTGCAAAGTAGCGTATTCGGTTATGCTGATTTCAGGGACTTAGAATTTCACTAAGTCCTTGTCCTGATTTTATCGTTATGCCATATGTTCATGTTGTCTCCTAGTGATCCGTGCCTCTTTTGAGGATTATCAGTAAGGATGTTTTGTTAACATTGTGGTGCTCTATACATCCATGTATTTGTTTGCATTTATGGAGCACCCTAGCTTGAGTCAGTCGAGCTCTACTTTTGCTATAAAGTGAATCCTGGCAGATTGTTGACATGATTAGCGATATTGCCGAGGATGTTGCTATTGATCCGTGCATGCTATGTTGTTGTTTTTGCCATTTCTAGATTCTATGTTATGTATTCTTGATGGGTGTATGCTTAGTTTGTCATGACATGCTCTGTAGTGAGTGCATCGAGCTCGTAAACATGCCTACTCGTTAACTGATTTGCATGCTCCAGTTTTTCACCAAGTCTGAGATCTGTTTATGTTTTTGCCATGTTCACATGCTTGCAATTGTATTTTCTGATCCCTTTTGGCTCAAGGTCACTAAGGGACTTTTGTTAAGTGCTTTGAGTGGCTTCATTCCATGCCTTGCTTTGCCAGGTTAAGTTCCTGTAGCATGTAGTTTTCATGCTCTAAAGTGTGCTTCCTGATGATAAATTCCAGACTTGTGTTAATTTCACTAAGTCTGAAACCTGTTATCATTTGCACTTTTGCCATGCTTGTTTGAACCTGTTAATGGATGAATTAGCCATAGCTCAGTGTCATATTTGGTCAAGCTTCATGAGTGGATCCCTGCCATGTATTTTGTTGTCATGTTTGAGTGTTGTAGCATATTTATCTTGATGCATTTAGTTGGTCACTTGCTGATTATCGCAGACCGGTGCCATATTTGTTTTGCTTGCCATTTCCAAACCGTGCATCCGATTCCGGTGATCTTTATATCGATTTCAACCGAAATCACCTCACCTTTACAGTGGCACTCTTGGATTTCCAAGTTGAGGCCATGTTCAATCATTCCTTGTCAAATCTTGCATATGCATCGCATACCGCATCCCGCATAGCATACCATGTTTGCATCATGTTGTTTGAGCATTGCACATGGTTGATTGTGTTCCGTTTGCTTGTTGTTCTTGTTTGGATAGAGCCGGGAGACAAGTTCATGAACGAGGAGCCCACTGAGTTTGCTTACGAGGATCAAGTCAACTCTGAGAACTTTGCAGGCAAGATGATCATACCCTCGAAATCACTTCTATCTTTGCTTGCTAGATGCTCGCTCTTTTGCTATGCCTATGCTACGATACCTACCACTTTCTTATCATGCCTCCCATATTGCCATGTTAAACCTCTAACCCACCATGTCCTAGCAAACCGTTGATTGGCTATGCTATCGCTTTGCTCAGCCCCTCTTATAGCGTTGCTAGTTGCAGGTGAAGATTGGAGATCGTTCCTTGTTGGAACATTGTTTATTGTTGGGATATCACCATATTATCTTGTTTATCTTAATGCACCTATATACTTGGTAAAGGGTGGAAGGCTTGGCCTTTTGCCTAGTGTTTTGTTCCACTCTTGCCGCCCTAGTGTCCGTCATATCGGTGTTATGTTCCCGGATTTTGCGTTCCTTAGGCGGTTGGGTTATAATGGGAACCCCTTGACAGTTCGCCTTGAATAAAACTCCTCCAGCAATGCCCAACCTTGGTTTTACCATTTGCCACCTAGCCTCTTTTTCCCTTGGGTTTCTGGAGCCCGAGGGTCATCTTTATTTCAACCCCCCGGGCCAGTGCTCCTCTGAGTGTTGGTCCACCTCGTCAGCCGCCGATGGCCACCAGGGGCAACTCTGGGCTGGCCTACCGGAAGTTTGGACAATCTAAGTGTGCCCTGAGAACGAGATATGTGCAGCTCCTACCGGGATTTGTCGGCACATTCGGGCGGTGTTGCTGGACTTGTTTTACCATTGTCAAGGATGTCTTGTAACCGGGATTCCGAGCCTGATCGGGTCTTCCCGCTAGAAGGAATATCCTTCATTGACCGTGAGAGCTTGTGATGGGCTAAGTTGGGACTCCCCTGCAGGGATTTGAACTTTCGAAAGTCGTGCCCACGGTTATGGGCAGATGGGAATTTGTTAATGTCTGGTTGTAGATAACATGAAACTTAACTTATTTAAAATGAATCAACCACGTGTGTAACCGTGATGGTCTCTTCTCGGCGGAGTCCGGGAAGTGAACACGGTGTTGGAGTAATGCTTGACGTAGGTTGTTCTAGGATCACTTCTTGATCATAGTTGTTCGACCGTGCTTTTGCGTTCTCTTCTCGCTCTCTTTTGCGTATGTTAGCCACCATATATACTAGTCGCTTGCTGCAGCTCCACATCATACCTAACCTTACCTATAAGCTTAAATAGTCTTGATCGCGAGGGTGCGAGATTGCTGAGTCCCCGTGACTCACAGATTACTTCCAAAACCAGATGTAGGGACCGATGATACCATTCCAGACGATGTGCTTGAGCTCAAGTGGGAGTTCGATGAAGACTCTCGCCGTTACTATGTGTCTTTCCCAGATGATCAGTAGTGGTGCCCAGTTGGGGCGATCGGGGACCGTGTCGCATGTGGGGGTTGATCTTTATTTTGGTACCGTAGTTGGACCATGAGTGTATTGGATGATTGTAATGTTATTCATGTATTTGTGTGACGTGGCGAGTGTAAGCCAACTATTTATCCTTTCCCCTTTTATATATTTACATGGGTTGTTGTGAAGATTACCTTACTTGTGACATTGCTTTCAATGCGGTTATGCCTCTAAGTCGTGCTTCTACACGTAGGAGATATAGCCGCATCGAGGGCGTTACAACAACCTTCTCCTTTGGAGCTGCGCCACAAATACAATGTGCGCTCCATCCTTATCCGCAAGGACGCGCACTCCACCTCCATCTGCAAGGACGACGAGGTGCAGGTCGACTACAACCTTCTCCTTTGGAGCTGCGCCACAAATACAACGTGCGCTCCATCCCCATCCGCAAGGACGACGAGGTGCAGGTCGACTGCAACCTTCTCCTTAGGAGCTGCTCCACGAGTACAACGTACACTCCATCCCTATCTGCAAGGGCGACGAGGTGCAGGTCGACCACGACCTTCTTCTCTGAGCTACACCACAAATACAACGTGCGCTCCATCCTTGTCCACAGGGACGACGAGGCGCAGGTCGATTGAAGTCTCCACTTCTGGGCTACATCTCAAAGAGAAAATTCCATGCGAAGGCAAATACAAGCATATTCAGAAATAAACCAAGCTTAGATAGATCCTAAAAGTTCCAGACAACAGATCAAAAGTATTCGAGCATCAAGCCCGAAGGAGTTTAACGGTTACACAATCACTCAGCATTCCGAGGCAAATAAAGGTGGAGCATAATGTTTTTCCGTCACGCGTCAGGAGAAGGACTGGCTGGGTCGCAGAAACTGTCAAGATCTATGCTGTCTGCAACACGAGTGGCGGCTTCAAGGAAAGTGTCCATGAAGGACTGGAAAGTGTGTCTCTTGGTGTTAGCAACCTTGAGTTCCGCCAGCTTGTCTTCTTTGACGTCCTTGCAGTGCACTCGAACCAGGGACAACGCGACATCAGCACCACAACGAGCGGATGACTTCTTCCATTCTTGCACTCGGTCGGGGATTTGATTCAGTCGAGCCATCAGGGACTCGAGATCTTGGGACAGTTCCGCCTGAGGTCAGAGTTCAGTATCAACCCGAGTCATCGCCGCTTTCAGGCGGGCAAGATAAGTAACCGCGCTGTCCATGCGAGATTCCAACCATAACACATTCATCGCAACATCATCCTTGACTGGACAGTTTATGGGGTCAAGACCCGTCTCGACCCGCCCAGTTTCCGCTTCAAAGTCTTGACAAAACTCTGCACAGTCGAGTGAATGGTGAGTCGACGATACAATTAGACTTGACAGTCGACAGAAACAAGTCAGTCAACCATCAGTACCTTCAAGGTTTAAGACCAGCTTTGCAGCAAGCTGGCCCAGATAAGACTCCAACTCGCCCTTCTTAACTTTGAGGCTCCCAAGCTCGTCAGTCAGCTTGTCCTTGTCCTTCTTCAGTCGCTCGACCTCCCGATTGGCATCAGAAACAGCAGTCTTCAGTTTGGAATTCTCTTCTTCTAGCTTGTTGACCGAAGCAAGCTTCTTGTCGGCAAGCGCAGTTTTCTCTCGCGCTTCCTTCTGTGCAGCAGCAAGATCCAGATCCTTCTTCTCCAAAGCCTGCTTCATTTTCTCTAAAGAAATAACATTCTTTAGACGGGCTCGGAGTTGACAGTTTTCACTACGTACATCTGCTTGAGTGGAGTCACTCGGTTCAAAAAAAACGGAAAGGAGAAGTGCCAGCAACAGTAAGATAAACAGTTCATGATCGGTTACCTCCCATGGCAGCTACTTCATCGCGAGCAGTCTTGAGATTCTTTTTGGCCATTTCCAGATCAAGGTTGAGGCTGACTTGTTGCTGGTTCAGTGTAGAGAGTTGAGCACCGAGATCACAAGATTTCCGCGGCCAACACATAAGACTTGTCAGTCGACTGAAATGAAAGACATCACTGCAAAAGCTACTCCAAGACTACCATTGAATAAAAAAAAAGAGGTTCAGATTCTCAGACCACAGTCGACCGCCCGCAGTCAACTATGGTCTCAAGGACTACACCCAGTGGGTGCACTTAGCGTGCCCCACTGGTTTTACTTCCACTCGGCATGGTACGCCCAGCGCGAGTTGTAAAAAAGAAAGTTCAGATTCTCAGACCATAATTGACTGCCTGCGGTCAACTATGGTCTCGGGGACTACACCCAGTGGGTGCACTCAGAGTGCCCCCACTAGTTCAAAGATTCAGCTTGAGTCGATCCAAAGTGACTTATACAATTTCAAAACAGCCACACCCCAGTGGGTGATCAGACGAGAAATATGACCAACTAACCTGGACATTGGTTTGCAGAGCAGCTCCGGCGTTGAAGGCCACCTGGCTGGCCTCATGCACCACTTTCATTTGCCCCATCACAAGATTTAACTGAAGAAGAGCTTCCTTGGCAGCAGTCGATAGGTCGTCCGGAGTCTGATACGCTGTAAAAAGCGATGCTGGCAGAGCAGTCGAGGCAGCTGCAGGATCTGAAGCGTGGAGTTGTATTGGTGCAGCAGAAGTCTGAGGAGCTGATCCTGATGGACAACCAATCGACAACGGGACAGCGAAGGTGACGTTGGTTCAAGTCGGATCTGTCGATTGCTCGACTGCCGCCCCACGCGTCATGGTCGACTGAAGAACATGGACCTCAGGCGCTTTCCCACCTAGTTCCTTGTCTTTCCTCCTCGTCCCCCTCATCGGTACTTCTTCTTCATCATCCGGGAGCACAACAATGTCCCGTGGGACTGCAATAAATAGAGAAAGTCATACGGATAGCCGACAAACAATCCAGTCGTCCAAATAAATTCGAATCGGGCAGACTTACTGGCTTTGGAGGTAGCTGCGTCGTCGGTTTCCTCGTCGACCGGATTCTTGTCAATGTCCATGTCAGTCGCAGCTGAGGTCGGGCTATAAAGGTTCATCATCCACTCGGTCAGAACAAAAAAGTCAGTCGGAACAAGAAAATACAGGAGGAACATTTACCCAGAAGCAACAGGAACGTCCATCTTGATTCTAGGCAAGGTCTTCCGAGCCTTCGAAGGATTGACCTTGGGCTGCTTGGTGACCTTCTCAGCCAATTCTGGAGTCGGAGACCGAGCGCGTTTTTGAGATGGAGCACTCGACCCCACAGCTTTACCGCGCTTGCCCATGGGATCATGGTGCTGATTGGATCGACGTTCAGAACGAGGGGGTGAGTCGGCTACTTCCTCATCGCCTGACTCATCACTCTCATCTTCATCATCGTCGGCTGGTGACTCCCACTCGCCGCACTCCTCCGCACTGTCCTCGCCCTCTTGGTCTTGCTCCAGAGCTTGTTCACCATTGGGCATTGAATACATCTCCGTGTAAATCTACAAAACAAGGAGCCGACTGCAAGTCAGTCGGATCAACAAACAGTCGGAAAACACGTCTAAAAGCTCAGTTGAAATGGCCAAACCTTGTCTGGTTGGTTTCTGTCGCTGAAAGGGTTGACTCTCCTCGTGCCCCTGGGGTTGTTCTTGTTCCCAGTGATACCCCTCAGCCACTGTTTTGGCCGCCACCTCCTCTGGATGAACCCGAGCGGTGTTACCAGCCCCGGAGTACATCCACATGGAGTGGTCATGAGCTTGGAGTGGTTGGATGCATCGACTGAGGAACACCTCTAGTAGATCCATGCCAGTGACACCTTGGGTGATTAACTGAACCACTCTCTCGACGAGCATGCCTGTCTCCGCCTTCTCCGCGGTAGTCACTTTCAACGAAGATGGAGTTTGAACACGATCAAAAGAGAAAGGGGGAAGTCCAGTCGACTGGCCTGGCGTCACGATGTCCTGGCAGTAGAACCAGGTCGACTGCCAGCCCCTGACCGCCTCCGGAAGAGTCATCGAGGGAAAAGAACTTCTTTTCCTCTTCTGAATACCCAGACCCCCACACATCTGGATAACATGGGTTTTCTCGTCGTTCGAGTTTGCTTTCTTCACTGTTTGGGAGCGGATGGTAAAGATGTGCTTGAAAAGACCTCAGTGCGGTCGATACCCCAGGAAATTCTCGCACATGCATACGAACGGGACAAGATACGTGATGGTGTTGGGAGTAAAATGATGGAGTTGGGCCCCAAAGAAATTCAAGAAACCCCGAAAGAAGGGGTGTGGAGGAAGCGAGAAGCCGCGGTCGACATGGGTGGCGAGCAGAACGCACTCACCCGGTTGCGGCTGCGGTTCCGTTTCCCCCTCCGGCAGCCGCGCAGACTCGTGGACGGTCATCCCTAACTCGGCCATATCGTCCAAGTCCTCCCGTCGAAGCGAAGATCGGATCCAATCTCCCAGGATCCAACCCGACGGCAGCCCCGAGCGCGATGAAGACCCCGATTCGTCTTCCTGCTTTTCGCCGCCCCCGTCGCCTTCTTCGCGCGTTCCAGCGGCACCATTCTCTCCTTCCCCATGGTGGCGGAGCGGTGGCGTCGAGAGTGGAGAAGCCGGATGGGGTGAAGGAGCAAGAGTAAGAAGAAGGAGAATGGGCACGCACAATGCGGACGCCTCGGTCTCGCCGCTTTTAAAGGCCCACATCCGAGTGGCTGACGCGTGGGTCCGGGCGATCCTGTCAAATCCCTCAAACAGTCACACACGGGATACGTGGCGAAAAAGGTGGCGCAGAAATCGAAACGCCCTGTCTATCCACTCCGCTTACCATGACACGTTTCGTCGGCGCGCTCCTACCAAATCCCGCGAAATCCGGGATCCTCGGCAGTTGATCACACCAAAGATTTCGCATCAAAGATGACAATCGACAGGCGACGTTATAAAAACCAATCAGTAATTGCGGAATCGATCAAGGCGACTGAAACAAAGCCGAAAGTTCCAATACTGGCCTCCATTCAGAGATGAATTCTTGAGAAAGGCAAGAGTCAAGGCAAGATCAACTTCAACCTTCTTTTCACTCACACCTCAATCCATTCGGGGGCTAATGATGAGGACATAGACCTGGGGTAGGGTAATAGGTCTGACCTATACGTCCTACCTAAGGCCCTTGCCCTAGAAGCAAAGAAGTTCAAGAGTAAACAAGGTGGACCCAATAAAGTCGTCGAGCGCAATCCACTCGACCTACCATTCACTCGGAGACTACTTCTTTGAGTCACTCAACTATTCAACCACTCGACCATGTAAAAGACCACTCGGTGTACAAGAAGACCTAAAGCCGTTCTGCACAGCGACGGTCGGGCATTTACTCATATATTTAATGATCATTTGTAGCACGTTATTACAGACGTTACATGTAACGCTCTCTCTTTATGAACATTGAACCCTATGTAACAGAGGGGAGCTGTGGTCCTCGCACACTCTATATAAGCCACCCCCTCCTCTGGGACAAGGGTTTGCACCACCTGTAACTCACACGCATATAATCTAGTCGACCGCCTCCGGGCTCCAAGACGTAGGGCTGTTACTTCCTCCGAGAAGTGTCTGAACTCGTAAAACTCGTGTGTACAACTCCTCCATAGCTACGATCTTGCCTCTACATTCCTACCCCCATTCTACTGTCAGACTTAGAACCACGACACCATGCCCCCATATATAAAGGAGCAAGGGGGGAGGCCGGCCGGCCCTAGCAGGGCGCGCCAGGAGGAGTCCTACTCCCACCGGGAGTAGGATTCACCCCTTTCCTAGTTGGACTAGGAGAGAAGGAAGGGGGAGAGAGGGAAGAAGGAAAGGAGGGCGCCGCCCCCTCCTAGTCCAATTCGGACCAGAGGGAGAGGGGGAGCGCCGCCTGCCCTGGTCTCCTCTCTCTCTCTCTCTCTCTCCACTATGGCCCAATAAGGCCCATACATTTACCGGGGGGTTCCGGTAACCTCCCGATACTCCGATAAAATCCCGATTTCACCCGGAACTATTCCGATGTCCAAATATAGGCTTCCAATATATCGATCTTTATGTCTCGACCATTTCGTGACTCCTCGTCATGTCCGTGATCATATCCAGGACTCCAAACTACCTTCGGTACATAAATACACATAAACTCATATTAACGATAGTCACCGAACTTTAAGCGTGCGGACCCTACGGGTTCGAGAACTATTTAGACATGACCGAGACTCGTCTCTGGTCAAAAACCAATAGCGGAACCTAGATGCTCATATTGGTTCCTACATATTCTACACAGATCTTTATCGGTCAAACCGCATAACAACATACATTGTTCCCTTTGTCATCGCTATGTCACTTGCCCGAGATTCGATCGTCGGTATCCTTATACCTAGTTCAATCTCGTTACCGGTAAGACTCTTTACTCGTTCCGTAATGCATCATCCCACAACTAACTCATTAGTCACAATGCTTGCAAGGTTTATAGTGATGTGCATTACCGAGAGGGCCCAGAGATACCTCTCCGACAATTGGAGTGACAAATCCTAATCTTGATCTATGCCAACTCAACAAGTACCATCGGAGACACCTGTAGACCACCTTTATAATCACCGAGTTACGTTGTGACGTTTGGTAGCACACAAAGTGTTCCTCCGGTACTCGGGAGTTGCATAATCTCATAGTCATAGGAACATGTATAAGTCATGAAGAAAGCAATAACAACAAACTAAACGATCATCGTGCTAAGCTAACGGATGGGTCAAGTCAATCACATCATTCTCTAATGATGTGATCCCATTAATCAAATGACAACTCATGTCTATGGTTTGGAAAAATAACCATCATTGATTCAACGAGCTAGTCAAGTAGAGGCAAACTAGTGGCACTCTGTTTGTCTATGTATTGACACATGTACTAAGTTTCCTGTTAATACAATTCTAGCATGAATAATAAACATTTATCATGATATAAAGAAATATAAATAACAACTTTATTATTGCCTCTAGGGCATATTTCCTTTAGTCTTCCACTTGCACTAGAGTCAATAATCTAGATTACACAGTAATGATTCTAACACCCATGGAGTCTTGGTGCTGATCATGTTTTTGCTCATGAGAGAGGCTTAGTCAATGGGTCTGCAATATTCAGATCCGTATGTATCTTGCAAATCTCTATGTCTCCCTCCTTGACTTGATCGCAGATGGAATTGAAGCATCTCTTGATGTGCTTGGTTCTTTTGTGAAATCTAGATTCCTTTGCCAAGGCAATTACACCAGTATTGTCACAAAAGATTGTCATTGGAGTTGGACACGATGCACTAGGTATGACACCTAGATCGGATATGAACTCCTTCAACTAGACTCCTTCATTTGCTGCTTCTGAAGCAGCTATGTATTCCGCTTCACACGTACATCCCGCCACGACGCTTTTCTTAGAACTGTACCAACTGACAGCTCCACCGTTCAATGAAAACATGTATCTGTTTTGTGACTTAGAGTCATCCGGATCAGTGTGAAAGCTTGCATCGACGTAACCATTTACGACAAGTTCTTTGTCACCTCCATAAACGAGAAACATATCCTTAGTCCTTTTCAGGTATTTCAGGATGTTCTTGACCGCTGTCCAGTGATCCACTCCTGGATTACTTTGGTACCTCCCTGCCAAACTAATAGCAAGGCACACATTAGGTCTGGTATACAGCATTGCATACATGATAGAGCATATGGCTGAAGCATAGGGAACATCTTTCATTTACTCTCTATCTTTTGCACTGGTCGGGCATTGAGTCTGACTCAACTTCACACCTTGTAACACAGGCAAGAACCCTTTCTTTGCTTGATCCATTTTGAACTTCTTCAAAACTTTATCAAAGTATGTGCTTTGTGAAAGTCCAATCAAGCATCTTGATCTATCTCTATAGATCTTGATGCCCAATATATAAGCAGCTTCACCGAGGTCTTTCATTGAAAAACTCCTATTCAAGTATCCTTTTATGCTATCCAGAAATTCTATATCATTTCCAATCAGCAATATGTCATCCAGATATAATATTAGAAATGCTACAGAGCTCCCACTCACTTTCCTGTAAATACAGGCTTCTCCAAAAGTCTGTATAAAACCATATGCTGTGACCACACTATCAAAACCATAGATGGATCGCTGGAGTTTGCACACTTTGTTAGCACCCTTTGGATCGATAAAACCTTCAGGTTGGATCATATACAACTCTTCTTCCAGAAATCCATTCAGGAATGCAGTCTTTACATCCATTTGCCAAATTTCATAATCATAAAATGCGGCAATTGCTAACATGATTCGGACGGACTCAAGCATCGCTACGGGTGAGAAGGTCTCATCGTGGTCAACTCCTTGAACTTGTCGAAAACCTTTCGCAACAAGTCGAGCTTTGTAGATAGTAACATTACCATCAGCGTCAGGCTTCTTCTTGAAGATCCATTTATTCTCGATGGCTTGCCCATCGGGTAAGTCAACCAAAGTCCACACTTTGTTCTCATACATGGATCCCATCTCTGATTTCATGGCCTCAAGCCATTTTGCGGAATCTGGGCTCATCATCGCTTCCTCATAGTTCGTAGGTTCGTCATGGTCAAGTAACATGACTTTCAGACCATGATTACGGTACCACTCTGGTGCGGATCTTACTCTGGTTGACCTACGAGGTCCGGTAGTAACTTGATCTAAAGTTACATGATCTACATCATTAGCTTCCTCACTAATTGGTGTAGGAGTCACAGGAACAGATTTCTATGATGAACTACTTTCCAATAAGGGAGCAAGTACAATTACCTCATCAAGTTCTACGTTCCTCCCACTCACTTCTTTCGAGAGAAAATCATTCTCTAGAAAGGATCCATTCTTAGCAACGAATGTCTTGCCTTCGGATCTATGATAGAAGGTGTACCCAACAGTCTCCTTTGGGTATCCTATGAAGACACATTTCTCTGATTTGGGTTCGAGCTTATCAGGTTGAAGCTTTTTCACATAAGCATCGCAGCCCCAATCTTTAAGAAACAACAACTTTGGTTTCTTGCCAAACCACAGTTCATAAGGTGTCGTCTCATCGGATTTAGATGGTGCCCTATTTAACGTGAATGCAACCGTCCCTAAAGCATAACCCCAAAACGATAGCGGTAAATCAGTAAGAGACATCATAGATCACACCATATCTAGTAAAGTACGATTACGACGTTCAGACACATCATTACGCTGTGGTGTTCTGGATGGCGTGAGTTGCGAAACTATTCCGCATTGTTTCAAATGAAGACCAAACTCGTAACTGAAATATTCTCCTCCACGATCAGATCGTAGAAATTTTATTTTCTTGTTATGATGATTTTCCACTTCACTCTGAAGTTCTTTGAACTTTTCAAATGTTTCAGACTTATGTTTCATCAAGTAGATATACCCATATCTTCTCAAATCATCTGTGAAGGTGAGAAAATAACGATACCCGCCATGAGCCTCAATATTCATCGGACCACATATATCAGTATGTATGATTTCCTACAAATCTGTTGCTCGCTCCATAGTTTCGGAGAACGACGTATTAGTCATCTTGCCCATGAGGCATGGTTCTCAAGTACCAAGTGATTCATAATCAAGTGATTCCAAAAGTCCATCAGAATGAAGTTTCTTCATGCGCTTTACACCAATATGACCTAAACGGCAGTGCCACAAATAAGTTGCACTATCATTATCAACTCCGCATCTTTTAGCTTCAATATTATGAATATGTGTATCACTACTATCGAGATTCATCAAAAATAGACCACTCTTCAAGGGTGCATGACCATAAAAGATATTACTCATATAAATAGAACAACCATTATTCTCATATTTAAATGATTAACCGTCTCGCATCAAATAAGATCCAGATATAATGTTCATGCTCAACGCTGGCACCAAATGACAATTATTTAGGTCTAAAACTAATCCCGAAGGTAGATGTAGAGGTAACGTGCCGACCGTGATCACATCGACTTTGGAACCGTTTCCCACACGCATCGTCACCTCATCCTTAGCCAATCTTCGCTTAATCCATAGCCCCTGTTTCGAGTTACAAATATTAGCAACAGAACCAGTATCAAATACCCAGGTGCTACTGTGAGCATTAGTAAGGTACACATCAATAACATGTATACCACATATAACTTTGTTCACCTTGCCATCCTTCTTACCCGCCAAATACTTGGGGTAGTTCCGCTTCAAGTGACCAATCCCTTTGCAGTAGAAGCACTCAGTCTCAGGCTTAGGTCCAGACTTGGGTTTCTTCACTTGAGCCGCAACTTGCATGCCGTTCTTCTTGAAGTTCCCCTTCTTCCCTTTACCCTTTTTCTTGAAACTGGTGGTCTTGTTGACCGTCAACACTTGATGCTCCTTCTTGATTTCTACCTCTGCAGCCTTTAGCATTGCGAAGAGCTCAGGAATCGTCTTATCCATCCCTTGCATATTATAGTTCATCACAAAGCTCTTGTAGCTTGCTGGAAGTGATTGAAGAACTCTGTCATTGACACTATCATCATGAAGATTAACTCCCAGTTGAGTCAAGTGGTTGTGGTACCTAGACATTCTGAGTATATGTTCACTGACAGAACTATTCTCCTCCATCTTGCAGGTGTAGTACTTATTGGAGACTTCATATCTCTCAATTCAGGCATTTGCTTGAAATATTAACTTCAACTCCTGGAACATCTCATATGCTCCATGACGTTCAAAACATCGTTGAAGTCCCGGTTCTAAGCCGTAAAGCATGGCACACTGAACTATTGAGTAGTCATCAACACGCGACTGCCAGGCATTCACAATGTCCGCAGTTGCCGGCGCGGGTGGTACACCTAGTGGTGCTTCCAGGACGTAATTCTTCTGTGCAGCAATGAGGAGAATCCTCAAGTTACGGACACAGTCCGTGTAATTGCTACCATCATCTTTCAACTTTGCTTTCTCTAGGAACGCATTAAAATTCAACGGAACAACAACACCGGCCATCTATCTACAACAACATAGACATGCAAAATACTATCAGGTACTAAGTTCATGATAAATTAAAGTTCAATTAATCATATTACTAAGAACTCCCACTTAGACAGACATCCCTCTAATCATCTAAGTGATAACATGATCCATATCAACTAAACCATGTCTGATTATCATGTGACATGGAGTAGTTTTCAATGGCAAACATGACTATGTTAATCATATCTACTATATGATTCACGCTCGACCTTTCGGTCTCAGTGTTCCGAGGCCATATCTGCATATGCTAGGCTCGTCAAGTTTAACCCGAGTATTCTGCATGTGCAAAAGTGGCTTGCACCCGTTATATGTGAAGGTAGAGCTTATCACCCGATAATCACGTGGTGTCTCAGCACGACGACCTTTTGCAACGGTGCATACTCAGGGAGAACACTTATACCTTGAAATTTAGTGAGAGATCATCTTATAATGTTATCGTCGATCTAAGCAAAATAAGATGCATAAAAGATAAACATCACATGCAATCAATATAAGTGATATGATATGGCCATCATCATCTTGTGCCTGTGATCTACATCTCCAAAGTACCGTCATGATCACCATCGTCACCGGCTTGACACCTTGATCTCCATCGAAGCATCATTGTCATCATGCCAACTATTGCCTCCACGACTATCGCTACCGCTTAGTGATTGTAGCGACCTGACCCGAATGGATCAAGTCTCTGTGCTTAAGTGTCATCCCTGGATCGGTATGCTGACACACACAGTACTCGAGGATTTATAACAGAGGTAAATCACATGTAAAAGTAACGTAAATACTATTACCTCAATCCAAAATAGCGGAAGTAACAAGGTTGTGGATTCCCATCAACACCAACGGCAAAGTTGAGTGTAGAAATCGTAACCCTAACGTATCACTTACTCGTCGTAAGAAATCCTGCAACATGAGACATTGCAGCCACAGAGGGTTAGTACATTGAATGTACTGGCAAATTCACACTATAGAGCAAGGATGAATAATGGCTATCACTACATGCGTATTTGGCTGGTGGGAAAACTCTACGGTTATAAGGTTTTTGCGAGAAGCCAATTTTTCCTACTGCAAAGGAATAAATTTATTTAACTATCATGGTGGTTGTTAAACATCGAGAATGGTAGACAACATTCTCAATCCCAATTAAGTAATATCATTAAACCCAACAATATTTATTTAAAGTAACGTGATGAGATCAATAGGATAATCCAAGAACTAGATACTCAAGATGTCCATAACCGGGGACACGGCTAACCATGATTAGTTTATATACTCTGCAGAGGTTTGCGCACTTTTCCCACAAGACTCGATCTCCTCCGTTGGATTTCTCGCACTACATGGTATTTGAGAAACGGATGACCGAGACATAGTCTTTCAGAAGTGTTTGCACCTTACGATGGGTAGACCGTACCACCTACAACCCCTACATCTGCTAGTCTACCACTGTAAGAGTTCGCACGACTTAATCAACTATGCTAGAGCCCATAATAGCTTGTGGCTGCACACGGAAGTTTCTAGCATGAATAATCTTACGATCCCTTTGAGCCTGGGTGACGGACCGTAGGATGATCACACGGTATATCCCCGGGATCTCCTAGGACAACACAGGTATATCCCCAGGTGTCCGGGCAAGTCCACTGGTATATCCCCAGGGTGCCCCTAGCAATCCACCCACATGTGTATTCAAGTTGCCACCTTAGGTTGAACCATTAAATAACAATCTCACATCTGTCATGGATTTCACTCATACCCAAACCACGTCTACGAGCATAGCATAGCAATATAAGCAACGCGTAGAAGTAACTCCCAAGGGTTTGATAGTAATAGGGCAATAGGTTCCTACCTCAGTAACTACTTCCCAATACCCACATGTTATCAATCCTACTCATGCAATGTTTGAGGGTTGAAACTAATGCGTAAAAACTGGGTACGAAAGGGATATGATCAAAGTGTGAACTTGCCTGCAATGTCGATGAAGATGATTCACACTCAAAACTCTTGATAGTCTTACTCGTCACACTCCGATCAATCTATCATACGCAAGCAGTAGTAACCACACATAAGCAATCACTCAAAAGATCAAAAAGAACGGAGAAGACGATTCAGAAAACTTCAAACCAAGCAAATAACTCTTGCAACATAAAACAATTTCTAACAGTACCAAAATTATGTGAATTTGGCCTTATTAGAATGTTTAGGTCAAGAGCTTAGATTTGCAAAAAGAATCAACTCAAACGAAGCTACGAAACTCAAGTTATGATCAAACGAAGCTTGAATTCAAATCTGATCTAATTAAAATTTTAAACTTTTCAAAATTATTTTTGAGTTGTATTAATGGTTAGAGGAGATCATAACGAAGACGTGGGCGTTGGTTTCGTTGGATTTGGACTAACGAGTAAAAAGTTATAGTCGTTTGAAAACCAGGGGCTTATTTGTAAAGAAAATATTCACAAACGAGTCCCTGGCAGAAAAACTAAAAGAAAAAGAAAAAGAGAATTGCTACCGAACGAACGTTCGCTACAGACCGCTTAAAGGACGAAAACCGTTCGCTACAGATCTAAACGGGTGAACGTTCGCTATCTAGCAAAACCAAAAGAAAATAAACCGTACTAAAAGAAAACCGAACTATATAACAAAAACAGACGGGGTTTTCTCGGTTTATACCGGTTGGGTGAGATGAACCGGTGGTGGC
>NC_041382.1:129644286-129672148 GCF_002162155.2 Triticum dicoccoides
GGCGAGCGGCGGGCGCAGCTATGACGGCGGCAGCGGCGGTGCGATGTGCGGCGACGGCTGCAGATCTCGGCGGCGGCGGCGGCGATCTGCGAGGGCAGCGGCGCGAAGCGAGAGGAGGCGAGGGCGGCGCGGGGCTGCGACTTTAAAGGAGGAGGAGACGTGGAGGAGGGGCGACGGGGCACCGTGGGAGCGCCGGACTCCGGCGAGTCCGGGAGGCGCACGGGAGGAGGAAGGCGGCGCTGCGCCTGGGCCGTGGCCTGGCCTAGTGCTGGGTCGGCCCAGTTCAGCTTCGGCCTAATTTTTTTTAAACGCAGTCAAACAAAAAGTAATAAAATAAAATAAATAAAAATACTATATAGGCATATAATATATCAAAATCTTCAGAAAAAAATTCCTACAAGGTGAACATTTTTCTAGAGTCAAATAAAATCTACACAATTTCAAATAAATCAAATACTGTTGCTGCTCTAATAAAATCCAACCAAAATCATTTTAAAAAATACCAAAATGAATTCAAATTTATTTCTCTCCAATTTTCTATTGTAGGGAATCATGTTACCCTATTTTCCATGTATTTTATTTTTGGAGGAAAATAATTTGAATGAAACTCAAATAACTCCAAATTGAAAATAAATTCAAAAGAACTTTGAATTTAATTCTTTGAAACTCCCAACTCATATTTCGTATAATTTGAAGAAGTCATTTTATCTTCTCTCATGAAAATCATTGAGCTGCATGAAGTTTATGAATTGAAATATTTCCAAATGAATATTCAATTATTTTCAAATACCCTTTCATTTAATTTAAATGGAAGAAGTCATATCATCTTCGCTCAAAGGTTTTGTATTTGAAAAGAATTTGAATTCATGGAGATCAGAAAGCAAATATGAAAGTTTGGGAAAGTCCTTTTATTCCCTCTCATTTAACTTTCAAAAGTTTCGAATTTCACTCAATCAGTCACACAACAATCAAACAATCAATCAATCTATCTATCTATTTTAACATTCTGAAATTTAGAATTTTGGGATGTTACAAACCTACCACCCTTAAAATGAATCTCGTCCTTGAGATTCGGAGAGGCTAGCAAGAAATAGGTTAGGGTTTGGGGGTCTCCTCAAAATCCATCGATCATCACATGGGGTCTGGGTGCTACCACCCTTAGAAGCATGGTTACTGTTCCATCAAAACTCATATACTCCATCCTTATTCTTGACAGTATCGGTCTTCTCATATCGTAAGGATAATTCCTGCTCTGGGCTCTTCCGGTAGTGTCATAAACTTTTCCTCAATTCTTCTGTATCCTTTCTTCTGGGTAAGATTATTCTGGGACTAGGTCTTCTTAGCTGACGGGTTTGGCGCCAAAACTAAACAACTATCGATAACTCATGGTGGTCAACCATTTATGGTTTCTCGTGCAGGAAATGGGTCTGGGTTGATCCTCACCGTATAACCTACGGTTGGCAAAGCTGCCTTGTACAAGGGAAAAATTGCTATACCATTCTAAGGTTTAAACAAGGTTTAATATCGTCGTCTCTCTACTATAGGTAAGTCACTAGATTTACCATCCCACATAGCAAGGCGAATAATAAGAGTAAGTCGGTATGGTGATCAATCCATCCCGCACCCAAATCATTACCCTGTATACGGTTTAGCGAATCTCGCATTCTAACACTCGGTCATCCTCACAAGCATTGCAGAATTTCTCTTGTCCACGAACTGCGTTCGGAATAATCCATTGATTCTGCAAGCCAAACAAACATCTATCGTTTCTTCACCACTCTCAGGTTTTGCGTAAACTCCTATAAAATCATCGGTTGATAAAATCGTAACTTCTTTCAGGGTTTTTCCTTCAACAAGAATGTGCTTGCTTCTTGGCAGGTCCTGGGGCCTGTGGGTTATGGCCCATCTCATCACTTGTAGTCCTTGAACTTATCATCGGGCAACTGATCATTATTCCAACTTCCAACTTCCTAGTATTCTTAAATCCATCCAATTTTACTGTCTTAATTCCTTCTATTGGCACCAACCTAGGACATGATTACTCAGACTCATCATGGAGTTTCCCTTGATCCATATTTCCAACATCATACCTCCTCTATATCCAATAGTAATTTATCTCTTCATCCTCGTTGGATATCCCTCATACCGAGATAAAAACTTATACTTATGGAGTCCATACTCTACTTCGTGGAACATCATTATCCTTTCCAGGGTCAAGCATCCTTACAGGGAAATATTGGCCATCTCTGCATGGCACTCTTCAACTAAGAAACGTGAAACACATCATGAACTCCTGACAGTCCTTCGGGTAACTCCAACTTGTAGGCCACTTCTCTCATACGCTCCAAAACTCAGTATGTCCTACAAATCTCGGGGCTAATTTTCCCTTAACTCCAAATCGTTTAATTCCTCGCAGAGGGAACACATGAAGACATGCTCTGTCTCCAATTTCATAGACTACCTCCTTGCGTTTTTTTAGTCTGCATAACTCTTCTGCCTGGACTGAGCTACCTTCAGTCTATCTCGTATCAACTTAACATTCTCTTCTGACTCCTTGATCACATTTGTTCCAACAACTGACGGTCTCCAACTTCATCCCACATATTCTTGGGGTATCACACATATCGAGACAAAACTCGTATTTATTTTGTCTGAAATCCACTCACTGGAGTATCCTTATCTTTTCTAGGGGTAAACGGTCCTTATAGGATACTACCACCCTTAAAATGCACAAATCTTCCATAGACCATATTTCTCATATCCTCAGGAATGGTCAAAATCCTTCTTCATAGAGTAACAACTCATAAAATCCATATTAGTTCCAACGATGCTAACTTTATTCATTCTCAAATGATTACAATCTCTTGCTCTTCCATTACATGTCTCAACTCAATCACCTTGATACAAAAGAGTTGTTCTCCCTTCTACTACTATACTTCTCACCGACTCAACTATTTATCACAAGTCTCCTTCTCCTTGGGGCATTCTCTGGCAAAGTGCCCTGCTCCATTACAACTAAAACATATTACTTCTGACAAGTCTTGAGGTTTCCTTTCTGGGCAACTGTTGAGGTAGTGCCCTGTCTCCTTGCACCTGTAACAGGTGATATGACTCAGGTCCTTCCTGGAAACCAATCTGCTTCTCTTCCTGGACCTTTCCATGCCAATCATGGCTTCTATTTCTTGTGGGTCATATTCTACTTCCTCTGTCGGGAATTCTACTAGATCCCCGTTCAAACAATTCTGGGAGATGTGTCCTTCTTCTCCACGAATCTTGCATGCACCAGGTTTCTTCATATCCTTTCCATAAGGCTTCAACTTCTAGGACACAAATCGAGACTTTGGCAAAGTCAACTTAAATTCTTTCCAAGTGGTTACTCCTTGCCATCCATTGATGGTTTGGTACATTCTCCAATAAGTAGCGGCACCTCTTTCAAAGCACTGAAGAGCATGGTGGGTCGTATCATGTCCAACTATAGGGTTATTCTCCATGTGATCCTCCATGTTCTGAATCCATCGGTCCGTCTCCAATTGACTCATCGATCCAGAAAATATTAGCTCATCTTCATTCATCCTCTATAGGGTCCAAGGGTTTGGGGTAAGATAGAAGAGAGGGAGAGGGATACACACAATGCAAACAAAAGTTTTGAAAAGACAGATTTTATTGTGGTTGTCGAAAAACATCAAACAAATGACAGCTCATGAACATCGCATCTAACGTAGGTATATAACAGGGGTTTGGTCTTCTAAAGGTCAATAAATCATCAACTCTACAAACTCTTCAAGCCTTGTTCATGCCTCCAATGGCTTCTTCCGATCATGCTTGTCTTTCTCAAGTTCTTTTGCCAGATCAACTCTGTTGATGCGAAGTCTCTCATGACGTCCTTTAATATTCTAGAGTTGCATTCCAAACTTCTGGGTTTCATCAAACTCGACCTGAACCATGATCCTGCTGTCCTTCAGTTCTTAACGAATCTCCGGTATCTCGAGGTTGTAGCTCCTCCAGCTTGGCTACTTTCAGCCTTTGGTTCCTGAGTTCTTCACGAAATGCTTCCTTGTCTAATACGGCTTCATGGAGCTCCACCTTAAAATTCTTGATGTAACACTCCAGATCCTGGTGATACACTAGGTAAGGTTAAAACTTCACCTCTTGCTGATAGATGCTCCATCAGCCTTTTACCATCCAATCCTACCATGCATATGCATGCTTAACTCAGCATGGTGACAATAGCATAAGCGGGCGATAACATCATGGATAGCTGTGTTTCTGCTCTTGTCATTTCCAGAGCTATCTCTCCATAGTTGATATCTCCTGCCTTAGGGTTTTCCTTGACAGAACTTTAAGTTTTTAACTCTCCATGCTCTGGTCTTTCTCCGATACACCATGATCTCGGGCATTGACAACTTCCATAATCTGTCAAGTTCCATAAGGGTAGCCTTCCTAGGTCATACAAATCTAGGGATTCTTCAGAGCCTTCAAATTCTACTTGTCTTTCGAGTCTTCAATCGTTGTAGTTTCCATTATTCAGATGCACAGTAAAATCCTCTTCATTCCAAAGCGGTCTTAGTTGTCCAATATCTTGTACTTATTGGAGTGGTCTTATCCGTCAAATCTTCGAGTGATCCAAAGGGAAAAGGGATATGGTCTCACTAAAGGGAATTTTTGAATAAGCTCAGAAGAGAAGAGAGGTAAAAGATCTTTTGAAAGGGAAAATTGTAGAGAAAAATCTTTGCTATGGGCTTGCCAGTTTCTAGGGTCACGTCCTACAGTCAACATGTGCTCTGATACCATCTTGTAGCGACCCGACCCAAATGGATCAAGTCTCCGTGCTTAAGTGTCATCCCTGGATCGGTATGCTGACACACACAGTACTAGAGGATTTATAACAGAGGTAAATCACATGTAAAAGTAACGTAAATACTATTACCTCAATCCAAAATAGCGGAAGTAACAAGGTTGTGGATTCCCATCAACACCAACGACAAATTTGAGTGTAGAAATCGTAACCCTAACGTATCACTTACTCGTTGTAAGAAATCCTGCAACATGAGACGTTGCAGCCACAGAGGGTCAGTACATTGAATGTACTGGCAAATTCACACTATAGAGCAATGATGAATAATGGCTATCACTACATGCATATTTGGCTGGTGGGAAAGCTCTACGGTTATAAGGTTTTTGCGAGAAGCCAATTTTTCCATACTGCAAAGGAATAAATTTATTTAACTATCATGGTGGTTGTTAAACATCGAGAATGGTTGACAACATTCTCAATCCCAATTAAGTAATATCATTAAACCAAACAATATTTATTTAAAGTAACGTGATGAGATCAATAGGATAATCCAAGAACTAGATACTCAAGATGTCCATAATCGGGGACATGGCTAACCATGATTAGTTTATACACTCTGCAGAGTTTGCGCACTTTTCCCACAAGACTCGATCTCCTTCGTTGGATTTCTCGCACTACATGGTGTTTGAGAAACGGATGACCGAGACATAGTCTTTCAGAAGCGTTTGCACCTTACGATGGGTAGACCGTACCACCTACAACCCCTACATCTGCTAGTCTACCACTGTAAGAGTTCGCATGACTTAATCAACTATGCTAGAGCCCATAATAGCTTGTGGCTGCACACGGAAGTTTCTAGCTGGAATAATCTTATGATCCCTTTGAGCCTGGGTGGCGGACCATATGATGATCACATGGTATATCCCTGGGATCTCCTAGGACAACACTGGTATATCCCCAGGTGTCCGGGCAAGTCCACTGGTATATCCCCAGGGTGCCCCTAGCAATCCACCCACATGTGTATTCAAGTTTCCACCTTAGGTTGAACCATTAAATAACAATCTCACATCTGTCATGGATTTCACTCATACCCAAACCACGTCTACGAGCATAGCATAGCAATATAAGCAATGCGTAGAAGTAACTCCCAAGGGTTTGATAGTAACAGGGCAATAGGTTCCTACCTCAGTAACTACTTCCCAATACCCACATGTTATCAATCCCACTCATGCAATGTTTGAGGGTTGAAACTAATGCATAAAAACTGGGTACGAAAGGGATATGATCAAAGTGTGAACTTGCGTGCAATGTCGATGAAGATGATTCGCACTCAAAACTCTTGATAGTCTTACTCGTCACACTCCGGTCAATCTATCGTAAGCCAGCAGTAGTAACCACACATAAGCAATCACTCAAAAGATCAGAAAGAACGGAGAAGACGATTCGGAAAACTTCAAACCAAGCAAATAACTCTTGCAACATAAAACAATTTCTAACAGTACCAAAATTATGTGAATTTGGCCTTATTAGAATGTTTAGGTTAAGAGCTTCGATTTGCAAAAAGAATCAACTCAAACGGAGCTACGAAACTCAAGTTATGATCAAACGAAGTTTGAATTCAAATCTGATCTTATTCAAATTTTAAATTTTCCAAAATTATTTTTGAGTTGGATTAATGGTTAGAGGAGATCATAACGAAGACGTGGGCATTGGTTTCTTTGGATTTGGACTAACGAGTAAAAAGTTATAGTCGTTTAAAAACCAGGGGCTTATCTGTAAAGAAAATATTCACAAATGAGTCCCTGACAGAAAAACTAAAAGAAAAAGAAAAAGAGAAATGCTACCGAACGAACGTTTGCTACAGACCGCTTAAAGACGAAAACCATTCGCTACAGATCTAAATGGGTGAACGCTCGCTATCTAACAAAACCAAAAGAAAATAAACCGTACTAAAAGAAAACCGAACTATATAACAAAAACCGGCGGGTTTTTCTCGGTTTATATCGGTCGGGTGAGATGAACCGGTGGCGGCGGCGGTTTTTTCTCCGGCGAGGCGGGACAGCGACGACGGCGAGCTCCGGCGCGGCGGGACAGCGGCGCGGGGCGGCACTGCGAGCGGCGGGGTGGTGCGGGCGAAGCGGGGAGGCGAGCGGCGAGCGCAGCTACGGCGGCGGCAGCGCGAAGTGCGGCGGCGGCTGCAGATCTCGGCGGCGGAGGCGGCGATCTGCGAGGGCGGCGGCGCGAAGCGAGAGGAGGCGAGGGCAGCGCGGGGCTGCGGCTTTAAAGGAGGAGGAGACGTGGAGGAGGGGCGACGGGGCGCCGGACTCCGACGAGTCCGGGAGGCGCACGGGAGGAGGAAGGCGGCGCTGCGCCTAGGCCGTGGCCTGGCCTGGTGCTGGGCCGGCCCAGTTCGGCTTCGGCCTAATTTTTTTTAAACACAGTCAAACAAAAAGTAATAAAATAAAATAAATAAAAATACTATATAGGCATATAATATATCAAAATCTTCAGGAAAAAAATTCCTACAAGGTGAACATTTTTCTAGAGTCAAATAAAATCTACACAATTTCAAATAAATCAAATACTGTTGCTGCTCTAATAAAATCCAACCAAAAATCATTTTAAAAAATACCAAAATGAATTCAAATTTATTTCTCTCCAATTTTCTATTGTAGGGAATCATGTTACCCTATTTTCCATGTATTTTATTTTTGGAGGAAAATAATTTGAATAAAACTCCAATAACTCCAAATTGAAAATAAATTCAAAAGAACTTTGAATTTAATTCTTTGAAACTCCCAACTCATATTTCATATAATTTGAAGAAGTCATTTTATCTTCTCTCATGAAAATCATTGAGCTGCATGAAGTTTATGAATTGAAATATTTCCAAATGAATATTCAATTATTTTCAAATACCCTTTCATTTAATTTAAATGGAAGAAGTCATATCATCTTCGCTCAAAGGTTTTGTATTTGAAAAGAATTTGAATTCATGGAGATCAGAAAGCAAATATGAAAGTTTGGGAAAGTCCTTTTATTCCCTCTCATTTAACTTTCAAAAGTTTCGAATTTCACTCAATCAATCACACAACAATCAAACAATCAATCAAGCTATCTATTTATTTTAACATTCTGAAATTTAGAATTTTGGGATGTTACAGTGATAAAGTAAAGCAATTACATGGCGATTGCATTTCACACAATAAAGCGACAACCATATGGCTCCTGCCAGCTGCCGATAACTGTGTTATAAAACATGGTCATATCATACAATAAAATTGAGCATCATGTCTTGACCATATCACATCACAACATGCCCTGCAAAAAACAAGTTAGACGTCCTCTACTTTGTTGTTGCAAGTTTTACGTGGCTGCTACGGGCTGAGCAAGAACCGTTCTTACCGATGCATCAAAAACCACAACACGGTATAGTGATTGCTTTTTGATCTTGAGAAAGAACCCTGTTCATTGAATCTGATTCAACTAAAACTAGAGAAACAAACACCCACTAGCCACCTGTGTGCGAAGCACGTCGGTAGAACCAGCCTCGCGTAAGCGTACGCGTAATGTCGGTCTAGGCCGCTTCATCCAACAATGTTGCTGAATCAAGAATCAACTAGTGACGACAAGCAATATGTATATACCCACGCCCACAACTCCTTTGTGTTCTACGTGTGCATATAACATCTACGCATAAACCTGGCTTGGATGCCACTGTTGGGGAATGTAGTAATTTCAAAAAAAATCCTATGCACATGCAAGATCATGGTGATGCATAGCAAAGAGAGGGGAGAGTGTCGTCCATGTACCCTCGTAGACCGTAAGCGGAAGTGTTATGAGAACGCGGTTGATGTAGTCGTACATCTTCATGATCCGACCGATCCAAGTACCGAAAGTACGACACCTCGGAGTTCAGCACACATTCAGCCCCGTGACATCCCACGAACTCCGATCCAGCAGAGCTTCGAGCGAGAGTTCCGTCAGCACGAAGGCATGATGACGGTGATGATGATGATACCGACACGGGGCTTCGCCTAAGCACCGCTATGATATGACTGAGGTGGATTATGGTGGAGGGGGGCACCGCACACGGCTAAAAGATCAACTGATCAACTTGTGTGTCTTGGGGTGCCCCCTGCCCTAGTATATAAAGGAGCAAGGGGGGAGGCCGGCCGGCCCTAGCAGGGCGCGCCAGGAGGAGTCCTGCTCCCACCGGGAGTAGGATTCCCCCCTTTCCTAGTTGGACTAGGAGAGAAGGAAGGGGGAGGGAGGGAGGAAGGAAATGGGGGCGCCACCCCCTCCTAGTCCAATTCAGACCAGAGGGAGAGCGGGCGTGCGTCCTGCCATGGTCTCCTCTCTCTCCCTGCACTATGGCTCAATAAGGCCCATACATTTACCGGGGGGTTCCGGTAACCTCCCGGTACTCCGGTAAAATCCCGATTTCACCCAGAACTATTCCGATGTCTAAATATAGGCTTCCAATATATCGATCTTTATGTCTCGACCATTCGAGACTCCTCGTCGTGTCTGTGATCATATCTGGGACTCCGAACTACCTTCGGTACATCAAAACACATAATCTCATATTATCGATCGTCATCGAACTTTAAGTGTGCGGACCCTACGGGTTCGAGAACTATGTAGACATGACCGAGACTCGTCTCCGGTCAATAACCAATAGCGGAACCTGGATGCTGATATTGGTTCCTACATATTCTACGAAGATCTTTATCAACTTCATAACAACATACGTTGTTCCCTTTGTCATCGATATGTTACTTGCCCAAGATTCGATCGTCGGTATCCTTATACCTAGTTCAATCTCGTTACCGGCAAGTCTCTTTACTCGTTTCGTAATGCATCATCCCGCAACTAACTCATTAGTCACAATGCTTGCAAGGCTTATAGTGATGTGCATTACCGAGATGGCCCAGAGATACCTCTCCAACAATTGGAGTGACAAATCCTAATCTTGATCTATGCCAACTCAACAAGTACCATCGGAGACACCTGTAGAGCACCTTTATAATCACCCAGTTCTGTTGTGACGTTTGGTAGCACACAAAGTGTTCTCCGGTACTCGGGAGTTGCATAATCTCATAGTCACAGGAACATGTATAAGTCATGAAGAAAGCAATAGCAACAAACTAAATGATCATCGTGCTAAGCTAACGGATGGGTCAAGTCCATCACATCATTCTCTAATGATGTGATCCTGTTAATCAAATGACAACTCATGTCTATGGCTAGGAAACATAACCATCATTGATTCAACGAGCTAGTCAAGTAGAGGCATACTAGAGACACTCTGTTTGTTTATGTATCCACACATGTACTAAGTTTCCGGTTAATACAATTCTAGCATGAATAATAAACATTTATCATGATATAAGGAAATAGAAATAACAACTTTATTATTGCCTCTAGGGCATATTTCCTTCAGTGACTAGTTCCCATTATGCCAGGATGAAGAAGCCCTGTCTATCTTCTCATCAGAAGGAGCAGTTGAAGGATGGTTACGTTACTCCCCACAAGACCAGACTAACTTCAGCCCGGAAGGACTGACATATCTCCATCTTTTTTGTTGTGATGCGCAAGTACAATGTTGTTCTAGGATTCTTTCCGGTGAGTTCCATTTTTTAAAGTGTGCTCTACATGGACCATGTTGGTGCCTGTTTAAACTATCAATTCATAGTACAGTTTGCTTTATACTAATCACTTATTTTGTATTTGTGCAAACAGGGGTGCTCAGGTTGATTTCAATG
Source organism: Triticum dicoccoides (assembly GCF_002162155.2). Classification (NCBI taxonomy): domain Eukaryota; kingdom Viridiplantae; phylum Streptophyta; class Magnoliopsida; order Poales; family Poaceae; genus Triticum; species Triticum dicoccoides. Next base: position 129,654,850 of record NC_041382.1, read on the forward strand.
GGAACTACACAAAATGTTCATGAATACATCGAATTATCATTTCCACCACAAGAAAGGAGGTGCCGATATGTTCAAGGCGTTGCAACATATAAAGGCAAAATCATACAAGCTACGCGCGAGTTTGGTTGATTTTGGTGGAACTCCACAAAAAGAATAGCTAGTTTATTTAGCATGAGGTGCCATGTCAATGTCTAAACTGATGGCAAACCCTGCCCATTCAACAATCATAGGCATTTCATATTTTGGAATGGGAAAACCTTGTCAAATTTTGCACCTTGATGTACGCAAAACAACACGTATTTGACATTCTGGAATGGGACAACCTTGTCAAATTTTGCTCATTGATGTTCGCAAGAAGACATGCGTTTGATATTTTCGAATGGGACGCCCTTTGCTGTCAGCAACATCGATCGATTTTTCTTTATTGTTTAGTTGTGAAGTAAATATTGGCTCTGACATGTGAATCGCTGGGATGCATAATCATTGATTGTTTTGAATGTTCTCTAAGAATTGTCAGGCATGTGTGTTTGATTGCAATGTACAGGAATGCTAAAAAGCATCTCAAACTCTTTGTACTCCCTCTGTTCCTTTTTACTTTGCATATTAGATTTCTTTCAAGTCAGTTGATTTACATTGTGAATGTTCATACTTTTTTCTAAAAGTGTGGTCAAAGTAGAGATACTTTGACTGCAGACAAAACTTGTATACAGACTAAAAAGGACAGGATGGAGTACATGTGAAACTGCTGCAAACAAGGTGATCACCCTGGGAATAATCCTAGTACGTATTGTTTTGCATGTTCATCCAATACCAGTAATACAAGAATTCGAACTAATCAGACTTAATTCATTCATACATGGTCAGATTTCATATAAACATGTCAGATTTCATTACATTTCATACATTCTTCAACTAAAAAGGGGTGCGCTGGAGGTATAATTAATTAACGAATCTACCCACCTGTGTTCGGCTGAGCCAAACAAAAGCTTATTCTCCAGCGGACTGAGCTTCAGTGACTTAACTGCCGGTGTAGTTGCGTAACTCACATGTGGCCCAGATGCCTGTTGGGCTCACATGTCAGTGACCCAACTGCACTAGCAGTTAAGTAACTGAAGCAGCATCCTTCTATAACATAGCTCTCCGACTCCACGCCGCTGCCAAGAAGCTAATCGGCTGTCAATGGTCAACCCGCCTAGCCTGGCTTCAACCAGAGGGTAGTAGCGGCGGCCTTACTTGGACCCGAGCGGCGGCGACCTACCATGTTCTACTCTTCGTCGTTTTCTGTGTGGTGTGGCCTCGTTGGCATCGGGGCGGGGCACCTCGACGGAGCCGGCGATGTCCTCTGTCTCGTTGCCGAAGGGGCGGCGCTTCGGCGGAGCGGGGAAAATCCTCCCCCTCATTGCCGGCAGGGTAGGGCCTCGGTTGAGTCGGCGGTGTCCTCTGCCTCGTTGTTGGCGCGGCGGGGCCTCGGCGGAGTAGGGCCTCGCCGAAGCCGGCGAGGTCCTCCGCCTCGATGCCGGTGGGGTGGGGCCTCGGTGGAGCCTGCGGTGTCTTATGCCTCATTGTTGGTGCCACGGGGCATCGGCGGAGCAGGGCCTCATCGACGCTAATGGAGCGGGGACTCATCAAAGCCGGCATTGTCCTCTGCTTCGTCCTCGGTCTCGCCAAACAACGCCTCACCCACTTCATCGCCCTCTTTGTAGGCGGCCGCAGCCTCTGCCACCCGCATGTGGTACCGCCAGCGCTCGAGGCGGCCCTCGCGGGCGGAGCGGTATGAGTCGAGCAGCGCCTCCTGCTCTGCCCGCTCCACATCGATCTACTCATCCGCCTGCAGGTGCTCCTGGAGGAGATGGTGGTTGTAGACGGCGTAGGCCTGCACCTCCCGGAACTGCTCCTCACGCTTCTGCCTCACCGTGTCCATGTGTTGGGCATAGGCCTCGCCGATGGTCATGGTGCAATGCACCGGCGAGGATGGCGCGGAGGAGGGGGTTGGCGCCAGACCGTCGACTACCGTGTTATCCATTAGGACGTCGTCGTCCTCCAACTGCCTGCCGGCCAGCCAGTCGTCAGTAATGGCTGCCATCTCCTTGTGGTCCGTTTTCCGCCCGTCCTGAAGAGCACTGGAGCGCGAGGAAGCCATGGTGGGGAGTAGTTGTGTGGACAGGAGAAAGGGAACGGAGGCGGATGACTGCAACTGTGGCCGGTGCAGCAGTTTATATAGCAATGATGGGCGGCGGAGGGACAGACATGTGGTGCCGGAGTAGCCGCCTCGGCATCCGCGTATCATTAATGTGGGTGGCAGACGGACGGACGGATGACACTTATGTCGTTTGAAGGCGGAGCAATCGCCTGCACCGGGAAGCGGGGTAGGAGGCACTGACCGTTTCGGGCGGAAAGTGCGCGTGGGCGAGGGAGGCGGTTTGGGTGGGCCACGGTAGTCAGACTCGTGCTTGGCAGCGGGTCGGTCCAGCAGCCGGACATGCTGGCTCGCCAGCGAGCTCGCCGAGCTGAGCATCGACAATTAGACGATGGACGTAGCTTCCGACCAGGAGCTGGCGCCACTGTCCAAGCCGGTTAATGCCGTGTTCACCATAGAGCAGGTGCGGCCGCACTTCGATGTCCTAATGGCGGAAGAGCTACCAGCACAGGAGGACCTGTGCTGCAACCTCTGTCTCCTCAATGAGCACCGGTGAACAAGCAAACGACAATGCCGTCGCAGACATGTGGCCCTATGATCCTGGCTTCTCGAATGAGCAGCGGGCACTGTATCAGACCATCCATAGGGCCCGTGAGGCCCTCTCCATCGTCCTTGGAGTTGTTGCGCTCGCCGTGGCGCCGCCGTCTCTTATTGTCAACATGGTCAACGGACATGAGGAATGAGGAGATGATTTTACTTGGAGAGGATGACAGTGGGGACCCACCAGGGCCATAGCCGCACGTACGCAAGTGCCTCCTTATTACATACAACTATAATATTTTTTGCTTCCTCCTGATCTCCTAACATCATGGTCCCACAACATTGCCAACCTATGTAGTCAATAAACAAAATAATTGCACAAGGAGCGGCCGACAGCTGGGACCAAGCAGCTCGAGCAGTATTTGTGTTTTTAAGGTGTGAGCACTTCAGAGTTTTTCTTGAGCGATGTTTTCGTTGTTGTTCAGAGGAGAGCAGGGTATTAACTGGGCGGGCTATGGCCCGTCTTGCCCAGGCCAGATATCCAGCCTAGATATTAATGTTTTTTCCAGCTGAAAATGGCTAGCCCAGCTATACTTTTTTTGAGGAATATCCAGGCAAGGTCAACTTGATATTCTCCGCCTCGCTGGGTTGCAAATCTTTCCAATGAGGGATGCATTTGGCTTAACAACGAAATGGGCTTTAAGAAATAATAAATGGGATGTCATTATAAAAACTGGATGTAACTATTAAAAAATGCACCAAACACGTAATTATTTTACGATTTTTTGGATTTTGAAAATTTTAATTTCATTAATTGTTGTGCATGCAATGTTTCACTGGAATTTTTACGTAATACAAATTTATATTGAAATTGTATTTAATCTGACTAGAAATTTCAGGATAAAAATATTTCGGATCCCATCAAAATGTGGGAAATTTTATTGAATTCTGTTTTGAACGGTTGGTTGAACTTACTAATCATTGTCCTAGCTAGAAAATGGGTTGTACTTTTAACAAACTGTAAATGGGCTATAGTAAATTCCATTAGAATTCAAAAATGAGTTGTACATTCTTGCAAATCGCAAATGGGCTATAAGTTCTTTGACACACACTTGTGTGCCTACTAAGTTGACGCGTCCCTAAAAAAAGTAAGTTGACGTGTATGCAAGGCTTTGCCAACTTATAGTCAACACACGGTTCTAGCAGCAGTGGCCGTTGGATGTCCATCCAACGGATGTCGTGCTTCTTCTTCAATCTCGGATATTCTAGCTTCAGCCGTATAAAAAATGATTCCCCCCTGACATCTGGGGTGCACTGTTTCGGAGGCTAACCTATGGGCCTACTAAGTTGACGCGTACCAAGGGCTTTGTCAACTTAGTCAATATAAACGATACTAGTGGCAAAGACCGTACGATGTCCATCCAACGGCCGTAGTGCTTCTTCAACCTCTGGTCTTCTTGCTCCAGCCGCCCAAACCAGTGCCGGTGGGACTGAAACACCCTCGATGCGACTATAGCTCCCACGTGTCGAGGCACGACTTAGAGACATAATCGCATTGAAGGCATATGTCGCAAGTTAGGCAATCTTCACAACATCCCATGTAATAATAATAAAAGGGGAGATACCATAGTTGGCTTACACTCGCCACGTCAATCAAGTACATAAATAACATTACATCATCCATACACTCAAGGCCCGACTACGGCGCCAAAATAAAAGAGAACCCAACATGCGACAACGGTCCCGTTCACCCCCAACTGGGCACCACTACTGATCATCAGGAAAGGAAACATAGTATCGTTGAGAGTCTTCGTCGAACTCCCACTTGAGCTCATACGCATCTCCTGGAGCGGAATCATCAGGCCCTGCATCTGGTGTAATAGTAATCTGTGAGCCACAGGGACTCAGCAATCTCGCACCCTCGCGATCAGGACTATCCAAGCTTATAGGTAAGGCAAGGTAAAATATGAGTGGAGCTGCAGCAAGCGACTAGCAAGTGTGGTGGTTAACTTATTCGCAAAAGAGAGCGAGAAGAGGAGGCAAAGCACGAGAGAGAAACTAGAGAGCAACCTGCGCAAACATTACTCCAACACCGTGTCCACTTCCCGGACTCCGCCGAGAAGAGGCCATCATGGTAACACACTCAGTTGATTCATTTTAATTAAATTAAGGTTCAAGTTGTCTACAACCGGACATTAACAAATTCCCATCTGCCCATAACCACGGACACGGCTTTCGAAAGTTCAATCCATGCAGGGGAGTCCCAACTTAGCCCATGACAAGCTCTCACGGTCAACGAAGGAGTAGACCTCCTCCCAAGATGTTCCGATCAGACTCGGTATCTCGGTAACTCAAGACACTTCGACATGTTAAAACAAGTCCAGCAACACCGCCCGAATGTGCCGACAAATCCCGATAGGAGCTGCACATATCTCTTTCTCAGGGCACACTCAGATAAGCAATCCGTACAACTAAAACCAGCCCTCGAGTTTCCCCGAGGTGGCGCTGCAAGGGGCTCTAGTTAGGACCAACACTCAGAGGAGCACTGGCCCGGGGGGGTTAAAATATGATGACCCTTGAGTCTGCAGAACCCAAGGGAAAGAAAAGGCTAGGTGGCAAAAGGTAAAACCAAGGTTGGGCATTGCTGGAAAAGCTTTAATCAAGGCGAAATATCAAGGGATTCCCATTATAACCCAACCGCGTAAGGAACGCAAAATCTGGGAACATAACACCGATATGACGGAAACTAGGGCGGCAAGAGTGGAACAAAACACTAGGCGAGAGGCCGAGCCTTCCACCCTTCACCAAGTATATAGATGCATTAAGATAACATGGCAATATAATGATATCCCAACAAGTAAATAAATGTTCCAACAAGGAACGGCCTCCAATCTTCACCTGCAACTAGCAACGCTATAAGAGGGGCTGAGCAAAGCGGTAACATAGCCAATCAATGGTTTGCTAGGACAATGGTGGGTTAGAGGTTTGACATGGCAATTTGGGAGGTTTGCAAGCAATTGGTAGGCATCGTAGCAATGGCATAGCAAAAGAGCGAGCAAACTAGCATAGCAAAGATAGTAGTGATTTCGAGGGTATGATCATCTTGCCTGCACAGTTGCCAGAGTTGACTAGATCCTCAAAAGCAAACTCAACGGGCTCCTAGTTAGCGAACTCGTCTCCCGGCTCTACCCAAACAAGACAAACAAGCAACAAGGATACAATCAACCACGTGCAAGAACAAGCAATATGATGAAATGATGATATGCTATGTGAGATGCGATGCGGGATGCAAAATGCAAGATATGACAGGAAATGCATGAACCTGGCCTCAACTTGGAAATCCAAGGGTGCCACTGGAAAGATGAGATGAAATCGCTTGAAAACTATATAAAGAACGCCGGAATCGGAGTTACGGTTTGGAAATGGCAAGCGATTCAAAAATGACACCGGTCTGCGATTTACAGCAAGTAGGCATCTAAATGCAATGAAATGAACATGCTACAGCACCCAAACATGACAACAAAGTACATGGCAGGGATGCACACAAGATTCTTAACAAAAGTCTAGCACTGAGCTACGGCCAATTCATCCATTAGGAGGTTCAAACAAGCATGGCAAAAACGCAAATGGTAAAACAGATCTCAGACTTAGTGAAATTAACACTTGTCTGGAATTTCAGATCATATAGCCCTCTTCGGAGCAACAAAACAACATGCTACAGGACCTGCACATGACAAAGAAAGACATGGCATGGAGCTACTCAACAAGCTTAACGAAAGTCCCTTAGTGACCTTGAGCCAAAAGGGATCACAAAATATACTAACAAGCACACGAACATAGCAAAAACATAATCAGTTTTCAGACTTAGTGAAAACTGGGACATGCTGAAATATAACTCAAGTAGGCATGTTTACAAGCTCGATGCACTCACTACGGTGCAATTCATGGCAAGCCAAGCATACACCCATAAAGAAGGCACAAAATACAAGCTAGACATGGCAAGAACAATGGCATAGCATGCACGGATCAACTACAATAACATCGGCAAAATCGCAAACAAGTTGACGATCTGCCCAGATTCGCAACGAAGCAAAAGTAGAGCTCGATTGACTCAAGCTAGGGTGCTCCATAATTGCAAACAAAGACATGGATGGATAGAGCACTACAATATTAACAAAACTCCCTTACCGATCGTCCTGAAAAGAGGCACGGATCACTAGGAAACAACAAGAACATATGGCATCATGAAGTAAACAATCCCAGGACTTAGTGAAATTACTAAGTCCCTGAAAACAGAATTAGCAAGTGCACCACTTTGCAAGCTTGCACAAGTCACCACACACATCCTAAAAATACATGGGTTGCACCTCTGGATAGATGACAAAACCTTAACAAAACATATGAAGAACTCACGGGCATATCATGCACACATTAATCATGGCAAAAATGACAAAAGTGCTAAACGGAGTAACAGATCTGACAAATAACTCAAGTAGCCCTCTTCTAACAGCATTTCGGGCATCAAGATGAGCTCAAATGAAAATGATGCAATGGAACGGAATGATGTACTCTCTGAGATGAACAATTTGATATGCTATATGCCCAAATGGGAGCTATGGATGCAAAGTTACGGAGCCGCAAACAGGAGCATATGGATCAAGAATTATGGGACTTAGACAAAATTTACCCCTAGGGTTTCACTGTTCACCGGATCCGGATCTGGGCATGGATATCGAGGCACGCCGGAGACTTCGCCGGAACAGAGGAGCGCGGTGGCCGGAGCGAAGGCCGGCGACGAGGGGAGGGCGGTGGAGTGCGGCGGCCGGGGCGAAGGCGCGGGGCGGCGCGGGCGAGGGCGATGGCCGGCGCCGGTGGATGGGGCGGCGGACGCTGGTGGCAGCCGCGACGGTGGCCGGTGCCGGCGTCGGTGACGGGCGGCGCCGGCGCGGTGGCAGAGCGGGGCGGCGGGCGTCGGTGCATGGGAGGACGAAGGCGGCGCCCCCCGGGCGGCGGCGCGAGGAGATGGGCCCGCGCGGGCCGGCCTCGGGCCCCGCGGGCCGCGGCGGAGAGAGAGAGCTGGCCGGGTGAGCTGGCGGCACCCGATTGGCCTGGAGCGATGGCGGGGATGATGTGGCGGGCTCCTATAGGCCGGAGTGAGGTGGCGCCAGGAGGTGGACACGTCCGACGCGGCCTGGACACGTCCGGCGCGCGGAGCTGCAGTTTTTTTTAGGGTTTCGGGGAGGAAGAAGATCCGAAAATGGAGGAGTGTATATATAGGCATAGAGGGAGCTAGGAGAGTCCAGATGAGGTGCGGTTTTCGGCCACGCGATCGTGATCGAATGCTCTAGGACATGGAGCAGAGTTAGGTGGGTTTTTGGGCCAAAATGGAGGGGTGTTGGGCTGCAACACACACGAGGCCTTTTCGGTCCCTCGGTTAATCGTTGGAGTATCAAACGAAGTCCAAATGGTATGAAACTTGACAGGCGGTCTACCGGTAGTAAACCAAGGCTGCTTGGCAAGTCTCGGTCCAATCCGGAAATGTTTAATCCCCACACACGAAAGAAAGCTAGAAATGACCACAGGAGGAGAAAGAAGCGCCGGAATGCAAAAGGGACAACGGGGAAAAAGCTTGAATGCATGAGACAAACACGTATGCAAATGCAATGCACATGATGACATGATATGAGATGCATGACAACGACAACAACACACGGAGACAAAGAAACCGAACCCGAGGAAATAAATATAACTTAATGCCGGAAACGGCAAGAGTTGGAGTACAAATAGGGAAAGTTACGTCCGGGGTGTTACAACACTCCACCACTACGAAAGGATCTCGTCCCGAGATCTAGGACTGAAAGAACGCCGGGTACTCAGAACGGAGGTGATCCTCGTGTTCTCAGGTAGCTTCACGATCGGAATGGTGTGACCACTTGACTTTGAGAAATTTGATTGACTTGTTGGGAGTCTTGCGTTCAGTCTCTTCAAGAATAGCAACTGGGTGCTCACGATAAGAGAGATCTTCTTGGACCTCAATGTCCTCGAAGTTGATGGTGCAGTCAGGAGTCTTGAAGCACTTTCGAAGCTGAGAGACATGGAACACGTCATGAACATTTGCAAAGTTTGAAGGAAGCTCGAGTTGATAGGCGAGGTCGCCTCTCTTGCTGACAATCTTGAAAGGTCCCACGTATCTAGGGGCAAGATTCCCTTTGATACCGAAGCGATGAGTACCTTTCATAGGAGAGACATGGAGGTAAACATGATGTCCGATCTCGAAAGCCAAATCACGGTGCTTACTATCATAGTAGCTCTTCTGGCGGGATTGGGCTGCTTTGAGGTTATCACGAATGACTTTGCACATTTCTTCTGCTTTTGTGATTAAGTCATTACCCAAAAGCTGATGTTCACCGGTTTCAGACCAGTTGAGAGGGGTACGGCACTTCCTGCCATACAGAATTTCGAAAGGGGCCTTGCCCGAACTTGTTTGAAAACTGTTGTTGTAGGAAAAATTCAGCATAAGGAAGACAATCCTCCCACTTCATGCCGAAGGAGATCACACAAGCCCTGAGCATATCTTCAAGAATCTGGTTGACACGCTCGACTTGACCGCTAGTTTGAGGATGGAAAGCTGTGCTGAAGCGGATGTTAGTGCCCATGGCCTTCTGAAAAGAATCCCAAAACTTCGAGGTAAAGATGCTGCCACGGTCTGAAGAGATCACTTGAGGAATACCGTACAGAGAGACAATACGAGAGGTATAGAGTTCTGCCAATTGAGCTGCAGTGATCGACTCCTTGATAGGCAGAAAGTGAGCCACTTTGGTGAGTTTGTCGATGACAACGAATATAGCATCATTGCCACGCTTGGACTTTGGAAACCCAGTCACGAAGTCCATTTCAATGTGGTCAAACTTCCATTCTAGAATGGCAAGAGGTTGGAGGAGACCTGCTGGCCTTTGGTGTTCTGCCTTCACTCTTCTGCGGACATCACATTCGTTCACGTATTGAGCGATCTCGCGCTTCATTCGAGTCCACCAATAAGCTTGCTTAAGGTCCTGATACATCTTCGTGCTCCCAGGGTGGATGGAGATGAGAGAACTGTGAGCCTCGTTCATGATCACTTTACGGAGGTCACCTTTGGGCACAACAATGCGATCCTCAAAGAAGAGAGTGTCCTTGTCATCAAGGCGGTAGCACTTGTACTTGGACTGACTCTTGGCAATCCCAATCTTCACCTTTTTCACCATAGCATCAAGAAGCTGGGCTTGGCGAATCTGGTCTTCCAAGGTAGGAGAGACTTGAAGGTTGGCGAGGGAACCTTGAGGAACAACTTGCAGATTAAGTTTGCGGAAGGCTTCACAAAGCTCGGGTTGATAAGGCTTGAGAATCAGACTGTTGCAGTAGGCCTTTCTACTCAATGCGTCAGCAATCACATTGGCCTTGCCTGGAGTATACTCAATACTCGGATTATACTCTTGAATCATTTCGACCCATCGAGTTTGCCTGAGGTTGAGATTAGGCTGAGTGAAGATGTACTTGAGACTCTTGTGATCAGTGAAAATGTCCACTTTTCTTCCCAATAGAAGATGTCTCCAAGTCAAAAGAGCATGCACAACTGCCACCAACTCGAGATCATGAGTGGGGTAGTTCTTCTCATTAGGCTTCAACTGGCGAGATGTATAAGCAACAACTTTCTTCTCTTGCATCAATACTGCGCCAAGACCTTGGAGAGAGGCATCACAAAAGACCTCGTACGGCTTGGATTCATCAGGTGGAGTCAGAACTAGAGTAGTGATCAATTTCTCTTTCAAAGTGTTGAAAGCAATATCACACTCCGGAGACCAAACGTACTTGACGTGCTTCTGAAGAAGATTTGAGAGAGGCTTCGCGATCTTAGAAAAGTTTTCAACGAATCTTCGACAATAGCTTGCGAGACCGAGAAAACTGCGGAGTTGCTTCACGTTTTGAGGAGGTTCCCAATTCACAATTACGGACACCTTCTCAGGATTCACGGCAATGCCCTTGGCAGAGATGATATGACCAAGATAAAGGACCTCATCAAGCCAAAATTCACACTTGGAGAACTTGGCATAGAACTGATGTTGCCTGAGCTTATCAAGAACCAAGCGCAAGTGCTTGGCATGATCTTCCTTGTTCTTCGAGAAAACCAGAATGTCGTCAAGATAGACCAAAACGAAGTCATTGGTGTAGGCGTTGAAGATGAAGTTCATCATGTGAGAGAACGTCGGAGGAGCGTTGGCGAGGCCAAAAGACATGACAGTGTATTCATATGAACCAAAGCTTGTTCTGAATGCTGCCTTGGGAATATCTTCTTCACGAATGCGAATCTGGTGATAACCCATACGGAGATCAAGCTTGGAGAATACTTGAGCACCTTTGAGTTTTTCGAACAGCTCATTGATGTTGGGAAGTGGGTATTTGTTCTTGATGGTCTTCTTGTTAACTGGACGGTAATCAACACAAAGTCGGTCCGTTCCATCCTTCTTCTTCACAAAAAGAACACCACAACCCCACGGAGAAGAACTAGGCCGGATGAGACCCATTTTCTCTTGCATATAGAGTTGCTTCTTCAGCTCCTTCAACTCTTCAGGTCCGAGCTTGTAAGGACGTTTGCACACAGGTTCCGTACCAGGCTCAAGATCAATAACGATTCAACTGGCCGGTGCGGAGGCATTCCTGGGAGCTCTTCTGGAAAGACGTCTTGGTATTCGCAAACGACTGGAATTTGAGAGATGGCATCCAATTCACCCTTCTCATTGAGAGAAAACAGATGGATAGTATTATCCCGAGCGGCAAAGACAATTACATCCTCAGACGAATGAGTTAATTGAATCCGCCTGGCTGCACAATCAAGCTGAGCCTTGTGCTTAGAAAGCCAATCCATTCCGAGAATAAGATCAATATCTGAGTTACCAAGAACCACCGGAGAAGAGAGAAACTTGTAATCGCCCAATGTGATAGAAACATCTGGAACGCATACTCGAGATGTCATTTGACGGGCCAGAGAGACGATAGCCAACGGCTTCGGCAACACTTGAGTAACAAAATCATGCTTAGATGCAAAAGGTCTCGAGATGAAACAATGCGATGCACCCGTGTCAAAAAGAACTTTTGCGGGAATATCATTAACAGGAAGGTTACCCATGATCACATCTGACGAGTCCTCTGCCTGAGCTGCATTCATCAAATTGACCTTGGCATGCTTGGGGTTATGCTTGACCACAGCTGTACTTGCCGATCTGACACGAGGAGGAGGAGGAAGACGCCTTTGGTTGAGACACTTGTTGGCATAGTGACCCTTCTATTGGCACTTGTTGCACGTGACCTCTGAAAGCGGACGGTGATACGGAGCACTCGGTCTTGGAGGTTGAGACGAAGTTTTGTTCTGAAAGCCAGGGTTGGGTGGGTGGGAAGAACCACTGCCACCTTTGCTCTTCTGCTGATACGGCTGACGGACCGGAGGAGGAGGAAGCCAAAACTTCTGCTGCTTGGCCACTTGAGTAGAGGAAGAAGGAGTAACATCTCTGACTCGCTTCTTGGAAGCATCACACCTCAACTGAGAAGCCTCTTGCTTCAGTGCCATGTTGTAGAACTCATCATACCTCAAGGGATCAAAGAGAACAAGAGCGAGCTGAATATCTTCTCTGAGACCACCCCTGAACTGGTATATCATGCTCTTCTCATCAGGGACGTCCTGCTTGGCAAAGCGGGCAAGCTTCTGGAACAACTTGTTGTAGTCATAGACAGACAAAGAGCCTTGCTTCAGATTGCGGAATTCCTCACGCTTGCTTTCAACCACGCTCTGCGGAATATGATGAGCTCGGAAATCTCGACGGAAATCATCCCAAGTGATAACACGTCCACCTCTGGAGTCCTTGTACTTCTGGAACCATTCTGCAGCTTGATCTTTGAGGTGGAAGGAAGCGAACTTGACAAAGTCCTCAGGCCTGACATTACTGCACTCGAAATGCTTACACAGATCCACAAGCCAATCGTCAGCATCGGTTGCCTCAACACAATTACTGAAAGTCTTTGGCCCGTTAGCAAGGAACTGGTTGAGTGTAGCAAAGTGACTCTGATTGCTGCCTTGATTCCCTTGACTGCCTTGATTGCGCTCTTGAAGAATTTGCATGATTAGCTGTGTGTTTGCATTGGTTGCGGCCATCACAGCTTGCCATGCCTCTGGAGGAGGTGGAGGTGGTGGCGGATCAGGATTCGGAGTCGTGTGCGTTGGAGGAGCCATCCTGAAGAGGGTGACCACCATTAGCACATTGACAGATAAATATTGAAGCTGAATCCAATGGAATGAAAATTGCAACATATAGTCTTCACATCCGAACAAAATGAACAAATGCATTCCTCTTGAAATGGTCACATATCCATAGCTTGAGAAGCCATGTAGAATTAAGGTAGAGAAATAAATCAACAAGGTATGGATCAAGAACGAATAATCGGTAAGAAATCCCAATCTCAAACCAATATCCATGGAAGAAAAACTAGAGCTACTAGAATTCCCACCTATGAAACTCCCGAACCTTTCCGGTTATGCAATCAGGTGTTGGGGATACATGGGAAGCATAATATCTCACCCAAACTAGCAATTCCTACATCCAGTTGTATCCATCCTTCAACACATAACCAAGAAACCTTCGGAAACCATCTACCTCAACCTTCGAAAAGCATCCGTTATACAAGTTATGGCGATACTCCCGAACTCCCGCCCCAGTACTGGGTGGCGTTGAGGTTATCTCACCAACGAATTGCATAAAAGAGATTTTCGATGTCGGCGTACTAGACTTAGGTATTCCAGAAATGCAATGATAGAATTATGATGACAACACCTCAGAGCTCAACTCCCCGGGACACTTCCACTAAACCCCTGACAGGAGGCACCAAGTCAATGTTCTCATCATAAAACCATCGGAACGATTCCAAGATACCCGCGTGATCCTAAAATTTTTTTTAGTGAAATTTGAGAAGAGAAGAGTCGAAACTCTACGTCAGGATGCCTTACCAGAGCGATGAGGAGACTGGGAAGTAAAAAGAATTCCTAAACTCTCCGATATATAATTCCTAATGACTCAAAACATTTTTCTAGATACAACTCGACCGCTAAAAACGATCAAGCAATGGGGCTCCTAAGGTCGGGGAAGGCTCTGATTACCAACTTGAAACACCCTCGATGCGACTATAGCTCCCACGTGTCGAGGCACGACTTAGAGACATAATCACATTGAAGGCATATGTCGCAAGTTAGGCAATCTTCACAACATCCCATGTAATAATAATAAAAGGGGAGATAACATAGTTGGATTACACTCGCCACGTCAATCAAGTACATAAATAACATTACATCATCCATACACTCAAGGCTCGACTACGGCGCCAAAATAAAAAAGAACCCAACATGCGACAACGGTCCCGTTCACCCCCAACTAGGCACCACTACTGATCATCGGGAAAGGAAACATAGTATCGTTGAGAGTCTTCGTCGAACTCCCACTTGAGCTCATACGCGTCTCCTGGAGCGGAATCATCAGGCCCTGCATCTGGTGTAATAGTAATCTGTGAGCCACAGGGACTCAGCAATCTCGCACCCTCGCGATCAAGACTATTCAAGCTTATAGGTAAGGCAAGGTAAAATATGAGTGGAGCTGCAGCAAGCGACTAGCAAGTGTGGTGGCTAACTTATTCGCAAAAGAGAGCGAGAAGAGGAGGCAAAGCACGAGCTAGAAACTAGAGAGCAACCTGCGCAAACATTACTCCAACACCGTGTCCACTTCCCGGACTCCACCGAGAATAGGCCATCACGGTAACACACTCAGTTGATTCATTTTAATTAAATTAAGGTTCAAGTTGTCTACAACCGGACATTAACAAATTCCCATCTGCCCATAACCGCGGGCACAACTTTCGAAAGTTCAATCCCTACAGGGGAGTCCCAACTTAGCCCATGACAAGCTCTCACAGTCAACGAAGGAATAGACCTCCTCCCAAGACGTTCCGATCAGACTCGATATCTCGGTAACTCAAGACACTTCGACAGGTTAAAACAAGTCCAACAACACTGCCCAAATGTGCCGACAAATCCCGATAGGAGCTGCACATATCTCTTTCTCAGGGCACACTCAGATAAGCAATCCGTACAACTAAAACCAGCCCTCGAGTTTTCCCGAGGTGGCGCTGCAAGGGGCTCTAGTTTGGACCAACACTCAGAGGAGCACTGGCCCGGGGGGGTTAAAATATGATGACCCTTGAGTCTGCAGAACCCAAGGGAAAGAAAAGGCTAGGTGGCAAAAGGTAAAACCAAGGTTGGGCATTGCTGGAAAAGCTTTAATCAAGGCGAAATATCAAGGGGTTCCCATTATAACCCAACCGCGTAAGGAACGCAAAATCCGGGAACATAACACCGATATGACGGAAACTAGGGCGGCAAGAGTGGAACAAAACACTAGGCGAGAGGCCGAGCCTTCCACCCTTCACCAAGTATATAGATGCATTAAGATAACATGGCAATATAATGATATCCCAACAAGTAAATAAATGTTCCAACAAGGAACGGCCTCCAATCTTCACCTGCAACTAGCAACGCTATAAGAGGGGCTGAGCAAAGCGGTAACATAGCCAATCAACGGTTTGCTAGGACAATGGTGGGTTAGAGGTTTGACATGGCAATTTGGGAGGCTTGCAAGCAATTGGTAGGCATCGTAGCAATGGCATAGCAAAAGAGCGAGCAAACTAGCATAGCAAAGATAGTAGTGATTTCGAGGGTATGATCATCTTGCCTGCACAGTTGCCAGAGTTGACTGGATCCTCAAAAGCAAACTCAACGGTCTCCTCGTTAGTGAACTCGTCTCTCGGCTCTACCCAAACAAGACAAACAAGCAACAAGGATACAATCAACCACGTGCAAGAACAAGCAATATGATGAAATGATGATATGCTATGCGAGATGCGATGCGGGAGGCAAAATGCAAGATATGACAGGAAATGCATGAACCTGGCCTCAACATGGAAATCCAAGGGTGCCACTGGAAAGGTGAGATGAAATCGCTTGAAAACGATATAAAGAACGCCGGAATCGGAGTTACGGTTTGGAAATGGCAAGCGATTCAAAAATGACACCGGTCTGCGATTTACAGCAAGTAGGCATCTAAATGCAATGAAATGAACATGCTACAGCACCCAAACATAACAACAAAGTACATGGCAGGGATGCACACAAGATGCTTAACAAAAGTCTAGCACTGAGCTACAGCCAATTCATCCATTAGGAGGTTCAAACAAGCATGGCAAAAACGCAAATGGTAAAACAGATCTCAGACTTAGTGAAATTAACACTTGTCTGGAATTTCAGATCATATAGCCCTCTTCGGAGCAACAAAACAACATGCTACAGGACCTGAACATGACAAAGAAAGACATGGCATGGAGCTACTCAACAAGCTTAACGAAAGTCCCTTAGTGACCTTGAGCCAAAAGGGATCACAAAATATACTAACAAGCACACGAACATAGCAAAAACATAATCAGTTTTCAGACTTAGTGAAAACTGGGACATGCTGAAATATAACTCAAGTAGGCATGTTTACGAGTTCGATGCACTCACTACGGTGCAATTCATGGCAAGACAAGCATACACACATAAAGAAGGCACAAAATACAAGCTAGACATGGCAAGAACAATGGCATAGCATGCACGGATCAACTACAATAACATCGGCAAAATCGCAAACAAGTTGACGATCTGCCCAGATTCGCAACGAAGCAAAAGTAGAGCTCGATTGACTCAAGCTAGGATGCTCCATAATTGCAAACAAAGACATGAATGGATATAGCACTACAATATTAACGAAACTCCCTTACCGATCATCCTCAAAAGAGGCACGGATCACTAGGAAACAACAAGAACATATGGCATCATGAACTAAACAATCCCAGGACTTAGTGAAATTACTAAGTCCCTGAAAACAGAATTAGCAAGTGCACCACTTTGCAAGATTGCACAAGTCACCACACACATCCTAAAAATACATGGGTTGCACCTCTGGATAGATGACAAAACCCTTAACAAAACATATGAAGAACTCACATGCATATCATGCATACATTAATCATGGCAAAAATGACAAAAGTGTTAAACGGAGTAACAGATCTGACAAATAACTCAAGTAGCCCTCTTATAACAGCATTTCGGGCATCAAGATGAGCTCAAATGAAAATGATGCAATGGAACGGAATGATGTACTCTGCGAGCTGAACAATTTGATATGCTATATGCCCAAATCGGAGCTACGGATGCAAAGTTACGGAGCCGCGAACAGGAGCATATGGATCAAGAATTCTGGGACTTAGAAGAAATTTACCCCTAGGGTTTCACTGTTCACCGGATCCGGATCTAGGCACGGATACCGAGGCACGCCGGAGACTTCGCCGGAACAGAGGAGCGCGATGGCCGGAGCGAAGGCTGGCAACGAGGGGAGGGCGGTGGAGTGCGACGGCCGGGGCGAAGGCGCGGGGCGGCGCGGGCGAGGGCGATGGCCGGCGCCGGTGGACGGGGCGGCGGACGCCAGTGGCAGCCGCGACGGTGGCCGGTGCCGGCGT
>NC_041382.1:129672603-129841779 GCF_002162155.2 Triticum dicoccoides
GCGCGGGCCGGCCTCGGGCCCCGCGGGCCGCGGCGGAGAGAGAGAGCTGGCCGGGTGAGCTGGCGGCACCCGATTGGCCTGGAGCGACGGCGGGGATGACATGGCGGGCTCCTATAGGCCGTAGTGAGGTGGCGGCGGGAGGTGGACACGTTCGACGCGGCGTAGACACGTCCGGCGCGCGGAGCTGCAGTTTTTTTTAGGGTTTCGGGGAGGAAGAAGATCCGAAAACGGAGGGGTGTATATATAGGCATAGAGGGAGCTAGGGGAGTCCAAATGAGGTGCGGTTTTCGGCCACACAATCGTGATCGAACGCTCTAGGACATGGAGCAGAGTTAGGTGGGTTTTTGGGCCAAAATGGAGGGGTGTTGGGCTGCAACACACACGAGGCCTTTTCGGTCCCTCGGATAACCGTTGGAGTATCAAACGAAGTCCAAATGGTACGAAACTTGACAAGCGGTCTACCAGTAGTAAACCAAGGCCGCTTGGAAAGTCTCGGTCCAATCTGGAAATGTTTAATCCCCACACACGAAAGAAAGCTAGAAATGACCACCGGAGGAGAACGAAGCGCCGGAATGCAAAACAGACAACGGGGAAAAAACTTGAATGCATGAGACGAACACGTATGCAAATGCAATGCACATGATGACATGATATGAGATGCATGACAACGATAACAACACACGGAGACAAAGAAACCGAACCCGAGGAAATAAATATAACTTAACACCGGAAACGGCAAGAGTTGGAGTACAAATAGGGAAAGTTACGTCCGGGGTGTTACAGGGACTGCCAACTCCTGCCTCCCATGGCCGGCTGTGCTGCCGCATAGGCCGCACCGCACCGCCCCACCCTACTCCATTGCTGGCCAGGCCATTCCTCTACTCAAACACATCTCCTGTTATTTTCCGGCGACGGCAACCGAACAAGTAAACCCTCGTACTCCCCACCACGTGGGCAACCACTGCCGAGTCTTCCACAGCTCCATGTCGTTCCCTTCCTAGGCCTCGCCGTCGTCCACCGCCCTGGTTCTCTCGACGCACCGTGGTCAATGTGGTCAACGAACGACATCCATCTGACGAGGAGTGTACGTGGAGAGGCTGACAGCTGGGTCCATGGCCGCACACAAGGAAATGCCTTCTTATTACGCGCAAAATAATGATTCCTCCACCTAACATCTGGGGCCCACCGGAAGGGCCTCTGTATTTCACGAAAAAACGTTCCCCCCGCTGACAGGTCGGACCCACCAGCTATATCTTCACACGCAAGGAAGTGCCTCCTTATTACAAAAAAAATGAATACCCCCCTACTAGCTGGGACCCAGCATAGTGGGAGGCTGACATGTGGGCCTACTAAGTTGACGGCGATGGAGGGCTTTGTCAACTTAGTCAATATGAACGATTCTAGCTCCAGGACCGTACAATGTCCATCCAACGGCCGTAGTGCTTCTTCAACCTCTGGTCTTCTTGCATCAGCCACCCAAAGCAGCGTCGGTCGTGCCGCCTGCTCCTGCCTCCCTTGGCCGGCTATGCTGCCACGGAGGCCTCACCGCCCCTACTACTCCCACTGCTAGCCAGGCCTTGCAGCGACGGCAGCCTCACACCGCAGCCGAACCAGTGAACCCTCGTACTCCTCTCCACGTGGGAATCCACTGTCGTGTCTTCCCCGGCTCCGCGTCGTCCCCTTCCTAGGCCTCGCCATCGTCCACCGCCTTGGTGCTCTTGGCGCGGCATGATCAATGTGGTCAATGAACGACTTCCATCGAAAGAGTGCTGTAAATGGAGAGGCTGACAGCTGGGTCCATGGCCGCAGCAAGGAAGTGCCTCCTTATTACGCGGAAAATAATGATTCTTCGACCTGGTAACAGGGACCCACCAGACGGGCCACCATATTTCACGAAAAGAAACATTTCCCCCTGACTGCTGGGACCCACCAGCTATATATTCGCATGCAAGGAAGTGCATCCATATTACGGGCAAAAAATGATTCGCCCCCTGACTGCTGGGACCCACCAGCTACATCTTCGCACGGATGGAAGTGCCTGACAGTGGGGACCCACCTGGTCGAAGCGTCTGTAGCATTGTCATTCTGGTTGCGAACGTGTACGTACATACTGGTCGATGTAGAGGCAGCACACATGTCGTAGTACAGGCACGCACGTAGCATGTACATGTACGTACAGCGGCCAGGGTGCAATAAAGAAAATACGACCACGTACGTACATACGGGCGGGGTCTCGAACGCCTACTCGCACATACGTATGGCTAGGGCTCGTGTACATGGCTGGGTCAGAACAGAGAAACTGCGTCGTCATCGTGTTCATGGGGAGGCAACCGGCTGGGTCGGAACGGAATGCGTCGTCGTGTTCATTGGGAGCCAACCGGCTTCGACGGAACAGCCAATGGAAACGAGGCCTGGCATACCACAGAACGGAGGAAACGGCCTTGTGTTTGACCGGCCATGGTCGAAACGGGATCCTGTTCATCGGGAGGGGTCTGGCGTACCGCAAAACGGAGGAAACGAACCTCCTATGGTGGAAACAGGGTACTGTTGATCGGGAGGGGTGTGGTGTACCGTAAAACGGAGGAAACAGACTTGTGTTGGAGCACTACGGTCGAAAGGGGGGGTCCTATTCATCGGGAGGGGTGTGGCGTACCGCAAAACGGGACTCCACGGAATACTGTTCATCTCCACCATCGACTACCTCCACAGGCTATTGTTCATCCACCGTCGACCTCCTCCAGCCTCCACCAGCGACTGTTCATCCACGAGCTCCTGTTCATCCAGCCTCCACCGCGCGCTCCTCCACCTGCTACTGTTCAACCAGCCCTCTCCTCGGGGTCCTGTTCAACCACCCCTCCACGCGCTACTGTTCATCCAGCCCTCCACCGGCTACTGTTCAACCAGCCCTCCACGGGGTCGTCCTGTTCATCCAGCCCTCCACGGGGTCTTGTTCATCCACCGGCTCGATCGATCGGGGTACTGTTCATCCAGCGGCAATGGCCTCTACTACCATGGGGTCCTGTTCATCCAACCCCCACCTGGAACTGTTCATCCAACCCCCCCAACAATGCTCACTGTTCATCAAGGGAAGGAGGCAGCAGTGTTCGATCGGCTTTAGTTAGCCGCAGTAGTGAAGGAATCACTCGGCTTCAGTTAACAGCAAGCGATCGATCGAGCGCTCGGGTTCAGTAACGCGTAGCCTGCTTGCAATCGCTCGGGTTCAGTTAGAGACCAATGCCTTGCACCCACGCGCGTACGTGTACGAGAGAAACGCACATCGCTCAGCCCCCGACCACCCACCGTAACCGGGAACTCCCAGATATTTTCCTCGCCCTCGCTTCTACCATGGTTTTTCCGTCATGGACGGCCCAAAGAATGTCATGCAGCTCGCCCAGGACAAAGAGTGTCATAAGCATGATAGAAAAAAATTCGTTCGGCCCAAACTGTCACGGATGTGTCTTTTTTTCATAGTGTATTGATCTAGAACATAGATATGCAAATACTATAGGACTAAGTTCATGATAAATTAAAGTTCAATTAATAAAATTACTTAAGAACTCCCACTTAGATAGACATCCCTCTAGTCATCTAAATGATCACATGATCCATATCAACTAAACCATGTCCGATCATGATGTGAGACAGAGTAGTTTTTAATGGTGAACATCACTATGTTGATCATATATAGTATATGATTCACGCTCGACCTTTCGGTCTCAGTGTTCCGAGGTCATATCTGCATATGCTAGGCTCATCAAGTTTGACCTGAGTATTATGCACGTGCAAAACTGGCTTGCACCCGTTGTATGTGAACTTAGAGCTTATCACACCCAATCATCACGTAGTGTCTCGGCACGACGAACTGTAGCAATGGTGCATACTCAGGGAGAACACTTGTACCTTGAAATTTAGTGAGGGGTCATCTTATAATGCTACCGTCGTACTAAGCAAAATAAGATGCATAATGGATAAACATCACATGCAATCAAAATAACTGATATGATATGGCCATCATCATCTTGTGCCTTTGATCTCCATCCCCAAAGCACCATCATGATCACCATCGTCACCGGCTTGACACCTTGATATCCATCGTAGCATCGTTGTCGTCTCGCCAACTATTGCATCTACGACTATTGCTACCGCTTAGTGATAAAGTAAAGCAATTACATGGCGATTGCATTTCATACAATAAAGCGACAACCATATGGCTCCTGCTTGTTGCCGATAACTTCTACAAAACATGATCATCCCATACAACAATTTATATGTCGTCATGTCTTGACCATATCACATCACAACATGCCATGCAAAAACAAGTTAGACGTCCTCTACTTTGCTGTTGCAAGTTTTACGTGGCTGCTACAGGCTTCTAGCAAGAACGTTCTTACCTACGCATCAAAACCACAACGATTTTTCGTCAAGTGTGTTGTTTTAACCTTCCGTAGTCAAACTCAATTCAACTAAAGCTGGAGAAATAGACACCCACTAGCCACATGTGTGCGAAGCACGTCGGTAGAACCAGTCTCCTGAAAGTGGTCATGTAATGTCGGTCTGGGCCGCTTCATCCAACAATACCGCCGAATCAAAGTAAGAAATTGCCGGTAATCAGTATGACTATTATCGCCCACAACTCTTTGTGTTCTACTCGTGCATATAACATCTACGCATAGACCTGGCTCTGATACCACTGTTGGGGAACGTAGTATTGCAAATTTTTTGCCTACGATCATGCAAGATCTATCTAGGAGATGCATAGCAACGAGAGGGGAGAATGTGTCTACGTACCGTCGTAGACCGAAAGTGGAAGCGTTTAATAACACGGTTGATGTAGTTGAACGTCTTCGCGATCCAACTGATCCAAGTACCGAACGCACGGCACCTCCGCGATCAGCACACGTTCATCTCGATGATGTCCCTCGATCTATTGATCCAGTTGAGGCCGAGGGAGAGTTTCGTCAGCATGACAGCGTGGTGACGGTGATGATGTAGTTACCGACGTAGGGTGCCGCCCCCTTTCCCTTATACAATTAACATTGCAAGGGGGGCCTACCCTGGCTACCCTCCTCTCTCTCCAATAAGGCCCATGGTGGCCCATTAGTTCCCCCGGGGGGTTCTGGTAACCCCTCCAACACTCCGTTTTTACCCGAAACTATCCGGAACACTTTTGGTGTCCGAATAACATGGTCCAATATATCAATCTTTATGTCTCAGCCATTTCGAGACTCCTCGTCATGTCCGTGATCTCATCCTAGACTCCGAACAAACTTCGGTACATCAGAACACATAACTCATAATACAAATCGTCATCGAATGTTAAGCGTGCGGACCCTACGGGTTTGAGAACTATGTAGACATGACCGACACAGCTCCGATCAATAACCAATAGCGGAACCTGGATGCTCATATTGGCTCCTACATATTCTACGAAGATCTTTATCGGTCAAACCGCATAACAACATACGTTGTTCCCTTTGTCATCGGTATGTTACTTGCCCCAGATTTGATCGTCAGTATCATCATACCTAGTTCAATCTCGTCACCGTCAAGTCTTTTTACTCGTTTCGTAATGCATCATCCCATGGCTAACTCATTAGACACATTGCTTGCAAGGCTCATAGTGATGTTCATTACCGAGAGGGCCCAGAGATACCTCTCTGATACACGGAGTGACAAATCCTAATCTAGATCTATGCCAACTCAACAAACACCATCGGAGACACCTGTAGAGCATCTTTATAATCACCCAGTTACGTTGTGACGTTTGATAGCACACAAGGTGTCGTGGAATTGTCACGGCAGTTGTCCTAGTGTGAGGACTTAGTCGTGAGGCCAATGCATCTATGCGGTAGCTTGAGAGGGGTTGAGCGGAATCAAGAGACGCAACACAAGACAAGGATTTAGACAGCTTCGGGCCCCGGGAAACATCATCCGGTAACAACCCTACATGTTGTTTTGTGGCTAGGTCTCATTATCATCACGAGGGAGTCGATGTAAACCAACTCTTCTAGTTATGCCTAACCCTTAAGATTATTCCCCCCTCCTTGGGGTGCCCCGCCCCTCGTTATATATGTTGAAGGGGTGGGTTACATGTAGAGTCCAACTCGGATAAGACTTAAACTATTCTGACTTCTCTTCATGGGCTTCTTAATGTCTTGGGCTTCATAACATCTCGGGCTTCATAACCCCAGACGACTCTATCTGCCGGGTTATGACTGTCAACCAGTTATCACTGTCTGCCGGGTTATGACTGTCTGCCAGTTTATGATGGTCTGTCGTTTTATGATGGTCTGCCGGGTTAGGACTTCCTGCCGGTTTATGATTGTCTGCCGGTTTATGATGGTCTGCTGGTTTATGATGGTCTGCCAGGTTATGTATTAACACTTGTCGGGTTATCATCTGACTTAACACCTGCCGGGTTATCATCTAGCTTAACACCTGCTGAGTTATCATCTGACTTAACACCTGCCGGGTTACCAAGTCCCAGCCGGGTTATAACTCTGGCCGGGTCATACCGCGGGGTATATCCCCGACATTAGCCCTCGGTTTAATTTGGATTTATCCATGTTAAACTGGTCCTGAGCATCCTTAAATCCTTGTCATTTCCTTCTTCTAGAAAATCCGGATCAACAGGCCAGCTTCATAATCAATCTGATCTTCAACCAGTTTAAGGATATAGAACTTGCCGGTTTATCATTGCCAAAATTGCCGGTTTATAAAAATTGATGGCACCGGGTTATAATTGTAGTTTAACATCAAGCTTGGAAATATACCTTTTATATGGCTACCCCAAGTCTTAAGAAGGTAACATAGTAACAGCTTAAGAATTGCTTCAATATGAATGTCACAAGCTTGAAGAAATCCAGGTTGTTCATCTCAATCACTAGTCAGAACTGAGTATTCCACATATGTAGCCCCCAAGTGTCGGGTTGTCATGCTTGCAGCAACCTAGGACTTGTAATTGCCTGATGTTCATAAAAACTTCAACCAGTGTAGCCCCCAAGGGCCGGGTCATTATGCAAATAATGAGCAGGGACTTTGAAAATATGATCATGTAGACTTTAACAGCAACATGTAGCCTCCAAGGGCCGACTTAGTAAGATAACACTGAGCTGGGACTTTATAAATACTTCCTTGAAAATAACATCATATGATGTAACTCCCATCATGGGGCTTGAACCCACGTCCACAAGGTTAAGAGCTTTGTGCGTTACCAACTGAGGAGTGGACCCTTCAATATAATGGATTTAGACTTGTGTACCTTGAATTGTTGACAGGAGCAATTGGTAGCCCCAAGGGCCGGCTCATTATGATGTGATGAGTCGGGTCTTCAATAAGGCTTAGTAAAAATGACTTTGCATTAGCCCCCAAGTGTCATGGTGCATGCTTGCAGTGACATGAGACTTGGATATGTGATGTGATCTCAACTTGAATAATGTAGCCCCCAAGTGCTGGGTCGTAAGCCTGCAGCGACTCGGGACTATTCCTTCCATTATAGAATGAATCATATCTATTGATAAAATAATAGTCATTGCGCTAAAGCGACTTTGAAAACCTCAATCATAATATTGGTTATTGATAACCATAAAAAATCCAGCCATGTTGGCTATTTAAAGATTTGAATAATATAACCTGGTTTGAAAACCGATTCCTGCCATATAAAACGGTATAGCCGTGCCCCCATATGATACATGCTATGATGATGTAATGATGGTGCAATATATGATGATGTATGTGTATGACCAAGAGGGTTTAAGCTATAGTTCGGATACGACCAGAGCCCCCAAGTAGTCATAATTGTGGCATTGCGCCAATCAAGAGGTGTAGCTATGGTTCGAATACGACCAAGCCCCCAAGTGATTTCCCTGGTGGCCTTATGCCTATCAAGAGGTTGTTGGAAATATGCCCTAGAGGCAATAATAAATTGGTTATTATTATATTTCCTTGTTCATGATAATCGTTTATTATCCATGCTAGAATTGTATTGATAGGAAACTCAGATACATGTGTGGATACATAGACAACACCATGTCCCTAGTAAGCCTCTAGTTGACTAGCTCGTTGATCAATAGATGGTTACGGTTTCCTAACCATGGACATTGGATGTCGTTGATAATGGGATCACATCATTAGGAGAATGATGTGATGGACAAGACCCAATCGTAAGCCTAGCACAAGATCATGTAGTTCGTATGCTAAAGCTTTTCTAATGTCAAGTATCATTTCCTTAGACCATGAGATTATGCAACTCCCGGATACCGTAGGAGTGCTTTGGGTGTGCCAAACGTCACAACATAACTGGGTGGCTATAAAGGTACACTACAGGTATCTCCGAAAGTGTCCGTTGGGTTGGCACGAATCGAGACTCGGATTTGTCACTCCGTGTAAACGGAGAGGTATCTCTGGGCCCACTCGGTAGGACATCATCATAATGTGCACAATTTGATCAAGGAGTTGATCACAGGATGATGTGTTACGGAACGAGTAAAGAGACTTGTCGGTAACGAGATTGAACAAGGTATCGGGATACCGACAATCGAAACTCGGGCAAGTATCGTATCGCTAGACAAAGGGAATTGTATACGGGATTGATTAAGTCCTTGACAACGTGGTTCATCCGATGAGATCATCGTGGAGCATGTGGGAGCCAACATGGGTATCCAGATCCCGCTGTTGGTTATTGACCGGAGAGTTGTCTCGGCCATGTCTGCATGACTTCCGAACCCGTAGGGTCTACACACTTAAGGTTCGATGACGCTAGGGTTATAGGGAAAGTATGTATGCGGTTACCGAATGTTTTTCGGAGTCCCGGATGAGATCCCGGACGACGCGAGGAGTTCCGGAATGGTCCGAAGGTAAATATTAATATATAGGAAGTATGGTTTTGGCCATCGGAAGTGTTCCGGGCATCACTGGTAGTGTACCGGGACCACCGGAGGGGTCCAGGGGTCCACCAGGTGGGGCCACCAGCCCCGGAGGCCTACATGGGCCAATAGTGGGAAGGGACCAGCCCCTAGGTCGGCTGGGGCGCCTCCCACCAAGGCCCAAGGCGCCTCCAAGAGGGGAAGGGGGCAAACCCTAGGGCAGATGGGCCCTAAGGCCCACCCCAGGTGCGCCTCCCCCTCTCCCCCTTGTGGCCGCCACCCAGATGGGATCTGGGGGCTGCCGCCACCCCTAGGGAGAGAACCCTAGGTGGGGGCGCAGCCCCTCCCCTCCCCCTATATATACTTGAGGTTTGGGGCTGCCCAACACATGTGATTTGCTCTCCCTGTTGGCGCAGCCCTACCCCTCTCCCTCCTCGTCTCTCGTAGTGCTTGGCGAAGCCCTGCTGGAGTCCCGCGCTCCTTCACCACCACCACGCCGTCGTGCTGCTGCTGGATGGAGTCTTCCCCAACCTCTCCTTCTCCCCTTGCTAGATCAAGGCGTAGGAGACGTCACTGGGCTGTACGTGTGTTGAACACGGAGGTGCCGTCCGTTCGGCACTAGGATCATCGGTAATTTGGATCACGACGAGTACGACTCCATCAACCCCGTTCACTTGAACGCTTCCGCTTAGCGATCTACAAGGGTATGTAGATGCACTCTCCTTCCCCTCGTTGCTAGATTACTCCATAGATTGATCTTGGTGATGCGTAGAAAATTTTGAATTTCTGCTACGTTCCCCAACAGTGGCATCATGAGCTAGGTCTATGCGTAGTTTCTATGCACGAGTAGAACACAAGTTGTTGTGGGCGTCAATTTTGTCAATTTGCTTGCCATTACTAGTTTTATCTTGATTCGGCGGCATCGTGGGATGAAGCGGCCCGGACCGACCTTACACATACTCTTACGTGAGACTGGTTCCACCGACTGACATGCACTAGTTGCATAAGGTGGCTAGCGGGTGTCTGTCTCTCCCACTTTAGTCGGATCGGATTTGATGAAAAGGGTCCTTATGAAGGGTAAATAGAAATTGGCATATCACGTTGTGGTTTTCGCGTAGGTAAGAAACGTTCTTGCTAGAAACCTATAGCAGCCACGTAAAAACTTGCAACAACAATTAGAGGACGTCTAACTTGTTTTTGCAGCAAGTGTTTTGTGATGTGATATAGCCAAAGGATGTGATGAATGATATATGTGATGTATGAGATGATCATGTTCTTGTAATAGGAATCACGACTTGCATGTCGATGAGTATGACAACCGGCAGGAGCCATAGGAGTTGTCTTAATTTATTTATGACTTGCGTGTCAATATAAACGTCATGTAATTACTTTACTTTATTGCTAACCGTTAGCTGTAGTAGTAGAAGTAATAGTTGGCGAGACAACTTCATGAAGACACGATGATGGAGATCATGATGATGGAGATCATGGTGTCATGCCGGTGATGATGATGATCATGGAGCCCCGAAGATGGAGATCAAAAGGAGCAAAGTGATGATGGCCATATCATGTCACTATTTGATTGCATGGGATGTCTATCATGTTTTACATCTTATTTGCTTAGAACGACGGTAGCTTAAATAAGATGATCCCTCACTAAAATTTCAAGAAAGGTGTTCCCCCTAACTGTGCACCGTTGCGAGGGTTCATTGTTTCGAAGCACCACGTGATGATCAGGTGTGATAGATTCTAACGTTTGAATACAACGGGTGTTGAAGAGCCTAGCATGTACAGACATGGCCTCGGGACATATGCGAAACACTTAGGTTGACTTGACGAGCCTAGCATGTACAGACATGGCCTCGGAACACGGAAGACCGAAAGGTCGGACCTGAGTCATATAGAAGATACGATCAACATGAAGATGTTCACCGATGATGACTAGTCCGTCTCACGTGATGATCGGACACGGCCTAGTTGACTCGGATCATGTAATCACTTAGATGACTAGAGGGATGTCTATCTGAGTGGGAGTTCATAAGATGAACTTAATTATCCTGAACATAGTCAAAAGGTCTTCGCAAATTATGTCGTGGCTCGTGCTTCAGTTCTACTGTTTAGATATGTTCCTAGAGAAAATTTAGTTGAAAGTTGATAGTAGCAATTATGCGGACTAGGTCCGTAAACTGAGGATTGTCCTCATTGCATCATAGAAGGTTTATGTCCTTAATGCACCGCTCAGTGTGCTGAACCTCGAACGTCATCTGTGGATGTTGCGAACATCTGACATACACATTTTGATAACTACGTGATAGTTCAGTTAAACGGTATAGAGTTGAGGCACCAAAGACGTTTTGAAACATCGCAAAACATATGAGTTGTTTTGAGGGCTGAAATTGGGATTTCAGGCTCGTGCCCACGTCAAGAGGTATAAGACCTCCGACGATTTTCTTAGCCTGCAAACTAAGGGAGAAAAGCTCAATTGTTGAGCTTGTGCTCAGATTGTCTGAGTACAACAATCATTTGAATCGAGTGGGAATTGATCTTCCAGATGAGATAGTGATGTTTCTCCGAAGTCATTACCACCAAGCTCCTAGAGCTTCGTGTTGAACTATAATATATCAGGGACATATATGATGATCCTTGAGATATTTGCGATGTTTGACACCATAAAAGTAGAAATCAAGAAGGGGATCAATTGTTGATGGTTGGTGAAACCACTAGTTTCAAGAAGGGCAAGGGCAAGAAGGGATACTTCATGAAACGGCAAATCAGCTGCTGCTCTAGTGAAGAAACCCAAGGTTGAACCCAAACCCGAGACTAAGTGCTTCTGTAATAAGGGGAACAGCCACTGGAGCAGAATTACCCTAGATGAGAAGGCTGGCAAGGTCGATAGAAGTATATTGGATATACATTGTGTTAATGTGTACTTTACTAGTACTCCTAGTAGCACCATGGTATTAGATACCGGTTCGGTTGCTAAATGTTAGTAAACTCGAAATAAAAGGCTGCGGAGTAAACGGAGACTAGCTAAAGGTGAGCTGGCAATATGTGTTGGAAGTTTTTCCAAGCGTGATGTGATCAAGCATCGCATGCTCCCTCTACCATCGAGATTGGTGTTTGCGTTGAGCATAGACATGATTGGATTATGTCTATCGCAATACGGTTATTCATTTAAGGAGAATAATGGTTACTCTGTTTATTTGAATAATACCTTCAATGGTCTTGCACCTAAAATGAATGGTTTATTGAATCTCGATCGTAGTGATACACATGTTCATGCCAAAAGATATAAGATAGTAATGATAGTACCACCTACTTGTGGCACTGCCACGTAAGTCATAAAACGCATGAAGAAGCTCCATGTTGATGGATCTTTGGGCTCACTCGTTTTTGAAAAGTTTGAGACATGCGAACCATGTCTATTGGTGTATATGCATGAAGAAACTCCATGCAAATGGACCGTTTGGACTCACTTGATTTTGAATCACTTGAGACATGCAAATCATACCACATGGGCAAGATGACTGAAAGCCTCGTTTTCAGTAAAATGGAACTAGAAAGCAACTTGTTGGAAGTAATACATTTTGGTGTGTGCAGTCCAATGAGTGCTGAGGCGTGTAGTGGATATCGTTATGTTCTTACTTCACAGATGATTTGAGTAGATGTTGAGTATATTTACTTGATGAATCACGAGTCTGAATTATTGAAAGGTTCAAGAAATTTCAGGGTGAAGTTGAAAGATCGTCGTGACAAGAGGATAAAATATCTATGATATGATCATAGAGATGAATATCTGAATTACGAGTTTGGCACAGAATTAAGACATTGTGGAAATTGTTTCACAACTAATACAGCCTGAAACACCATAGTATGATGGTGTGTCCGAACATCATAACTGCACCCTATTGGATATGATGCATACCATGATGTCTCTTATCGAATTACCACGATAGTTTATGGGTTAGGCATTAGAGACAACCACATTCACTTTAAATAGGGCACCACGTAATTCCGATGAGATGACACCGTATGAACTATGGTTTACAGAAACCTAAGCTGTCATTTCTTAAAAGTTTGGGGCTGCGACGCTTATGTGAAAAAGTTTCAGGCCAATAAGCTCGAACCCAAAGCGGATAAATGCATCTTCATAGGACACCCAAAACAGTTGGGTATACCTCCTGTCTCAGATCCGAAAGAAATAAGGGATTGTTTCTAGAATCGGCTCCTTTCTCGAGGAAAAGTTTCTCTCGAAAGAATTGAGTGCGAGGATGGTGGAGACTTGATGAGGTTATTGAACCGTCTCTTCAACTAGTGTGTGGCAGGGCACAGGGAGTTGTTCCTGTGGCACCTGCACCAATTGAAGTGGAAGCTTATGATAGTGATCATGAAACTCCAGATCAAGTCACTACCAAACCTCGTGGGATGACAAGGATGCGTACTACTTTAGAGTGGTACGTAATCCTGTCTTGGAAGTCATGTTGCTAGACAACAATGAACCTACGAGCTATGGAGAAGCGATGGTGGGCCTGGATTCCAAAATGGCTCGAGGCCATATAATCCGAGAGAGGATCCATATATGAAAACAAAGTGTAGACTTTGGAAGAACTACTTGATGGTCGTAAGGCTGTTAGGTACATATGGATTTTTAAAAGGAAGACGGACAATGATGGTAAGAATCACCATTAAGAAAGCTCGACTTGCCGTTAAGATGTTTTTTCTGACAAGTTCAAGGAGTTGACTACGATGATAATTTCTCGCCCGTAGCGATGCTTAAGTCCGTCGGAATCATGTTAGCATTAGCTGTATTTTTCAATTATGAAATCTTACAGATGGATGTCAAAACAAGTTTTCTTACCAAGTTTTCGTAAGAAAAGTTGTATGTGATACAATAGAAGGTTTTGTCAATCCTGAAAGATGCTAACAAGTATGCAAAGCTCCAACAATCCTTCTAGGGACTGGAGTAAGCATCTCGGAGTTGGAATGTATGCTTTGATGAGATGATCAAAGATTTTGGGTGTATGCAAAGTTTATGAGAAACTTGTATTTCCAAAGAAGTGAGTGGGAGCACTATAGAATTTCTGATGAATATATGTTGTTGACATATTGTTGATCAGAAATGATGTAGAATTTCTGGAAAGCATATAGGGTTATTTGGAAAGTGTTTTTCAATGGAAAACCTGGATTAAGCTACTTGAACATTGAG
The DNA here is from genome assembly GCF_002162155.2 of Triticum dicoccoides. Classification (NCBI taxonomy): domain Eukaryota; kingdom Viridiplantae; phylum Streptophyta; class Magnoliopsida; order Poales; family Poaceae; genus Triticum; species Triticum dicoccoides. Next base: position 129,686,674 of record NC_041382.1, read on the forward strand.
CATCAAGATCTATAAGGATAGATCAAAACGCTTAATGGTACTTTCAAATGAGCACATACCTTGACATGATCTTGAAGGTGTTCAAGATGGATCAGTCAAAGAAGGAGTTCTTGCCTGAGTTGTAAGGTATGAAGTTAAGACTTAAAGCACGACCACGGCAGAAGAAAGAGGAAGGACGAAGGTCGTCCCCTATGCTTTTGTCATAGGCTCTATACGGTGTGCCATGCTGAGTACCGCACCTGATGTGTGCCTTGCCACATATCTAGAAAGAGGGTACAAAGGTAATCTAGGAGTAGATCACCAGATAGCGGTCTAAATTATCCTTAGAGGAATAAGGATATGTTTCTCGGTTATGGAGGTGATAAAGAGTTTGATGTAAAGAGTTACGTCGATGCAAGCTTAACACCTATCCGGATAACTCTGAGTAGAGATACCGGATACGTATAATGGAGCAACAATTTAGAATAGCTCCAAGTAGAACAGTTATTTGAAATGGCTCCAAATGTAGCGTAGTAGTTGCATCTACAAGATGACATAGAAATTTGCGAAGTACATACGGATCTGAATGTTGCAGACCCGTTGACTGAAACCTCTCTCACAAGCATAACATCATCAAACCCAGAACTCTTTGGGTGTTAGTCACATGGGGATGTGACCTTGAGTGTTAATCACATATCGATGTGAACTGGATTATTGACTCTAGTGCAAGTGGGAGACTGTTGGAAATATGCCCTAGAGGCAATAATAAATTGGTTATTATTATATTTCCTTGTTAATGATAATCGTTTATTATCCATGCTAGAATCGTATTGATAGGAAACTCATATACATCTGTGGATACATAGACAACACCATGTCCCTAGTAAGCCTCTAGTTGACTAGCTCATTGATCAATAGATGGTTACGGTTTCCTGGCCATGGACATTGGATGTCGTTGATAACGGGATCACATCATTAGGAGAATGATGTGATGGACAAGACCCAATCGTAAGCCTAGCACAAGATCATGTAGTTCGTATGCTAAAGCTTTTCTAATGTCAAGTATCATTTCCTTAGACCATGAGATTGTGCAACTCCCGGATACCGTAGGAGTGCTTTGGGTGTGCCAAACGTCACAACGTAACTGGGTGGCTATAAAGGTACACTACAGGTATCTCCGAAAGTGTCTGTTGGGTTGGCACGAATCGAGACTGGGATTTGTCACTCCGTGTAAACGGAGAGGTATCTCTGGGCCCACTCGGTAGGACATCATCATAATGTGCACAATGTGATCAAGGAGTTGATCGCGGGATGATGTGTTACGGAACGAGTAAAGAGACTTGCCGGTAACGAGATTGAACAAGGTATCGGGATACCGACGATCGAATCTCGGGCAAGTATCGTACCGCTAGATAAAGGGAATTGTATACGGGATTGATTAAGTCCTTGACATCGTGGTTCATCCGATGAGATCATCATGGAGCATGTGGGAGCCAACATGGGTATCTAGATCCCGCTGTTGGTTATTGACCGAAGAGTTGTCTCGGCCATGTCTGCATGACTTCCGAACCCGTAGAGTCTACACACTTAAGGTTCGATGACGCTAGGGTTATAGGGAAAGTATGTACGCGGTTACCGAATGTTGTTCAGAGTCCCGGATGAGATCCCGGACATCAGGAGGAGTTCCGGAATGATCCGGAGGTAAAGATTAATATATGGGAAGTATGGTTTTGGCCACCGGAAGTGTTCCGGGCATCACCGGTAGTGTACCGGGACCATTGGAGGGGTCCGGGGGTCCACCAGGTGGGGCCACCAGCCCCGGAGGCCTACATGGGCCAATAGTGGGAAGGGACCAGCCCCTAGGTGGGCTGGGGCGCCTCCCACCAAGGCCCAAGGCGCCTCCAAGAGGGGAAGGGGGCAAACCCTAGGGCAGATGGGCCCTAAGGCCCACCCCAGGTGCGCCTCCCCCTCTCCCCCTTGTGGCCGCCACCCAGATGGGATCTGGGGGCTGCCGCCACCCCTAGGGAGGGAACCCTGGGTGGGGGCACAACCCCTCCCCTCCCCCTATATATACTTGAGGTTTGGGGCTGCCCAACACATGTGATTTGCTCTCCCTGTTGGCACAGCCCTACCCCTCTCCCTCCTCGTCTCTTGTAGTGCTTGGCGAAGCCCTGCTGGAGTCCCGCGCTCCTTCACCACCACCACGCCATCGTGCTGCTGCTGGATGGAGTCTTCCCCAACCTCTCCTTCTCCCCTTGCTGGATCAAGGCGTAGGAGACGTCACCGGGCTGTACGTGTGTTGAACACGGAGGTGCCGTCCATTCGGCACTAGGATCATCGGTGATTTGGATCATGACGAGTACGACTCCATCAACCCTGTTCACTTGAACGCTTTCGCTTAGCGATCTACAAGGGTATGTAGATGCACACTCCTTCTCCTCGTTGCTAGATTACTCCATAGATTGATCTTGGTGATGCATAGAAAATTTTGAATTTCTGCTACGTTCCCCAATAGTGGCATCATGAGCTAGGTCTATGCATAGTTTCTATGCACGAGTAGAACACATGTTGTTGTGGGCGTCGATTTTGTCAATTTGCTTGCCGTTACTAGTCTTATCTTGATTCGGCGGCATCGTGGGATGAAGTGGCCCGGACCGACCTTACATGTACTCTTACGTGAGACTGGTTCCACCGACTGACATGCACTAGTTGCATAAGGTGGCTAGCGGGTGTCTGTCTCTCCCACTTTAGTCGGATCGGATTCGATGAAAAGGGTCCTTATGAAGGGTAAATAGAAATTGGCATATCACGTTGTGGTTTTCGCGTAGGTAAGAAACGTTCTTGCTAGAAACCTATAGCAGCCACGTAAAAACTTGCAACAACAATTAGAGGACGTCTAACTTGTTTTTGCAGCAAGTGTTTTGTGATGTGATATGGCCAAAGGATCTGATGAATGATATATGTGATGTATGAGATGATCATGTTCTTGTAATAGGAATCACGACTTGCATGTCGATGAGTATGACAACCGGCAGGAGCCATAGGAGTTGTCTTAATTTATTTATGACCTGCGTGTCAATATAAACGTCGTGTAATTACTCTACTTTATTGCTAACCGTTAGCTGTAGCAGTAGAAGTAATAGTTGGCGAGACAACTTCATGAAGACACGATGATGGAGATCATGGTGTCATGCTGGTGACGATGATGATCATGGAGCCCCGAAGATGGAGATCAAAAGGAGCAAAGTGATGATGGCCATATCATGTCACTATTTGATTGCATGTGATGTTTATCATGTTGTACATCTTATTTTCTTAGAACGACGGTAGCTTAAATAAGATGATCCCTCACTAAAATTTCAAGAAAGGTGTTCCCCCTAACTGTGCACCGTTGCAAAGGTTCGTTGTTTCGAAGCACCACATGATGATCGGGTGTGATAGATTCTAACGTTCGAATACAACGGGTGTTGACGAGCCTAGCATGTACAGACATGGCCTCGGGACACATGCGAAACACTTAGATTGACTTGACGAGCCTAGCATGTACAGACATGGCCTCGGAACACGGAAGACCGAAAGGTCAAACATGAGTCGTATAGAAGATACGATCAACATGAAGACGTTCACCGATAATGACTAGTCTGTCTCACGTGATGATCGGACACGGCCTAGTTGACTCGGATCATGTAATCACTTAGATGACTAGAGGGATGTCTATCTGAGTGGGAGTTCATAAGATGAACTTAATTATCCTGAACATAGTCAAAAGGTCTTCGCAAATTATGCCGTGGCTCGCGCTTCAGTTCTACTGTTTAGATATGTTCCTAGAGAAAATTTAGTTGAAAGTTGATAGTAGCAATTATGCGGACTAGGTCCGTAAACTGAGGATTGTCCTCATTGCATCATAGAAGGCTTATGTCCTTAATGCACCGCTCAGTGTGCTGAACCTCGAACGACATCTTTGGATGTTGCGAACATCTGACATACACATTTTGATAACTACGTTATAGTTCAGTTAAACTGTTTAGAGTTGAGGCACCGAAGACGTTTTGAAACGTCGCGAAACATATGAGATGTTTCGAGGGCTGAAATTGGGATTTCAGGCTCGTGCCCTCGTCAAGAGGTATAAGACCTCCACGATTTTCTTAGCCTGCAAACTAAGGGAGAAAAGCTCAATTGTTGAGCTTATGCTCAGATTGTCTGAGTACAACAATCATTTGAATCGAGTGGGAGTTGATCTTCCAGATGAGATAGTGATGTTTCTCCGAAGTCATTACCACCAAGCTGCTAGAGCTTCGTGATGAACTATAATATATCAGGGACATATATGATGATCCTTGAGATATTCGCGATGTTTGACACCACAAAAGTAGAAATCAAGAAGGAGCATCAATTATTGATGGTTGGTGAAACCACTAGTTTCAAGAAGGGCAAGGGCAAGATGGGATACTTCATGAAACGGCAAATCAGCTGCTGCTCTAGTGAAGAAACCCAAGGTTGAACCCAAACCCGAGACTAAGTGCTTCTGTAATAAGGGGAACAGCCACTGGAGCAGAGTTACCCTAGATACTTGGTAGATGAGAAGGCTGGCAAGGTCGATAGAAATATATTGGATATACATTGTGTTAATGTGTACTTTACTAGTACTCCTAGCAGCACCATGGTATTAGATACCGGTTCGGTTGCCTAATGTTAGTAAACTCAAAATAAAATGATGCGGAGTAAACGGAGACTAGTTAAAGGTGAGCTGGCAATATGTGTTGGAAGTTTTTCCAAGCTTGATGTGATCAAGCATCGCATGCTCCCTCTACCATCGAGATTGGTGTTTGCGTTGAGCATAGACATGATTGGATTATGTCTATCGCAATACGGTTATTCATTTAAGGAGAATAATGGTAAACCGGCCACAAGAGCGGACGGGCGATTCGTCTGTGGCATTGTAAACCGGTGCGGTCGCGAGAGATGGCCATGACGTTGTAAGCCAGTGTGGAAGTCCGTTGAGTAACAGCGACCATCTGTGCCGAATGATGTTGGCATGCCTCCATCTCCACGGTATAATGCCATCTTGTAATGAATAATTCTCCTGCATATAAAATACAGCAGGGCAAAGTAGTTTTGCTCGGATGAATTAATATATACTTAAAAATAAATAAGGTAAATATCACCTCGTATTTTTCGTTGATTCAAGCAGACGAATTCTGCGAGTGACAATAACTAAGAAGATTTTTTAGCTGTACAGTATTAATACTGATGTTCCATTGAATCTCCGGATCCTTCTTTTGCGCACCAGAACAGCAACAATGGACCGGCAGCATGCGCCCCCCTTTTGTCTTTTTTCACCGGCCCAAACTTCCCTCTGTGGGCGGCCTGAGGCAAGCCCGCTGCCATGTCGGCAACAGTAGCAAAGGCAGGGCTGGTTTAAGGCGGGCGAAGCAGAGGGTAGAGGAGGCGATGACTCGCGGGCATCTCAAGGTTACTTGTGTTAACCATTCCTGAACTTAACTATATCTGCACGCGCCATGTGTGTCTTCTAATTTAAGGGCTGTGACGAACTGTTTACTGATTCGTAGCTCGAGTCCATCACGTGTACTGGGGATTCAACTTTTTGTGATTCTTGTAGATTAGGTGGACTAGAAAACATGAAATGCCTGCTGTAGCACCATCACTGTGGTGAGTTTCTCAATTGCCGGTTGGTACCTTGATAACTGAATCTCTGAAGGTGCAGTTGAAAGTCTTGAAGCCTCTTCTCTGTTCTCACACTTGGAGTCAAAGGTGAATTTGAGAAGGTTGACCATACACAAGCTGCACTCCTTTTCTGATCATCTCACACAGCCTAAGTAACTCAATGGATTTTCGTACTGCTTGCAAAAATTGAAAGACCTTGCGCGCAGCCATGTCATACAGTGCTTCGAGCACCTCCAGCAATTGTAGAGGCTCGTCAACGGCTATGGTATCAAAACTCAGTAGACCAGCTCGGCGTGCACCCGCGGATACAGCAAGGGCGGTTCAAAGCACGGCGATAGGGGCGGCGGCTCGGTAGTTTGTAGGCCGGTTCACCGGCGGAGGAAGAGTCCTGGTCGCAGCAGCGAGGCCTGGCGGCGGTTTAGAGCGAGACCCGGCGGCGGTTTAGAGCGAGACCAGGCATGGCTCGGTGTCTGACTCGCCATAGAAAAAATCGCCCCATTAATGACCCGGCCTCTGCGGACATGGCGCTCGAAGTCAATGGCCGAGGCGTCGACTGAGGCTTGGCGACGCGGCGGTTCAGAGCCAAGGGGATAGACCGGCGAGGCGGCTCCGACTCGACCGGGGCGGCCCAAGGCAGACGGCGAAGTGGGCGAAGGCGACGGCCGCTCCAAATCAGAGGTGGGGTCACGCGCGGACGGTTTGGAGGCGGAGAACGGCGGCGACTCGGCTCGCCGGCTTGACGGAGACAAGCAACTCGGACGAAGAGTCACGCAACCAGCAGCGAAGGAGTCTGTATCCATTCCCCGTCCGGCGGCGGTTTAGCGCAGCACAACAAGGCGACAGCGGTTGCGGAGGTGACGACGCCGACCGGCGGCGGTTTAGCGCAGCACAACGAGGCGGCGGCGGCCACGGAGGCGACAACGCCGACCGGTGGCGGCGGGGCCGTGGAAACGGCGGCTCAACGGAGCAGGGGCTAGAAGCCAGATCGGGCCGGCGGAATTAGCTTGTGGTGGCTACTTGAGACGGAGCTCAAGCGAGGCCATGGCGGAGGCGAATCGCGGCAATGGCTGTGGCGGTCTGGCGTAGAAGAGGTGCTACAGCTCAGGCCCAGCTGGCTTGACGAGGAGGAAGCGACTGACTTGAGGCGTAACTGCAATGATAATGTCGGGTTGACACCAAAGAGGCAGAGCAGATGGCGCCCCTGGCAACGGTCAGTGCTTCGACGTGATCAATGGTGGCAACTGCAGAGTAGGCCAGTGACCTAGCGCTGGTGGTGAGGCAAATCCACGTGGCGGTGGCTGGAAGTAAAACACGGCGGAAGCCGGCGGCAGGCCGGTTCGGTGCAGCAAAGTAGCTGAATCAGGGGCAGCTTGATGGCGGCTCAGAAGTCACACAACTAGCAGAGGGAGGCAGAGCGGAAGCCGGGTCAACGATGTATCAAATTTCGGATTGTGGTTGATTTTCTTCTCTTTTTTTAACTCTCTGTATGGCCGAGGAGTCTGGGTCGTGGCCGTTCTGGCAATTCCATGCTTGTTTCTCCGAGTCGTGGTCGTAATGGATTTTGGCAATAATCCAACAATCTTGATCTTTGACGAAACATTAGGTAATGCTTCTGCGTTGGGATTTTGAAGTGACCCTGTGAACCTAATCGGCCTTGCCAACGTGCTAGAGCTTCAAAATAAAGTTTGATCCGGCTTTGAATTGAATCACCCGTCGGTTTTGTTAACCCAGACAACTTTTTTGGCGGCGCGCGTGACGCAACTCTAATTCTTGGAACTTTTCCTCATCCGGTGAATCGCGAGCTTCTCGATCTTTAAGAGAAATCCCTCCAAGAACTCAACACAACCGTGCGCATGCCCCACGATGGGCACCAACTGTCATGGAATTGTCATGGCAGATGTCCTAGTGTGTGGACTTAGTCATGAGGCCAACGCATCTATGCGGTAGCTTGAGAGGGGTTGAGCGGAATCGAGAGATGCAACACAAGACAAGGATTTAGACAGCTTCGGACCCCGGGAAACATCATCCGGTAACAACCCTACATGCTGTTTGTGGCTAGGTCTCTTTATCACCACGAGGGAGTCGCCGTAAACCGGCTCTCCCAGTTATGCCTAACCCTTAAGATTATTCCCCCCTCCTTGGGGCGCCCTGCCCCTCCTTATATATTTTGAAGGGGCGGGTTACATGTAGAGTCCAACTCGGAATAAGACTTAAACTATTCTAACTTCTCTTCATGGCCTTCTTAACGTCTTGGGCTTCATAACATCTCGGGCTTCATAACCCCAGACGACTCTATCTGCCGGGTTATGACTGTCAACCATTTATCACTGTCTGCCGGGTTATGATTGTCTGCCGGTTTATAATGGTCTGCCGGTTTATGATGGTATGCCGGGTTAGGACTTCCTGCCGGTTTATGATTGTCTGTCGGTTTATGATGGTCTGTTGGTTTATGATGGTCTGCTGGGTTATGACTTAACACTTGTCGGGTTATCATCTGACTTAACACCTACAGGGTTATCATCTAGCTTAACACCTACCGGGTTATCATCTGACTTAACACCTGCCGGGTTACCAAGTCCCAGCCGGGTTATAACTCCGGCCGAGTCATACCGCGGGGTATATCCCCGACACAAGGTGTTCCTCCTGTATTCAGGAGTTGCATAATCTCATAGTTTGAGGAACATGTATAAGTCATGAAGAAAGCAATGGCAAAAAAACTAAACGATCATTATGCTAAGCTAACGGATGGGTCTTGTCCATCACACCATTCTCTAATGATGTGATCCCGTTGATCAAATGACAACACATGTCTATGGCTAGGAAACTTAACCACTTTAATTAACGAGCTAGTCAAGTAGAGGCATACTAGAGACACTCTATTTGTTTATGTATCCACACATCTACTAAGTTTCCAGTTAATACAATTCTAGCATGAATAATAAATATTTATCATGATATAAGGAAATATAAATAACAACTTTATTATTGCCTCTAGGGCATATTTCCTTCAGTAACCCCTTAGAACAATCTCTTCATCTTCTCCGTATCTGAGAAACATGTTGTTAGTACTTCAAGAAATTTTCACTGTTGTCCTCATTCTCGTAACGTTTACTCACAGCTTACTTGGAGTACTATATATATCAGGTTGTTTACATACCATGGAATACAAGTGTCATTAAAATCATGTATTTCTCTCAACAGTATTTCAGAATACTGACTCTTGTTTGAGAGAGACCATCTTCATCCTACGCCTCCCACGGATTGATAAACCTTAGGCCATACACTTAAGGGAAAATTGCTACTGTCCTACAAAATTCTGCGCTTGGAGGCCCAACACGAGTGAAGGAGTCCTGGATTAGGGGGTCTCCGGACAGCCGGACTATATCCTTTGGCCGGACTGTTGGACTATGAAGATACAAGATTGAAGACTTCATCCCGTGTCCGGATGGGACTCTACTTGGCGTGGAAGGCAAGCTAGGCAGTACGGATATGGATATCTCCTCCTTTGTAACCGACCTTGTGTAACCCTAGCCCCTTCTGGTGGCTATATAAACCAGAGGGTTTTAGTCCGTAGGACAACATATAATCATACCATAGGCTAGCTTCTAGGGTTTAGCCTCTCCGATCTCGTGGTAGATCAACTCTTGTAATACTCATATCATCAAGAATAAATCAAGCAGGACGTAGGGTTTTACCTCCATCAAGAGGGCCCGAACCTGGGTAAAACATCGTGTCCCCTGCCTCCTGTTACCATCCGCCTTAGACGCACAGTTCGGGACCCCCTACCTGAGATCCACCGGTTTTGACACCGACATTGGTGATTTCATTGAGAGTTCCTCTGTGTCATCGCCATTAGGCTTGATGGCTCCTACGATCATCGATAGCGATGTAGTCCAGGGTGAGACTTTTCTCCCCGGACAGATCTTTGTGTTCGGCGGCTTCGCACTGTGGGCCAACTCGCTTGGCCATCTGGAGTAGATCGAAAGTTACGCCCCTAGCCACCAGGTCAGGTTTGGAAGCTTAAACTACACGGGCGATACCCGCGGAGACTTGATCTTCGACGGATTGAGCCCCTGCCTTGTGTGCCACGCGGTCACGATGAGTACGATTTAGCTCTACCATCGGACAATGTTCAAGAAATCGCACCGGCAGCCGCTCCGACCCTCAATTCGGAGCCAGTTGCGCCATCCATGGACGGGTGGATAGACCCCGCCACGGAAGTCGTATCCTCTACGGCGATCAAGCCGAATATCGACCTTACCCTTCACAAGAGCCGTATTGCCAAACTGTCGGATCCTTCTCCGGCCACAGACTCCGAACCGCCTGCACCTGTTCCTGTCGAATCTGATTGGGCGCCGATCATGGAGTTTACCTCCGCGGATATTTTTCAGCACTCGCCCTTTGGCAACATACTGAACTCATTAAGGTCTCTCTCCTTGTGAGGAGAGTCCTGGCCGAACTACGTCCGGACGGATTGGGATGCAGATGATGAAGAAATTCGTCGCCCACCCACCACCCACTTAGCAGCCACTGTCGATGACTTAACCGACATGCTCGACTTCGACTCCGAAGACATCGATGGTATGGACGGTGATGCGGGAGGCGAAGAGGAACCACTGCCCACATGGCACTGGACAGCCACCTCATCATATGACATATACATGGTGGACACACCCAAAGAAGGCAATGGCGACGGGACAGCGGAGGATGACCCCTCCAAGAAGCAACCCAAGCGCCGGCATCAGCGGCGCCGCTCTAAGTCCCACCAAGGAAAAAGCGGTGATACCGGCACCGGAGATAATAGCACTCCGGACAGTGCCGAAGGCAACAACAATCCCCTCCAGCAAGATTTAGAGCAGGCGGATGGAGAAGCCAGCCCTCCTGAGAGAGTGGCAGATGGAGAGGCAGAGGATGATAATTACATGCCTCCCTCCGAAGACGAGGCAAGCCTCGACGATGACGAATTCGTCGTGCCAAAGGATCCTGTCGAACAAGAGTGCTTCAAGCACCGGCTTATAGCCACGGCAAATAGCCTTAAGAAAAAGCAGCAGCAGCTTCAAGTTGATCAAGATTTGCTAGCTGACAGACGGACTGAAGTCCTGGCGGCCGAGGAATATAAACTCGAACGCCCCTCCAAGAGTTACCCAAAGTGCAGGTTGCTACCCCGACTGGAGGAGGAAGCACCGAAACCTACATCCCCGGTGTATGACGCGACTGATTGGCCACCTCGTAGCCGCGACAGAGAGGCATTCCAGCCAAAAGCTCAGCCGGCACCCCGACGCCATTCAAATAAAAAGGCATGGGGAAATACACTAGACCTGCGAGATGTATTGGAGGACAAAGCAAAACATGCAAGATCGATCTACAGATCACGAGGGCGCGCCACTATGCGAGACGATAATCGTCATGCCGGATACAATAAAAGTAAGTCCGGCCGGGCCGAACACAGCGGGCAAGACTCATTTGAGCTGCGTCGCGATATAGCCCAGTACAGAGGTGCCGCACACCCCTTATGCTTCACAGACGAAGTAATGGATCATCAAATCCCAGAGGGTTTCAAACCCGTAAATATAGAATCATACGACAGCACAACAGATCCCGCGGTATGGATCCAGGATTTCCTCCTGCACATCCACATGGCCCGCGGTGATGACCTACATGCCATCAAATACCTCCCACTCAAACTCAAAGGACCAGCTCGGCATTGGCTCAACAGCTTGCCAGCAGAGTCCATTGGCTGTTGGGAAGATCTGGAAGCCTCATTCCTCAACAACTTTCAGGGCACTTATGTGCGACCACCAGATGCCGATGACTTAAGCCACATAATTCAGCAGCCAGAGGAATCGGCCAGGTAATTTTGGACACGGTTCCTAACAATGAAAAATCAAATCGTCGACTGTCCGGATGCAGAGACCCTAGCAGCTTTTAAGCACAACATCCGCGACGAGTGGCTCGCCCGGCACCTTGGCCAGGAAAAGCCGAAATCTATGGCAGCCCTCACGACACTCATGACCCGCTTTTGTGCAGGAGAGGATAGCTGGTTGGCTCGCGGCAATAACATATCAAAGAACCATGGTACTTCGGATACCAAGGACGACAACGGCAGGTCACGTCGCAACAAACATAAGCGCCGCATTAACAGCGACAATACCGAGGATACGACAGTCAATGCCGGATTCAAAGGCTCTAAACCCGGTCAGCGGAAAAAGCCATTCAAAAAAGCACTCTGGGCCCGTCCAGCTTAGACCGTATACTTGATTGCTCGTGTCAAATACACAGCACCCCCGACAAGCCAGCCAACCACACCAACAGGGATTGTTGGGTGTTCAACCAGGCCGGTAAGTTAAATGCTGAAAACAAAGATAAGGGGTCACATAGCGATGACGAGGAGGAGCCCCGGCAGTCGAACACCAGAGGACAGAAGAGGTTCCCCCCACAAGTGCGGACGGTGAACATGATATACGCAACCCACATCCCCAAGAGGGAGCAGAAGCTTGCGCTCAGGGACGTATATGCGTTGGAGCCAGTCGCCCCAAAGTTCAACCCATGGTCCTCCTCTCCGATCACCTTCGATCGCAGGGACCACCCCACTAGTATCCGTCATGGCGGATTTGCCGCACTAGTCCTAGACCCAATCATTGACGGATTTCACCTCACTCAAGTCCTTATGGATGGCGGCAGCAGCCTGAACCTGCTTTATCAGGACACAGTGCGCAAAATGGGTATAGACCCCTCAAGGATCAAACCCACAAAAACGACCTTTAAAGGCGTCATACCAGGTGTAGAGGCCCATTGCACAGGCTCAGTCACACTGGAAGTGGTCTTCGGATCCCCGGATAACTTCCGAAGCGATGAGTTAATCTTCGACATAGTCCCGTTCCGCAGTGGCTACCATGCACTGCTCGGGCTAACCGCATTTGCGAGATTCAATGCGGTACCGCATTATGCATATCTCAAGCTCAAGATGCCAGGACCTCGGGGGGTCATCACAGTCAATGGAAACACAGAGCGCTCTCTCCACACGGAGGAGCACACTGCGGCCCTCGTAGTAGAAGCACAAAGCAGCCTCTTAAGGCAATCCACTAGTTCGGTGATTAAGGACCCGGACACCTTCAAGCGCGCCCGGAGTAATCGGCAATGGGACCGCCTGGCACATTCCGAGCTCGCATAGCAATGTGGCCCCCACCCTGGTCCCAGCCAAACGGCGAAATCCGTGCCACGCGTACATAATTACGCATTAAAAATACCATGGGCACAGGTGGGGAGGGGGGCACGACTACGGCACGCTCCAAGACGCGGCTTAAACCACACTAGAGGCTTCCCGCTTTGTTATTTTTCTCTTTCAGGACTTTAATCTCTGGAAACCCTATCCAGCAGCATGATTGCCGAACACATGATGCAGCAACCAAGGAGGCAGAAAGCTACGTCACACCACGGAACTCCCAGGTGGATTACGATAACGAGTGAAATACTTGCTTTAATAATATTCCTCAGCTTGCCCTTGGAAGGGACATGTCAAATAGTCCTACGTTTTGCTTATCGCACTACTTGTATCATTCTGCTTTAACGCACCTTTTTGAATAAACAATGCATAGCATTAAGATTATTATTGCATTCTTCCTTTATATATATATATATATATATATATATATATATATATATATATATATATATATATATATATGTTCATTCATGACATCTAGCACCCGTACACTCTGGTACGGCCAATACGCTAGGGGCTTAGGCATACCCCATAATACGGCGTGAGAAGTCCGAACACTTTCGACAGTGCGGCACCCCGAACTTATAGCATTATATGCATCAGCTCTGAATCATGTCTTGGGTCAATAGTTGGGTTCGCCCGGCTCCCATGTTTTGCTACTTTATGTTCCTCTATATCGGCTAAGGTAGCACTGGGAGAACTACTATGATTGTGCCCCGGTTCTGCTAGGCTAAGCACCTCAGTAGAGAAAGCTAAAACTGACTGTCATGATAAGGCGAGAGTCTGGTCGCTGTTTGAGAGGTTTCAAGTCCCTAAAGACTTATGCCGCTTAGAGCGAGGAGTCGGCCATGTCCGGCTTAAGGCGTGTATAGCGCCCTGAATTCGGCCCTCCGAATACTAGGGGCTTCGCCGAAATTTAAAATTATAGAATTCTATGGCTAAGTGAGAGTGATAACGCATTATAGTCCGATTGCCTTGTTCGTTGTGCTGAGCACCTCCCTCGAAGGACCCAAAAATGGGAACAAGAGTTCTCAGGTTTATCCCAAACACCCCAGCACTCGTGGCGTGGGGGCAGAAGCCGATGACTAGCCATCTCTTAGATTTGATAAATAGTCGAACAGAAGGCAATATTTTAAATTCAAACAAGCGTTGCATAGCGTATATGAACAAGTTTTCATAATACAGGATTACACGAGCAAGTTTATTCAAATATTACATCTTTTGCACACTCGCCCGCTATAAGACGGGCACCCTTCAGGACACCCTCATAGTACATCTCGGGATGGCGATGCTCCTTGCCCTGCGGTGGCCCTTCCTCCACCAGCTTCACGGCGTCCATCTTGGCCCAGTGCACCTTCGCACGGGCAAAAGCCCGGCATGCACCTTCGATGCAGATGGACCGCTTGATACCAGGCCGAAGTAGCTGTTGGGAAGGGCGTCGCCAGGCCACATCCGGATTATAAAGCCCTTCATGGCCTGTTCGTCCGCCTTGTGCAACTCGACCAGTTGCTTCAGCTAGTCGCTCAGAGGCATCGGGTGTTCGGTCCCAGTATACTGAGACCAGAACAACTTCTTCATTGAGCTTCCCTCCTTGGCCTGGTATAACTGTGCGGCATCCGACACGCTGCGGGGCAAATCTGTGAATGCTCCTGGAGAGCTCCAGACTCGGGTAAGTAACAAGTAATTTACTTTCACATGCTTGCTTTGCATATTGAATGCCTTACCCGCCGCTATCTTCTTCATCGCATCAATCTCCTGGAGGGCCTTTTGGGCTTCAGCCTTGGCACTCTTTGCACTCTCAAGGGCCGCGGCAAGCTCGGACTCTCGCATCTTCAAGTCAAGCTCCAACGCCTCGTGCTTCGTCATGAGAGCGTGGAGCTCTTGCTGCACCTTGCCCACCCGTGCCTCTTGTTTTTCCCGCTCGGTGCGCTCCTGGGCTTTGTTTTCGGCCTCGGATAGCGCTTGCTTCAGGGTTACCACTTCGATCGTGGCCCCTGGCAAATTAAAGATGATCATGTCATTTTGCAATCGCATCCTTTTTGTATATATACATATCTATAGACTAGGTATTACTTACCTTTGTTCTCCTCGAGCTGCCTCTTGGCAAGGTCGAGCTCCTTCTTGGACCCTTCGAGGTCCTGCTTCAGTACAGCGACCTTCGCAGTCAGTGCGGCAGAGGTCAGCAGCGAAGCCTGCATACACATATAGACATACTTATATTAGACTCCTGCAGATATTAGTTGATCCTCTATTCGGCTTTTCTTTTTGAACACCAAACAGAGCATCAGGGGCTACTGTATATGCGGTAATATTTTTCCTATATTTCAAGTACTTACCTCAAAGCCTGTTAGAAGGCTGGCACAAGCTTCAGTCAATCCGCTCTTGGTGGACTGAACCTTCTGGATCACCGCACTCATAATAGTGCGGTGCTCTTCGTCGATGGAAGCGCTGCGAAGCGCTCCCAGCAGATTGTCCGGTGCCTCTGGATGGACAGAGGTCACCGGCACGGGCGTCTTGCCCCTTTTGGAAGGAGGCTGCCTGCCCGAGTCCGGAACCACGGGAGGTTCCGGCGCAACGTTCGGCTAAAGGACGAACTCGGAGCCCTCGGGAGCCTTACTCCCTCTGCTCCCGGAGTCCGGAAGGTCGCCTTGAGGCGCCTCCGGGACTGTCTCCCCTCGACTCGGTGCCTCTTGAGACAGCACCTCGACATTGTCCGTAGGGAAAGGGGAGGTGGCGGTCGGAAGTGGATCGCTATCCATATCCGATGAGTCCAAGGAGCCGCACGACGAAGATACGTCGATACGGGCTTGGGGCGGTCTACATAATCATATTCGGCGTTAGGAGAAGCAGTGCGACAAAGGTATGCTATGAGTTACTCTGGTATCTGAATACTTACGACTTCGCCAGGGGCTTGGCCCTGAGCAACCACTCGTCTTCGTCTTCGGCGCTGGTGGTGGAGCAGTCCGGAAGGAGAGTCCTTCCCTTCTTGGACCCTTCGCCCCCCCGGTTGGGGTGGCCTTCCTTTTCTTGTCTCCCCCAGCTGGAGGGGGAGCATCTTCATCTTCCTCCTCGTCTTCGTGGGAGGAGTGCGTCGCAGATTCATCGGACGATGAGTCCGATACCACCTGGCGTCGGGAACTCTTTCGGGTTCCCTTGGCCTTCTTCTTGGTCTTCTCCGGCACCTTGTAAGGAGCTGGAGCCAGCATCTCCGTCAGGAGAGCATCCGCAGTGTCTTCGGGCAGAGGGGCCGGACAGTTGATCTTCTCCGATGCCCCCACCCAGTCCTGTCAAAGGCATGGGAGCTTAGACCCCGCACGTGGTTAAGCTGTGGGAAGTAAAAATCCTACCAGATGTACAAAACTTACCGGATTCGCAGGGCGCTTCGCGCTTAGCCCGCGGTCCTCGGTGAGAGAGGGAGGGACCTCGGCGCCCTTGAACAGCACCCTCCAGACATCCTTGTGCATCGTGTCGAAGAGCTCGCTCAGAGTCTGGTGCTGGGCCGGGTCGAACTCCGACAAGTTGAAATCCCATTGTTGACACGGGAGGATCCGGCGAAAGAGCATGACCTAGACTATGTTGACAAGCTTGAGCTTCTTGCTTGCCATATTCTGGATACATTTTTGTCCGGCCAGCTCTACCGATGAACCCCAGGATAGGCCCTTCTCTTTCTAGGAGGTGAGCCACGTGGGGATTCCGGATCGAAACTCGGAGGCCACCACCCAGTTGGTGTCGCGCGGCTCGGTGATATAGAACCACGCCGATTGCCACCCCTTTATGGTCTCCATGAAGGAGCCTTCAAGCCATATAACATTGGGCATCTTGCCCACCATGGCTCCGCCGCATTCCGCTTGTTGGACTCCCACCACCTTCGGCTTGATATTGAAGGTCTTCAGCCACATGCCGAAGTGGGCCGTATGCGGAGGAAAGCCTCACACACGACGATGAACGCCGAAATGTTGAGGATGAAATTCGGGGCCAGATCATGAAAGTCCAGACCGTAGTAGAACATAAGACCGCGGGCGAATGGATGGAGGGGAACCCCCAGTCCGCGGAGGAAGTGGTGGAGGAAAACTACCCTCTCGTGAGGTTACGGGGTAGGAATGATCTTCCCCGCAGCGGGCAGCTAATGCGCGATATTCGCGGCTAAGTATCTGGCTCCGCTCAGCTTTTTGATGTGTCCCTCCGTGACGGAGGAAGCCATCCACATGCCTCCCGCTCCGGACATGTTTGGAGAAGGTTGAGGAGAAGGATGTGGACTTGGGCGTTGGAGCTCGAGTGTGCAAGAATGGATGAGCAAGGAGGAAGAAGGCGTGGGTAGAAAAAGGTTAAACCTTATCCCCTTATAAGGGCGGCCGAAACTATGCGCCCCCACTAGCCTGGTAAAACTCGCTTATCCCCCAAGCGCCTTAATGGATGGCGCGGTTGGGTTACCCACGCCCGTATTGATGAGAATCCCCTAATAAGGGGGACACGATCTCAGCTTTGACAAGACGTGTCAAGATATTGTGTCGCGTTATGTGCGGGGCTAGTTAAAAAAATGGTTCGAATAATCACCGAGCCATGGCATGATGTCATGTTGCCAAAATGTGTCAGCAGATTATATTTGTGGAAATATTATTCTCTCTACGGTGGTATGTGGAACTTATTTTGCAGGGTCGGACACTATCCTTTTATTCAAACTCTTATGTGGTGTATCCGGAGGAGGAACCCGCCTTGCAATGCCGAAGACAACACTGCGCGCCGGACTCATCGTCATTGAAGCCTGGTTCAGGGGATACTGAGGGAGTCCTGGATTAGGGGGTCTCCGGACAGCCGGACTATATCCTTTGGCCGGACTGTTGGACTATGAAGATACAAGATTGAAGACTTCGTCCCGTGTCCGGATGTGACTCTACTTGGCGTGGAAGGCAAGCTAGGCAGTACGGGTATGCATATCTCCTCCTTTGTAACCGACCTTGTGTAACCCTAGCCCCTTCTGATATCTATATAAACCGGAGGGTTTTAGTCCGTAGGACAACATACAATCATACCATAGGCTAGCTTCTAGGGTTTAGCCTCTCCGATCTCGTGGTAGATCAACTCTTGTAATACTCATATCATCAAGAATAAATCAAGCATGACGTAGGGTTTTACCTCCATCAAGAGGGCCCGAACCTGGGTAAAACATCGTGTCCCCTGCCTCCTATTACCATCCGCCTTAGACGCACAGTTTGGGACCCCCTACCCGAGATCCGCCGGTTTTGACACCGACAACGAGTCTACCAGAATAAGTTGCGTAGTAGAGATCAAGCTCTTTTCTGGCACCATTGCCGGGGAGGTGAGGTCTTGAAGGTATATCTTTAGATCTTTTAACTGAATCTTTTATTTTCTTGTTTATCACTAGTTTGGTTTATAAAAGAAAACTACAAAAAATGGAATTGAGGTTGCCTCATATTACTCGTCTTTATCATGTCTTTCTTGAAAATTTTGGATTGGAAAATTGTGCTCAATTGATAGAAGAAGAATTTAGTAGAATATTTGGCATAAATATTTGAATGATGAGCATGATTGCAATTTTGCTAGAATGAATTCTTCGAATATCCATGATGCTAGTGATATGCAAAGCAATAAGCTTGGGGATGCTATGTTTGATGAAGATAATATTTTTAGTCCCCCAAGTTTTGATGTGCAAATTTATTATGATGATTGCATGCCTCCTATTTATGATGATTACAATGATGAATGTGGGTATGTAAGAGTGTCAACCCTAAGTAATGATCCCACTATTTTGGACGGTGATGAATCTTGTTACAATATTGATGAAAGTGGATTTGGAGAGGTCATGACTTTATTTAATGATGAATCCACTCTTTTGGAAGAGGTCTCAGTTGATTATGACAACAAAGTTGTTATCTATGATGACTATGGTAATGACATGTATGCTATAAAGAATAATGATAACCATGGAACTTGTCATCATGATTTTAATTTTCAATTGGATTATGCCAATCAAGTATCACATGATAGTTATTTCATTGAATTTGCTCCCGCTATTATGAATGAGAATAAATTTGCTTATGTGGAGAGTAATAAAAAATTATGCATGTGGATCTTCAAAAGTATGCTTTATGTGATAGCTATATTACTGAATTCATTCATGATGCTAGTGAAAATTATTATGAGAAAGGAACATATGCTTTCACTTATCCCACTAATATCAAATTTCCTCTATATGTGTTGAAAGTTTTGAAGTCATGCTTATTTTGCCTTCCTACGATAGTTGATTCTTGTTACCATAAATTTTTTGCTCACAAAATCCCTATGAGTAGGAAGTGGGTTAGACTTAAATGTTCCTGCCATGTGATTCATGATGCTCTATTTGTGTCTCAATTCTTTACTTCTATGTGAGCATCATTGAAATCATCATGCCTAGATAAAAAGGCATTAAATAAAAACGCTTGTTGGGAGACAACCCAATATTTACCCCTACTGTTTTTGTGTGTTCGCATGATTAGGCTACTGTAGTAGTCATGTTTTATAGATTTTGTTTCAATAAAGTGCCAAGTAAAGCCTTTGGGATAGCGTGGATGATAGTTGACTTGATTCTATGAAAAAACAAAGACTTTTGTGCCTAGTTCTGGAATTTTGTAAATTCCCAGAAACGTGATTTGGTTCTGAATTTTTCACACATCATTGATATACAAATTGTGTAAGTTGATACGTCTCCAACGTATCTATAATTTTTTATTGTTCCATTTTATTATATTATTTGTTTTGGATGTTTAATGGGCTTTAATATGCTCTTTTATATTATTTAGGGACTAACCTATTAACCCGAGGCCCAGTGCCAATTTATTTATTTTTACCTATTTTAGAGTTTCGCAGAAAAGGAATACCAAACGGAATGAAACCTTCGTGATGATCTTTCTTGGGTCGAAAGCAATCCAGAAAACTTGGAGTTGAAGTCTGGAACTCCATGAGGCGGCCACGAGGCAGGAGGGCGTACCCAGGGGGTAGACACGCCCCCACCCTCGTGGGCCCCTCGTAGCTCCACCGATGTACTTCTTTCGCCTATATATACTCTTATACCCTAGATCGACCGCAGAGAGCCACAAAACCACTTTTGCACTGCCGCAACCTTCTGTACTCGTGAGATCCCATCTTGGGGCCTTTTCCGGCAATCTGCCGGTGGGGGAATCAATCACGGAGGACTTCTACATCAACACCATAGCCTCTCCGATGAAGCATGAGTAGTTTACCATAGACCTTCGGGTCCAAAGTTATTAGCTAGATGGCCTCTTCTCTCTCTTTGATTCTCAATACAAAGTTCTCCTCGATGTTCTTGGAGATCTATTCGATGTAATACTCTTTTGCGGTGTGTTTGCCGAGTTCCGATGAATTGTGGGTTTATGAACAAGATTATCTATGAATATTATTTGGTTCTTCTCTGAATTCTTATATGCATGATTTGATATCTTTGCAAGTCTCTTCGAATTATCGGTTTAGTTTGGCCTACTAGATTGATCTTTCTTGCAATGGAGAAGTGCTTAGCTTTGCGTTCAATCTTGTGGTGTCCTTTCCTAGTGACAGTAGGGGCAGCAAGGCATGTATTGTATTGTTTCCATCGAGGATAAAACGATGGGATTGATATCATATTGTTTGAGGTTATCCCTCTACATCATGTCATCTTGCTTAATGTGTTACTCTGTTCTTATGAACTTAATACTCTAGATGCATGCTGGATAGCGGTCAATGTGTGGAGTAATAGTAGTAGATGCAGAATCGTTTCGATCTAGTTGACATGGACGTGATGCCCATATTCATGATCATTGCCTTAGATATCTTCACAACTATGCACTTTTCTATCAATTGCTCGACAGTAATTTGTTCACCCACCGTAATACATGCTATCTTGAGAGAAGCCACTAGTGAAACCTATGTCCCCCGGGTCTCTTTCTTATTATATTGCATCTCTTTTATTTACTTCTCATCTCATTTACTATTTTGCAATATTTACTTTCCAATCTATACAACAAAAATACCAAAAATATTTACCTTACTATCTTTATTAGATCTCACTTTTGCGAGTGACCGTGAAGGGATTGACGACCCCTTTATCGCGCTGGTTGCAAGGTTCTTGATTGTTTGTGCAGGTACTAGGTGACTTATGTGTTTTCTCCTACTAGATTGATACCTTGGTTCTCAAAAAGCGAGGGAAATACTGCTACTTTGTTGCATCAGGCTTTCCTCTTCAAGGGAAACCAACGCATGCTCAAGAGGTAGCAAGGATTGTTGGCGCCGTTGCCGGGGAAATCTACGCCAAGTCAAGACATACCAAGTACCCACCATAAACTCTTCTCCCTCGCATTACATTATTTTCCATTCACCTCTCGTTTTCCTCTCCCCCACTTCTAAAATGATTTTCGACAACCTTCGCCTCTCTTTCATTCGTCTTTTTCGTTTACCCTTATGTCTTATTTGGATTGTTTGCTCGTTTGCTTGGTATTATTGTGTGTTTATTGCAAATCAGTACCAAAACTTATGGATCCTCATCCACTTGCAAATCTTTTTAAGAGATCCAATTATGTCGAACCAATTGCTAGTGAGTTGCGTGCACTAGATTAACTTTATGAAGTTTTGCTCGAAATCCGTGAATCTGAAAATTGTGATGAAGTGCTTTATGAAGTGATTCACGATAGATCTTTGAATAAAAAGCATGATTGCAATGATTTTATTATAAATTCTATTAATATCAATTGTGCTAATAATATGCAAAACCCTAAGCTTGGGGATGCTAATTTTGCTATGTCTACTACTTGTTGCAATGATCATGATTGGGGTGATTCTTCTTATAATCCTAAAAGTTTATTTAAGCCCCATGATGAATATGAGATTGGTAATAATGTTTTCAATAATATTGAAAGTGGGTTTGTAAGAGTGTCAAATTTATATCCCACATATTTGGATAACTTTCAATCTTATGAAGTTTTTGATAAAAGTAGGTACGGAGAGGTCATGACTTTATTTTATGATAATCCCACTATTTTGGAAGAGTGTCAACTTTGCATGCATGTGGATCATGAACAGAAAATTTTATGTGATAGCTATATTATTGAATTTGATTATGATCCTACATGTAATTATTATGAGAGAGGAACATATGGTTGTAGAAATTTTCTTGTCACTAAATTACCTCTCGTTATGTTGAGATTGATATTGTTTCTTTCTCCTTCCTTGCATATGCTAGTTTTCGCTTGCCTTGATAATTTGTTTGATTATATAATGCCTATTCATAGGAAGTATGTTAGACCTAGATGTGATTTTCATATGCTTCATGATGCTCCCTTCGTGTTTCAATTGCTATCTGTCATGTGAGCATCATTAAAATTATAGATGCCTAGCAAGGGGTGTTAAACGATAGCGCTTGTTGGGAGGCAACCCAATTTTATTTCTGTTCTTTGCTTTTTGTTCCTGTTTAGTAATAAATAATTCATCTAGCTTATGTTATGATTGTGTTTTTATGTTTTAATTAGTGTTTGTGCCAAGTAAAGCCTTTAGGATCTTCTTAGGTGATTGTTGTTTGATCTTGCTGATAAAAATAGAAAGTATGCTCTCACGGAAATAATTATAATTTTTTACCAGAGAGAGACAAAATACCAATTCCAACTGCAGTATATCAATATACCTTTTATCCTGGCCGTCCTAATTGTTCAGAATTTTTGGAGTTACATAAGTATTCGAAACCTCCAGATTGCTACAGACTATTCTGTTTTTGACAGATTCTGTTTTCCGCGTGTTGTTTGCTTATTTTGATGAATCTATGAGTAGTATCGGGGGGTATGAACCATAGAGAATTTGGAATACAGTATGTTTAACACCAATATAAATAAAGAATGAGTTCATTACAATACCTTAAAGTGGTGGTTTATTTTCTTATACTAACGGAGCTCATGAGATTTTCTGTTGAAGTTTTGTGTTGTGAAGTTTTCAAGTTTTTGGGTAAAGACTTGATGGATTTTGGCACAAGGAGTGGAAAGAGCCTAAGCTTGGGGGTGGCCAAGGCACCCCAAGGTAAAATTCAAGGACAACCAAAATCCTAAGCTTGGGGATGCCCCGGAAGGCATCCCCTCTTTCGTCTTCGTCCATCAGTAACTTTACTTGAGGCTATATTTTTATTCACCACATGATATGTGTTTTGCTTGGAGCGTTTTGTATGATTTGAGTCTTTGCTTTTTAGTTTACCACAATCATCCTTGCTGTACACACCTTTTGGGAGAGACACGCATGAATCGGAATTTATTAGAATACTCTATGTGCTTCACTTATATCTTTTGAGCTAGATAATTTTGCTCTAGTGCTTCACTTATATCTTTTTAGAGCATGGTGGTGGTTTTATTTTATAGAAATTATTGATCTCTCATGCTTCACTTATATTATTTTAAGAGTCTTTTAGAATAGCATGGTAATTTGCTTTGGCTATAAAACTAGTCCTAATATGATGGGCATCCAAGATGGGTATAAGAAAAACTTTCATATAAAGTGTGTTGAATACTATGAGAAGTTTGATGCTTGATGATTGTTTTGAGACATGAGGATGGTGATATTAGAGTCATGCTAGTAGAGTAGTTGTGAATTTGAGAAATACTTGTGTTGAGGTTTGCAAGTCCCGTAGCATGCACATATGGTAACCGTTGTGTAACAAATTTGAAGCATGAGGTGTTTCTTTGATTGTCTTCCTTATGAGTGGCAGTCGGGGACGAGCGATGGTCTTTTCCTGCCAATCTATTGTCACAGCCCTAGAGTACCTGAGTGAAATAGTTGCATCTGCACTCATGCATCATGTCTAAATTCTGAAAGTTGAATTGAGGTTAGTTGAAACCCTCATAAATCACTTCAAAAATAATCAACATTAAAACCTTTTCAAAGAAGTCCAAGAAAATGTTCCTCTTAGTCTCTGAAAATATTGGCAAGAGGTAAAACTTAAAACAATATTTTTGGAATCTCAGAGATATTTATTTTGGGCCTTTGAATTAAATCAATAACTATTTGCATTGGATATATATTTATTAATTAATTAATATATGTCCAATAATTCTGATCTTTGGTGAAGGGCTTTGGAATAACCCAACTAGTCCCTACAAGAATTATCAGAAGCAACAAAAATGATTTATTGTCTAAAACTAAATCAAAACAAATTACAGAAAAATAGAAAACAAAATTTAACTAAAAGAGAGAGAGAGAAGGACTAACCTGGCACTTACCTCGGCCCACCTACCTGTGCGGCCTGCTGTTGAAGCCGGCCCAGCCCAGCCACCCCCCTGCCTGTTGTCTTCCTCCTCTCGCCAGAAGGCAGAGGAGAAGCTAGCCACGGCGCCGTGGCGTGCCACGCCGGCAGCTGCCTGCCTAGCTGCCCCCTCGTCGCCCTGGACTTCCTCTGCGATGCCACGCTACCCCCCTGGACCCCCTCGACCGCTCCCCTCTCTCCCTGCATCGCTCTCTCTCGCTCTCTCTCCCAAAGCCGAGCGGAGTCATCGCCGCCACTCATTGTTGCCGTGTCCACCGCCTCCCCATCGCTTCCCCGACCAGTCCAGGCGCTCCGCCACATCGTCCCCGACCTCTCCGCCAAGTCAAGCAAGCTGGGACGCACCGCAGCACCGCCATCGCCGTCTTCTTCAACCTCGGTCCGCTGAGATCGCCGGCGACCGTGCGCCCGCTCCGTTGCTTCCCCGAGCTCCCCAAGACCACCGCTGCACTCCTCGTGAGCTTCTCCTTCGATCCCCACTTCCCCCTTGCTCGTTTGCGCCGTGTAGTCGCCGCCCTCTTCGAGCCCGAGAGCATCTCGCCGGCGGCCATGGCGTAGCCGTGGACACAGCCGTGCAAGCTCGCAACCGAGCACTTCACCGCACTCGCTGTGTCCCCAGGAGCCTGCAGCACCCCTTCGCACCTCCTGCCATGCCTCCTAGTGACGACCCCGAGCTCGCCCGAGCTCCGGCAGCCGCCAACGTCGTCGCCGGCGTCTTTTCCGACCACCCCGAGCCCAAACACCACCACCACTCGACGCGGCAGCCCCCCAGCTTCACGTAGATGCTCCCCGTGCGCCAAATAGGGCCCTGCAGTGAAATCCCGACTCCCTCCGCCGCGGATTTGGTCGCCGGCGGCTAAACGCCGGTAGCTGACGTGGCCGTCATTAGCGGTTAAACATCCCACTAACCAACCCCTCTAGAGCCACTGCCATGTGGGCCCTAGTGCCCAATTAGTTAGTTAACTACTCTGTTAGATTAGCACCGATCTCAGGAGGGCCCCACCTGTCATTTTGACTTTGCCACGTCACACGTTGACCGACCCCACACGTCAGTGTTGACTCGGCTGACGTGGCAGTTGACTAGGCCCACCTGTCATCCACCAAACCAGCCTGTGTCACTGACGTGTGGATCCCACACGTCAGGTTTGACCTGGACCCGCCTGTTGACCTGCTGAGGTCAGCATGACCTAATGCTGACGCAATAACTCATTTCCTGGATTTATTATAATTCAGAAAATTCCAGAAATTAGTATAAACTTCTAAAATTCATAGAAATTCAACCGTAACTCCAAATGAAATAAATTATATATGAAAAATGATCAGAAAAATCCAAGGAATCTGAATATGGCTTTTCCATGCATGTTTGAACAACTTAACCTCACTGTCTAGTCCAAAACATGATAATGCACTATTTGAATTCATAGTTTGAATTTGAATTTGAACCTAGTGTTCAAACCAATTTCATTTAATTGTGTTGCTAGTTGCATTAGCTCAATCAACAACATATTGCCATGTCATTATCATGCATCATGTTGTGTATCGCATTGATTGTGTTCCTTCTCTATTGCCGGTGGTTGTCCCCTCTCGATAGACGTTGTACCGACGCGGTGATCGTTGACACTGATGAAGACCCAATGATATCTTCAGAAGTGTCAGGCAAGCAAAACCCCCTTGTTCATTCCGATACAACCCCACTCTCTCGCTCCTGCTCTACTTTACTGCATTAGGACAACAACGATTCATCTGTTACTTGTTGCGGTAGTTGAACCCCTTTCCTCTGCATGACCTGTCATTGCCACAGTAAATAGATGAAACCCACTAGCATGAGTAGGAGTTGTTTGAGCCCTGATGTGCCTACTCGTTCTTGCTTGTTTGTCATGCCTACTATTGCATAGAGTTGTGTCAGGTCTGATTCATCGGGAATGAATCGGAGTTGTGTGAACATGTCCTACTGTGTGTGAGCTAAGTGTGTGAACACGTTTTGGTAAAGGTAGCGGTGAGAGGCCATGTAGGAGTACATGGTGGGTTGTCTCATTGAAACCGTCCTCAGGAACTGAGTTCTGTGTCTGTGATCCATGAACAGCTACTACCACTCATTGGGATCCTTAATTGACCCTCTCGGCTTCTTAATCACCCTAGTACTCTGTCCAGGAGTTGCAACTAGTTTCTGGTGTTTGTAGGTTATGTGTTGGCGGCCGTGCGTAGCACTGACCCTAGGGGTGGGCTATGTTGCGGTAGATACACCGTGGCACAGTGTACCGGGCGCCCGTTTGGTGACTCGGGAATCCTGTTCACATCGTTCGGGGCCGTATGTGGAAACCTCGACCGGACTCCCTGCGGATGGAACTTGGATAGGCGATAAACCTGGACTAGAGACTTAAGTGTTTAGGTAGGCCGTGGCCGACACCCTCGCCAGGCTTCCGCTTGAAGGTTGCCGAGATACATGGCATGTATATGGTGGTAAGTGGTGGGAGCGTGTGTGAAGAAGTACACCCCTGCAGGGTTATCATTATCTATTCGAATAGCCGGATTCCTTGGATATGGAAACTTGGACCCCTTGCATAGTTCATAGACAAGTGAAAGTGGATACTCTAAAACTCGCAAGATAAGTGTGAGTGCTATGGATG
Source organism: Triticum dicoccoides (assembly GCF_002162155.2). Classification (NCBI taxonomy): domain Eukaryota; kingdom Viridiplantae; phylum Streptophyta; class Magnoliopsida; order Poales; family Poaceae; genus Triticum; species Triticum dicoccoides. The sequence continues at coordinate 129,713,468 of NC_041382.1, forward strand.
GCCTTCTCGTAGGGAGACGGGAGCAGTTCCATAGTGGTGTATTGAATGGTGAATATGTGGACTTGTGTGCGCCACCTCAAAAGAGTTGCTTGTGGTCGTAGTTTAGGTTAGCCACTGAGTCAAAGCTGGCTTGCTGTAGTTAAACTCCACCACCCCCCTTGTTGATACCGATGCATATGTAGCTAGTTCTGATGTAAGTCTTGCTGAGTACCTTTGTACTCACGTTTGCTTAATTTATGTTTTGCAGAGAGACTTCAGTCTCGCTAGTAGTTCCGCATGGACTTCGATGTTTAGCTTGATACCTCAGCTACGATCTTGTGCCCTCGGCAGGATCTGGTAGATAGTCAGGCTTCTTAGCCTTTTTCATTTGTAGATGTCTGTACTCAGACATGTTAAGCTTCCGCATGTGCTTTGCATTGTATGCTATGATTGTTGTGTCATAAGCCCCATGTTTGTAATATCTCGCTCCTCGGAGCCTAATGAATAAATACTTGAGTTGTAGAGTTATGTTGTGATGCCATGTTGTATTTACACATATCGAGCATATTGTGTGTATGATTGAAATGCTTGGTATGTGTGGGATCCGACAATCTAGTTGATTATCCTTGGCAGCCTCTCTTATGGGGAAATGTAGTCTAGTGCTTCCATGAGCCATAGTAGTCCGCTACAGCCCGGTTCACCGGAGTCCTGCTAGCCCAGCACTACTGCTTAGGACACTTGACTGGCCGGCATGTGTTTCACTTCGTTCCTGTGTCTGTCCCTTCGAGGAAATGTCACGCGGTGACATCCGGAGTCCTGCCTAGCATGGTACAGCCCGGGTTCCCGGAGTCCTGTTAGCCCAGTGCTACAGCCCGGACTCACACGTTATTGACCGACATGCTCGATGCAAATCATGTATGCCTGTCCCCATAGGTTAGTGCCGCTTTGGGTTAACGACTAGCCATGTCGGCCCGGGTTCTTTGTCATATGGATGCTAGCGACACTATCATATACGTGAGCCAAAAGGCGCAAACGGTCCCGGGCCAGGTAAGGTGGCACCCGTGGGAATACCGTGTGTGAGGCCGCAAAGTGATATGATGTGTTACATGCTCGATCGGTGTGACTTAGGATCGGGGTCCTGACATCTATCCCCCTAGGAGCATGCGCGTAGTGCTTGGTTTTGATGACTTGTAGAGTTTTGCAATAAGTATGTGAGTTCTTTATGACTAATGTTGAGTCCATGGATTATACGCACTTTCATCCTTCCACCCTTGCTAGCCTCTCTACTACCGCACAACTTTCACCGGTACAATAAACCCACCATTTACCTTCCTCAAAACAGCCACCATACCTACCTATTATGACATTTCCATAGCCATTCCGAGGTATATTGCCATGCAACTTTCCGCCATTTTGTTTATTATGACACGATCCATCATTGTCATATTGCTTTGCATGATCATGTAGTTGACATCGTATTTGTGGCAAAGCCACCATTCATAATGTTTTCATACATGTCACTCTTGATTCATTTCCCATCCCGGTACACCGCCGGAGGCATTCATATAGAGTCATATTTTGTTCTAAGTATCGAGTTGTAATTCTTGAGTTGTAAGTAAATAAAAGTGTGATGATCTTTATTATTAGAGCATTGTCCCATGTGAGGAAAAATATAGAAAGGCCAAAAAAAAGAGAAGGCAGAAAAAAGAGAAAAAAAGAGAGAAGGGACAATGCTACTATCCTTTTTCCACACTTGTGCATCAAAGTAGCACCATGATCTTCATGATAGAGAGTCTCTTATTTTGTCACTTTCATATACTAGTGGGAATTTTCGTTATAGAACTTGGCTTGTATATTCCAACAATGGGCTTCCTCAAAATGCCCCAGGTCTTCGTGAGCAAGCAAGTTGGATGCACACCCACTTAGTTTCTTTTGTTGAGCTTTCGTTCATTTATAGCTCTAGTGCATCCGTTGCATGGCAATCCCTACTCACTCACATTGATATCTATTGATGGGCATCTCCATAGCCCATTAATATGCCTAGTTGATGTGAGACCATCTTCCTCCTTTTTGTCTTCTCCACAACCACCATTATATTCCACCTATAGTGCTATGTCCATGGCTCACGCTCATGTATTGCGTGAAAGTTGAAAAAGTTTGAGAATACTAAAGTATGAAACAATTGCTTGGCTTGTCATCGGGGTTGTGCATGATTTGAATATTTTGTGTGACGAAGATGGAGCATAGCCAAACTATATGATTTTGTAGGGATGAACTTTCTTTGGCCACGTTATTTCGAGAAGACGTGATTACTTCGTTAGTATGCTTGAAGTATTATTATTTTTATGTCAATATGAAAATTTTGTCTTGAACCTTTTGGATCTGAACATTCATGCCACAATAAAGAAAATTACATTGATAATTATGTTAGGTAGCATTCCACATCAAAAATTCTGTTTTTACCATTTACCTACTCGAGGACGAGCAGGAATTAAGCTTGGGGATGCTTAATACATCTCCAATATATCTATAATTTTTGATTGTCCCATGCTATTATATTATCTGTTTTGGATGTTTAATGGGATTTAATATGCTCTTTTATATTATTTTTGGGACTAACCTATTAACCGGAGGCCCAGTGCCACTTTCTGTGTTTTTGCCTATTTTAGAGTTTCACAGAAAAGGAATACCAAGCGGAATCCAAACGGAATGAAACCTTCGTGATGATATTTCTTGGACCGAAAGCAATCCAGAAGACTTGGAGTTGAAGTCTGGAACTCCGCGAGGCGGCCAAGAGGCAGGAGGGCGTGCCCAGGGGGGTAGGTGCGCCCCCCACCCTTGTGGGCCCCTCGTAGCTCCACCGACGTACTTCTTTCGCCTATATATACTCTTATACCCTAGATCAATCACAAAGAGCCATGAACCCACTTTTCCACCGCCGCAAACTTCTGTACCCGTGAGATCCCATCTTGGGGCCTTTTCCGGCAATCTGCTGGAGGGGGAATCAATCACGTAGGGCTTCTACGTCAATACCATAGCCTCTCCGATAAAGCGTGAGTAGTTACCACAGACCTTCGGGTCCATAGTTATTAGCTAGATGGCTTGTTCTCTCTCTTTGATTCTCAATACAAAGTTCTCCTTGATGTTCTTGGAGATCTATTTGATGTAATACTCTTTTTGCGGTGTGTTTGCCGAGATCCGATGAATTGTGGCTTTATGAACAAGATTATCTATGAATATTATTTGGTTCTTCTCAATTCTTATATGCATGATTTGATATATTTGCAAGTCTCTTCGAATTATTGGTTTACTATGGCCTACTAGATTGATCTTTCTTGCAAGGGGAGATGCTTAGCTTTGAGTTCAATCTTGTGGTGTCCTTTCCCAGTGACAATAGGGGCAGCAAGGCACGTATTGTATTGTTTCCATCGAGGATAAAAAGATGGGGATTATATCATATTGTTTGAGTTTATCCCTCTACATCATGTCATCTTGCTTAATGCGTCACTCTGTTCTTATGAACCTAATACTCTAGATGCATGATGGATAGCGGTCGATGTGTGGAGTAATACTAGTAGATGCAAAATCATTTCGACATACTTGACACGGACGTGATGCCTATATTCATGATCATTGCCTTAGATATCTTCATAACTATGCACTTTTCTATCAATTGCTCGGCAGTAATTTGTTCACCCACCGTAATACATGCTATCTTGAGAGAAGCCACTAGTGAAACCTATGGCCCCCGGGTCTCTTTCTTATTATATTGCATCTCTTTTATTTACATCGCATATCGTTTACTATTTTGCAATCTTTACTTTCCAATCTATTCAACAAAAATACCAAAAATATTTACCTTACTATCTTTATTAGATCCCACTTTTGTGAGTGACCGTGAATGGATTGACAACCCCTTTATCATGTTTGTTGCAAGGTTCTTGATTGTTTGTGCAGGTACTAGTTGACTTGTGCGTTGTCTCCTACTGGATTGATACCTTGGTTCTCAAAAACTGAGGGAAATACTTACGCTACTTTGCTGCATCACCCTTTCCTCTTTAAGGGAAAACCAATGAATGTGTTAGGACCCTGACTCGATGTCACATCGATCTAGCCTGTAGCACCTCATATCACTTTGCGGCCTCACGCACGGTATCCCCACGGGTGTCGCCTTACCTTTGCCCGGGACCGTTTGCGCCTTTTGGCTCACGTATATGATAGTGTCGCTAGCATCCATATGATAAGGAGCCCGGGCTGACATGACTAGTCGTAAACCCAAAGTGGCACAGACTTACAGGGACAGGCATCCATGACCCAGCATCGAACGTGTCGGTCATCAGCGAGTGAATCCAGGCTGTAGCACTGGGCTAGCAGGACTCCGGTGAACCGGGTTGTAGCGGGCTAACAGGACTCCGGTATTCATCGCGTGACATTTCCCCGAAGGGACAGACACAGGAATGAAGAAGGACACATGCCGGCCAGCCTAAGTGTTCCGGAGCAGTAGCAAGCTACCATGGCTCAGTGGAAAACACTAGGAGACATTTCTCGGTAAGAGAGGCTACTAAAGATAAACAACTAGATGGTCAGATCCCACACATACCAAGCATTTCAATAACATACACACAATATGCTCGATATGTGCAAATACAACATGGCATCACAACATGACTCTACGACTCAAGTAATTTATTCAATAGGCTCCGAGGAGCGAGATATTACAAACATGGGTCTCATGACCCAACAATCAGAGCATACAAATCAAAGCACAAGCGGAAGCTATCATGTCTGGGTACAGACATCTATAACTGAAAAAGGCTGAGAAGCCTGACTATCTACCAGATCCTGCCGGGGCACAAGATCGTAGCTGAGGTAACAAGCTAAACGTCGAAGTCCACGCGAAACTACTAGTGAGACCGAAGTCTCTCTGCAAAAACATAAAATAGGCAAACGTGAGTACAAATGTACCCAGCAAGACTTACATCAGAACTAACTACATATGCATCATTATCAACAAAGGGGATGGTGGAGTTTGACTGCAGCAAGCCAGCTTTGACTCGGTGGCTATCCTGAACTACGACTGCAAGTAACTCTTTTGAGGTGGCGCACACGAGTCCACATATTCACCATATCAATACACCACTATGGAACCGCTCCCGTCTCCCTACGAGAACGCCATCCATAGCACTCACGCTTATCTTGCGTATTTTAGAGTATCCACTTTCACTTGTCTATGAACTATGCAAGGGGTCCAAGTTTCCATATCCGAGGAATCCGGCTATTCGAATAGATAATGATAACCCTGCAGGGGTGTACTTCTTCACACATGCTTTCGCCACTTATCGCCCTGTACACGTCATGTACCTCGGCAACCTTCAAGCGGAAGCCGGGTGAGGGAGTCGGCCACGACCTGACTAACCGAACAAGTCTCTGGTCCAGGTTTATCGCCTATTCGGGTTCCATCCGCAAGGAGATCCGGCTGGGGTGTCGCTCACGGCCCCAAACGATGTGTGCAGGGTTCCCAAGCCCACCTCGACGGGTGGATGTACGCTTGGTACACCGTGCCACTGTGCCTAGTCTGTCCCAAGCCCACCTGTACCGGGTGCCACTTGGTAGACTACTATCACTACCTACAAACACCAGAAACTAGTTGCAACTCCTGGACAGAGTTCATGTTGATTAATAAGTCGAGAGGGGTCGAGTTACCGGAACCCAATGTGTGGTAGTAACTGGTCATGGATCACAAACACAGAACTCAGTTCCTGAAGATGGCTGCAATGAGACAACCCACCATGTACTCCTACATGGCCTCTCACCGCTACCTTTACCAAATCGTGTTCACACACAGTAGGACATGTTCACACGCCTCTGATTCATCCCCGATGAATCAGACCTGACTCAACTCTAAGCAGTAGCAGGCATGAAAAACAAGCATGAATGAGTAGGCACATCAGGGCTCAAACAACTCCTACTCATGCTAGTGGGTTTCATCTATTTACTGTGACAATGACAGGTCATGCAAAGGATAAAGGGGTTCAGCTACCGCAGCAAGTATCAAATATGTCGTTGTTGTCCTAATGCAGTAAAACAGAGCATGAGCGAGAGAGTGGGATTTTATCGGAATGAACAAGGGGGTTTTGCTTGCCTGGCACTTCTGAAGATAATATAGCTCTTCATCGGTGTCATCGATCACATCTCCGGTACACGTCTATCGAGAGGGGACAATTACCGGCAAACAAGGAAGAACACAATCAATGCAATGCGACAATATGATGCATGAATGTGACATGGCAATATGATGTGATTTGAGCTAATGCAACTAGCTATGATTTAAATGAAGTTGGTTTGAATACAAGATTCAAATTCAAACTCCATATATGATTATTTAAATGCCTTTAATTTGTTTTGTCCAAAACAGAGGACAAACATTGTTCAAACATGCATGAAAATGGTACAGATGGATTCCTTGAATTTTTCTGATAATTTTTCATATATAAATTATCTCATTTGGAGTTACGGTTGAATTTCTATGATTTTTAGAAGTTTTTACAATTTTCTGGATTTTCTGATTTATTTTAAATCCAGAAAATCATTTAATGCGTCAGCATGACATCACCTTGACGTCATCAGGTCAACGGGGCAGATTCAGGTCAAACCTGACGTGTGGGGTCCACACGTCAGTGACACGGGTTAAGCAGGGGGGTTTAGTTTAGCTTAATTAAAGATTAGGGCACTAGGGCCCACATGTCAGTGTCAGCAGGGGGGTAATTAAATTAAAATAACTAAACTAGTTATCAGGGGGGGCTGGCCCCACTTGTCATCGACCCAGGGGGGTCAAACCCCTGGTCAACAGGGCCTAACCCACCGGCGTCTAGCCGCCCGCAACGACCAGACGCGGCGGAGGCTCGGGAATCGCCCACAGGGCACGGTTTAGGGCGCGGATGGGTCCTACGGCGAGCTGGGACTCGTGCGCATCCAGCGGTGGCGGCGAATGGAGCTGGGGTGGCCCGAAGCGACGGCAACTACGACGACGGCGGCGGCCGGAGTTCGGGCGACCACGGGTTTGATGCTGCAGAGAGCAAGCGGGCTAGTTTTTGCGCTAGGCATGCTCTATGGGATACTACGAACGCGCAGGGCTCGCCGGGGTGACCAAATGGTCACTGGAGCTACGCCGGCGGAAAGCTCGGCGGAGGTGAGCTTCGGCCATGGCGGAATCGGTGCTAGAGGACGCGCTAGAGGAAGGGAACAGGGGGGAAATGGAGAGGAGCTCACGTAGGGACTAGCAGAGTCGACGACGAGGTCGGGGAAGCTCTGGACGACGTGAATTTACGGCGGCGATCTCCGGGCACCGGAGATGAAGACGACAACGTTGGCGACGAAGCAAAGCCCTCCGGCTCGTTTCCTTCGGCTTGGGGATGTGGTGCTCGATTGCGGAGCTGCTGGGCACGGTCACGGGACGAGAGGTGGTCGGTGGTCATAGCTACGGCGAGCGGCGCTCTCAGGTGCGTTCGGTGACGAGAGGGAGGGAGAGCAGAGGAGGAGGAGGGGGTCCAGAGAGCGAGGGAGAAATGAGAGGGGGTCGGGGGCTGCGTGGCGTCGCGGGAGGGACCAGGGGAGGAGGAGGCAGCCAGGCAGGGAGGAGGTGGCCGGGGCGCGTGGCCGCGCGCGCCGGGCGCGTGCCCGTCCTCCTGGCAGAGGAGGAAGGCGACAGGGGAGGGAGGCGGCGGTGGGCTGGGCCAGCGGGAGGAGCTAGCCAGCTGGGCCGGCTACAGGTAAGTGGCCCAGGTGGTTCTGCTCTCTTTTTCTGTTTTAATTCTGTTTTTCTATTTTGCAGGTTTGTTTTGAATTTGGTTTTGAAACCAATTCAATTTATTTTGCTTCTGACAATATTTTTAGGAGCTAAAAGAATTAAAACAATGCTCCACAAAAATATTTCAGAATTATTGGACCTATATTTATTTAACAGTAGATATAAGTCCAATTCAAATAGCTATTGATTTAATTCAAATACCCAAAAATAAATGTTTCTGAGATACCGAAAATATTGGTTTGGATTTTTCCTCTTGCCAATATTTCCAGAGGATAACAAGAACATTTTCTTGGACTTATTTGAAGCAATTTTTATCTTGATCATTTTTTTAAAGGATTCTGAGGCTTTGAAAATTCCTCAATTCAAATTTTATTTGAATTTAAACATGATGCAGCAACCAAGCTAGTCCAAGGCCAGGGTAAGCTAGGGATGTGACAACTCACCCCCACTAAACAAGAATCTCGTCTCGAGATTCAAGCGTAGGGTAAGGTGAAGGGTAACGCAGACTAATATACTCTTCACGGTCCAGGTTGCACTTCATAGGAACGTTGATCCGATCACCATCATTGTCTTGATGTCTTGCTCTGAGAAATCCTGTCAACATGACATGGAGGGAAGAAGACTCTAGAAGGGTCGATCTCCTCGAAGATCGAACAACTCACGGAATGACACATAGGACCATCTCTCGGGTTGAGACACGAGATACACATCAAGAGGGGTGGAAAGAAACGGATGACGAAGGTTCACTAGGTGGACAACAATTCCACACTTAAGAAGGTGGTAAACGATTGTCCACGTAGCAAGGAGTTGAGTTGCCATGATACCATAACGATACACCTTAGGGAAGGTGACTCGTAGAGATATCCCTTTAAGTGGCAAAAAGAATTACCTTTGATTCAGAGATCATTGAAACTCTTTAAACCAGCCTAAGGCAATTCTCGAGCGATCATTTGGAGGGGGTCGGTAGAATGGCATACTCGGACTTGGATGATGTGGATTACCTTGTTGAAGACAACGTAATGGATGATTTTTACTTACCACCGGAAATGGAAGAGACCCATGGTAGAATGGCACATTGGCGGTGCAAGCTGGGAACAAAATGCAAATGCTGGGAATGATTCTAGTAACTGGGAGAGGCTCAACAATAGAGAGTTATCCCACTATTGGAATGGTTATAGCATAACCGAGGAAACTGAGAGGAATCCAGTTAGATCCGATGATAACACGTAGCGCTTGTGCGTGCTCTCAAGAACTTGAGCATTTCCATAATCATCAAGGTTTTATCAACATCCGTGTCAAGGGTCCGGTAACACAACTTACTACCATGATGAATGGTGATGGAGGATGCAGATGCAAAGGAAGATAACACCTTCTCAGATTTCACCCTTGGCGGGGCCAAGGAAATAAAATCTGGATGATTGAGAGACATTTAGCACTCCGCTTCTAATGTTCTCCTTGATGTGCTAGTGTATCCCATTCATAGATACGGTTTGATAACTAGAACATCAAGTAAAAGGTCGGACTTCGGAACACAGAAATCCATAGGGGTAACTAGGGAGTAAATCCTACGAAATCCCTATGGGGAGGTGGCCAACTTCATCAATCAAGATATTATAATAACAGGTCTTCCGGCTGGGTGTGTTGGCCACGACATCCACTTTACCGGTTATCGCGCGACCAATATTATAATTCTTGGGAAATATTCCAACCATCATATCTGCCTGAGATTCAGATCTGGTTGGTGTCAGGATATCCCAGACTCATCAAGTCTAGAAAGAAAAATGAAAGTTTGCAACACAAATCGACGAGATAATGTTGCGGGATTCTCGGGGAGTGAGCTACGATAGTAAGCTCCAAAACATGAGCTGGTTCTGCTACAAACATGCGAACACGTTGTCCCAGACAAGCATGGCCACGTAGCAGTCTTATAATTAAACACTACCGAGTTCGGGTGGGGAACCATAATCGAGGATATCGAAGTCTTTACGCAAGTCCATGGATTAGATCCCAAGCATAGACTTCTTTTCCTTGAACAAGTCAATCAGTGGCTTGGTGTGCTAGGATATACATATAGAATGGAGGTTGCAAATCTCCAGACCACAGAATACTTCGCACGTATGCATGACTGACTTGGGATGATTCCAGAGGAAGCAAAACTAACTTTCTCAAATTCACGGCGGCAGCTTTCACCAAATGCACGTGTATAAGAGGAAGTCACTCCTTTCATCAAACAAATACTTCATGAGCTAGCATGAAGAAAATGCTTTCAAAAGTTTCCAACACTAGCTTAATGTCCAACAAAATCATGGAGGAGATAAGGATATTGTCAATGGACTCAACAACAATTCATCTGGGTTTCCTTTTAAAAGGAATTCCATAGTTAAGTGAACAAGTGATAGCATGGGTCAGACCCAAAAGATATAATGGTGTATACTCGAGGGATCAACCACGAGTAAGACAACATTACGAATATCGTTGGTTCTAGTCTGATTGGATGATAGCCCATACTCCAATCAAAGGTTGGATAAAATGATAGGTCCATTAACTGATCACGAGGTTCAGTCGATGAAAATATCAACTTTCTTCAACACACATACAAGGCATCCCTTATAATGAACTATATCGGACAAGCTTCTATCTTCCAACTCTCCAAGTTGATGCATAGCTTAACCAACTAGCTCAGGGGTATCCAACACGGATTCTTGGAGAAAGGGTGGTTTACAGGATAAACCAACTTGATCACGAGCTTAACATAACAGTCAGGTGACAACCTGGTGATACTTTCGAGAAGATATTCGGAAAACCACGAACCACCGATATGTTACTAAGCTCGAGAACAATCTCGCTTTTGAGGGCAAGACGATATGATCTAATGAGTGAGGACTTGACAAAATCCTAACTCATCAATCGAAGTGTGCACCAGGAAGATGGACAAGGTAGCACGATCAATCTTAGAAGGATGATTCAAAAACCAACACGCTAAGAATGAAATTATTGTCCTTTAACTACCAAGCAACGAGGTTGCTGGGAGTATTGATTTCACACACCACGATCCACTTGTCGGCATTCCGGTTACAATAACACAGGAACCGAGGAATGAACAGTGATGGCAAGAAGTATCACTGTACCAAGAGTTCATGGGATGGTGTGCAATTTCTATAACAATCCCGATATAAAGATGGTAATACTCCAAGGTAGAACAGAGCAAAAGCTGAATTGGCATTTTGATCTGCGGAGCACAACTTCTTTGACCCGATCCTGGATATGGATGAGGTACTGAAGTTTGTTTCTCCAAGTCATTCAAGACAAAATGGCTTGACGGACCACAAGAGTAATAGGCCTCGATACACGAATGCACGCATACTCTTGACTATCAATTGATAGACGAAAGTCAGAATGCAACTAAAGAGAACAACTCAAAGGAACATATAATTTTCTGAGTTGTGGATGCATAGATTAGTATGTCGAACCAAGTTCAACATATTTCTTCCGAATAACCCATGCAGAAGGTAGAACTGGCAGAGTCACGATTTATGAATGGAGAACTCATCAAGAATAATCCTGTTGTGATATTTCAGTTCAACGAGGAACTTCTGCCATAAGTAGTTCATGGTATTTGGAAGAAGAAGACACCACGGACTTCAAGGACTATCGCAAAGGTTACTAATATCCTAAAGGAACTAGCAACACTATCAACATGATGTAAGTAGAGTGAATCTCGGGTTCAAACCCAGGAGTAGAATACCTACTAACTATGTGGCATCACGGGATGCTTTCGAGAATAAAAACCAGAATCATCACACTGGGACACAAATCATGGCTAAATTACTAGATGATCCCCTAAGACACCTAGGGTCATAATAATAGCTCCAACATATATGTCAAGGCAATAAATTACCTCAACTCAACAATTAGTGTGATTGAGCTGGCATAAAGGAACATCGAAACCAGAGGGAAAGGATTTTGCAAATGCATCAGACTGTTTAGAAACCTGGAATGACTCGGACAGCATAAAGGCTGTAAATGCTCAGAAAAGACTTGAGACATTCACAAAAATGGTGGCATAACCACTCAGAAGCACAATATCAAGGTTTCGAGATCAACAATTAACATATGGAGGTAGTAGGAACTGAACTCAAGCTTAATCCAACAATCTTATAAGTCTACGGATTAGTAACACGTGATCCTGATAGAAAGAAAAGATAGCCTAGTTCTTAATCCCCGTAGGAAAGATAAGATGACTCAGATCAGAAGGGCATAAGGTATAAGGAGTAAAAAGAGCCTTACGTTCCATCCCACAATCAATTCCCTTATATAACTAAAGAATTTCTAGACTCAACTTCGACCAGTTTGGCTTGATAATCCTACAGGCAGTCAAGCTCTGATACCAACGCTGTCAGGACCCCGACTCGATGTCACATCGATCTAGCCTGTAGCACCTCATATCACTTTGCGGCCTCACGCACGGTATCCCCACGGGTGTCGCCTTACCTTTGCCCGGGACCGTTTGCGCCTTTTGGCTCACGTATATGATAGTGTCGCTAGCATCCATATGATAAGGAGCCCGGGCTGACATGACTAGTCGTAAACCCAAAGTGGCACAGACTTACAGGGACAGGCATCCATGACCCAGCATCGAACGTGTCGGTCATCAGCGAGTGAATCCAGGCTGTAGCACTGGGCTAGCAGGACTCCGGTGAACCGGGCTGTAGCGGGCTAACAGGACTCCGGTATTCATCGCGTGACATTTCCCCGAAGGGACAGACACAGGAACGAAGGACACATGCCGGCCAGCCTAAGTGTTCCGGAGCAGTAGCAAGCTACCATGGCTCGGTGGAAACACTAGGAGACATTTCCCGGTAAGAGAGGCTACTAAAGATAAACAACTAGATAGTCAGATCCCACACATACCAAGCATTTCAATAACATACACACAATATGCTCGATATGTGCAATACAACATGGCATCACAAAATGACTCTACGACTCAAATAGTTTATTCAATAGGCTCCGAGGAGCGAGACATTACAAACATGGGTCTCATGACCCAACAATCAGAGCATACAAGTCAAAGCACAAGCGGAAGCTATCGTGTCTGAGTACAGACATCTATAAATGAAAAAGGCTGAGAAGCCTGACTATCTATCAGATCCTGCCGAGGGCACAAGATCGTAGCTGAGGTATCAAGCTAAACGTCGAAGTCCACGCGAAACTACTAGTGAGACCGAAGTCTCTCTGCAAAAACATAAAATAGGCAAACGTGAGTACAAATGTACCCAGCAAGACTTACATCAGAACTAACTACATATGCATCATTATCAACAAAGGGGATGGTGGAGTTTGACTGCAGCAAGCCAGCTTTGACTCGGTGGCTATCCTGAACTACGACTGCAAGTAACTCTTTTGAGGTGGCGCACACGAGTCCACATATTCACCATATCAATACACCACTATGGAACCGCTCCCGTCTCCCTACGAGAACGCCATCCATAGCACTCACGCTTATCTTGCGTATTTTAGAGTATCCACTTTCACTTGTCTATGAACTATGCAAGGGGTCCAAGTTTCCATATCCGAGGAATCCGGCTATTCGAATAGATAATGATAACCCTGCAGGGGTGTACTTCTTCACACATGCTTTCGCCACTTATCGCCCTGTACACATCATGTACCTCGGCAACCTTCAAGCGGAAGCCGGGCGAGGGAGTCGGCCACGACCTGACTAACCGAACAAGTCTCTAGTCCAGGTTTATCGCCTATTCGGGTTCCATCCGCAAGGAGATCCGGCCGGGGTGTCGCTCACGGCCCCAAACGATGTGTGTAGGGTTCCCAAGCCCACCTCGACGGGTGGATGTACGCTTGGTACACCGTGCCACTGTGCCTAGTCTGTCCCAAGCCCACCTGTACCGGGTGCCACTTGGTAGACTACTAACACTACCTACAAACACCAGAAACTAGTTGCAACTCCTGGACAGAGATCATGTTGATTAATAAGTCGAGAGGGGTCGAGTTACCGGAACCCAATGTGTGGTAGTAACTGGTCATGGATCACAAACACAGAACTCGGTTCCTGAAGACGGCTGCAATGAGACAACCCACCATGTACTCCTACATGGCCTCTCACCGCTACCTTTACCAAATCGTGTTCACACACTTAGCTCACACACAGTAGGACATGTTCACACGCCTCTGATTCATCCCCGATGAATCAGACCTGACTCAACTCTAAGCAGTAGCAGGCATGACAAACAAGCATGAATGAGTAGGCACATCAGGGCTCAAACAACTCCTACTCATGCTAGTGGGTTTCATCTATTTAATGTGACAATGACAGGTCATGCAAAGGATAAAGGGGTTCAGCTACCGCAGCAAGTATCAAATATGTCGTTGTTGTCCTAATGCAGTAAAAGAGAGCAGGAGCGAGAGAGTGGGATTTTATCGGAATGAACAAGGGGGTTTTGCTTGCCTGGCACTTCTGAAGATAATATAGCTCTTCATCGGTGTCATCGATCACATCGCCGGTACACGTCTATCGAGAGGGGACAATTACCGGCAAACAAGGAAGAACACAATCAATGCAATGCGACAATATGATGCATGAATGTGACATGGCAATATGATGTGATTTGAGCTAATGCAACTAGCTATGATTTAAATGAAGTTGGTTTGAATACAAGATTCAAATTCAAACTCCATATATGATTATTTAAATGCCTTTAATTTGTTTTGTCCAAAACAGAGGACAAACATTGTTCAAACATGCATGAAAATGGTACAGATGGATTCCTTGAATTTTTCTGATAATTTTTCATATATAAATTATCTCATTTGGAGTTACGGTTGAATTTCTATGATTTTTAGAAGTTTTTACAATTTTCTGGATTTTCTGATTTATTTTAAATTCAGAAAATCATTTAATGCGTCAACATGACATCACCTTGACGTCATCAGGTCAACGGGGCAGATTCAGGTCAAACCTGACGTGTGGGGTCCACACGTCAGTGACACGGGTTAAGCAGGGGGGTTTAGTTTAGCTTAATTAAAGAATAGGGCACTAGGGCCCACATGTCAGTGTCAGCAGGGGGGTAATTAAATTAAAATAACTAAACTAGTTATCAGGGGGGGCTGGCCCCACTTGTCATCGACCCAGGGGGGTCAAACCCCTGGTCAACAGGGCCTAACCCACCGGCGTCTAGCCGCCGGCAACGACCAGACGCGGCGGAGGCTCGGGAATCGCCCACAGGGCACGGTTTAGGGCGCGGATGGGTCCTACGGCGAGCTGGGACTCGTGCGCATCCAGCGGTGGCGGCGAATGGAGCTGGGGTGGCCCGAAGCGACGGCAACTACAACGACGGCGGCGGCCGGAGTTCGGGCGACCACGGGTTTGATGCTGCAGAGAGCAAGCGGGCTAGTTTTTGTGCTAGGCATGCTCTATGGGATACTACGAACGCGCAGGGCTCGCCGGGGTGACCAAATGGTCACCGGAGCTACGCCGGCGGCGAGCTCGGCGGAGGTGAGCTTCGGCCATGGCGGAATCGGTGCTAGAGGACGCGCTAGAGGAAGGGAACAGGGGGGAAATGGAGAGGAGCTCACGTAGGGACTAGCAGAGTCGACGACGAGGTCGGGGAAGCTCTGGACGACGTGAATTTACGGCGGCGATCTTCGGGCACCGGAGATGAAGACGACGACGTTGGCGACGAAGCAAAGCCCTCCGGCTCGTTTCCTTCGGCTTGGGGATGTGGTGCTCGATTGCGGAGCTGCTGGGCACGGTCACGGGACGAGAGGTGGTCGGTGGTCATAGCTACGGCGAGCGGCGCTCTCAGGTGCGTTCGGTGACGAGAGGGAGGGAGAGCAGAGGAGGAGGAGGGGGTCCAGAGAGCGAGGGAGAAATGAGAGGGGGTCGGGGGCTGCGTGGCGTCGCGGGAGGGACCAGGGGAGGAGGAGGCAGCCAGGCAGGGAGGAGGTGGCCGGGGCGCGTGGCCGCGCGCGCCGGGCGCGTGCCCGTCCTCCTGGTAGAGGAGGAAGGCGACAGGGGAGGGAGGCGGCGGTAGGCTGGGCCAGCGGGAGGAGCTGGCCAGCTGGGCCGGCTACAGGTAAGTGGCCCAGGTGGTTCTGCTCTCTTTTTCTGTTTTAATTCTGTTTTTCTATTTTGCAGGTTTGTTTTGAATTTGGTTTTGAAACCAATTCAATTTATTTTGCTTCTGACAATATTTTTAGGAGCTAAAAGAATTAAAACAATGCTCCACAAAAATATTTCAGAATTATTGGACCTATATTTATTTAACAGTAGATATAAGTCCAATTCAAATAGCTATTGATTTAATTCAAATACCCAAAAATAAATGTTTCTGAGATACCGAAAATATTGGTTTGGATTTTTCCTCTTGCCAATATTTCCAGAGGATAACAAGAACATTTTCTTGGACTTATTTGAAGCAATTTTTATCTTGATCATTTTTTTTAAAGGATTCTGAGGCTTTGAAAATTCCTCAATTCAAATTTTATTTGAATTTAAACATGATGCAGCAACCAAGCTAGTCCAAGGCCAGGGTAAGCTAGGGATGTGACAGAATGCTCAAGAGGTAGCATAAGTTTTCCTATTTTTCTAGAATTTTAAGAGTTATAGAAGTATGGTCATTGTTCAGATCATTACAGACTATTTTGTTTTTGGCAGATTCTGTTTTCGATGCAAAGTTTGCTTCTTTTAGTGTTTCCATAGCTTATATTAAGTGTTATAAATTGTGGAAATGATAAGATACAGTAGATTATGTGAGAACAATTATGAATCTTGTCTTTGACAGTACCCAAGTGAATGATTTGCTCTTTTTCATACTAATCCATCTCACGAAGTTCCGTTAAGTTTTGTGTGATTGAAGTTTTCAAGTTTTGGGTGAGATATCGATATGAGGAGAAACATGAGTGGCAAGACACTAAGGTTGGGGATGCCCAAGGCACCCAAAGGTAATATTCAAGGAAGATCCAAGCAACTAAGCTTGGGGATGCCCCGTAAGGCATCCCCTCTTTCGTCTTCAACATTATCGGTAACCTTACTTGAAGCTATATTTTTATTCGTCACATGATATGCGTTTTGATTGGAGCGTCATTTTATGTTGTTCAGGTTTTCTTGCTGCTATTCAGAATAATGATTTGCATCTTTTATTTCAATAAAATTGTCAAGTATAGCCTTTACCATGCTTATTTTGCAAGTCTATATGTTGCTGTTTTGAAAACAAAAAGTTTTATATTATTGTCTGAATTCTTTAGAAAAGTCAGAACGTGATAAAATCTTGATTTTTTATGAAATAAGCTACAAATATTTTTATTGTGTGGTAATTTCTAAGAATTTTTGGAGCTATCGTTGTATGAATATTCTTGCATTCTTTACACACTGTCCTGTTTAGACAGATTGTTGTTATGTTTGCATTATTTGCATATGTTTGCTTGTTTAATGATTCTATTTGAGGATAGGAGTATTAAATATGCAAATCCATTTAGTATGCAATGTTAAATTTAATTTTAGTGATTTTCTATAATAGAGAATGATAAGGTTTTGTCATTTTCTATAGTGGAGAATGTTAAATCTGAAATTATATATGTTTCATATGCTTATCCCATGGGAAGTAATGACTTCATGTATAAGAAGTATAAGTGCTAAAATATATTGAAAGTTAGCAAACACAACATTGTTCACTTGAACAATTCATGAAAGAATATTGAATGAAGAGAGATTTCACATACAAATATAATATCTTGGACATCTTCTATGATTCTGAGCCCCATTAATTATTTTCAAACTTGAGAAAATTAGTTGAAGTTGGACAAGGAAGACAACGTAATGAGTTATGTTTCGGTATATTTGTACATCAGTTATATTGTTATGGATCCTCCAACATGTGGTGCTTGCTTAGGAACTTTTGCTATCCTTCGCCTGTACTAAGTGGAAACACTGCTTGTGCATACAAATCCTTAAACCCAAAGTTATTCCGTATGAGTCCATCTTACCTACCTATATGCGGTATTTACCTGCCGTTCCAAGTAAATTTGGATTGTCAAACTCTAGATCTCAAATAATAATCTGTTCTGTATGCCCAAATAGCTCATGAAGCAACAGGGGGCTATAAGCACCTTGCATGCTAGGTGGGCTATTCTTTCGATGAGTGTTTATTCGCTTGTAATTCACGAGAAAGTGGCTGGTAATTGGGATGCCCATTCCTACGATCAAAATCAAAATATAGTAATAAAACAAAACTCCCCCGGATTTTTGTTGGTATGGAGGGCACTCGTGGATTCGGCTAGCCATGGCCTCTATTTGTTGGTGGGGGGAGTAAAACTTCACCTTTCTGTTTGGGAACCACCTATAACGTGTCTAGCATGGAAGATGTTGAAAACTCTTGGTCATGAAAGAATACCTCTCAAAATTATATTCATCTCTGTTTTAAAAGCTTCGAGCTCTCGCACCAGTGCAAATCCCTGCTTCCCTCTGCGAAGGGCCTATATTTTACTTTTATGCAAGATTCAGTAGTATTCCTTCTCATTTCAACCTCAATTACTCTCTAGTTGGCAAGTATCATGTGGTGGGGAAAGATCCAAGCATATATGTCCATTCAAATATATTTGATCAGGAATTATTATTGTTGACAACTATCTATATGATAAATAGGTTGGGAGGCGAAACATTAAGCCCCTATCTTTCTCTGTGTTTGATGGATGCTATTTTTTCTAAAAATATGCTTTGAGTGTCAGCAATCATGGAAGACTATATGATATTTGAGTACGTGGAATTTGCTAAATCAAAGCTCTTACATAGACCCTAAAAATAAGATGAATTGCAATTGTTTGATGACTGAGAACATAGTTTGTTAGTTTTCAAGAAAGTTTATGGTCTATGCTTTAACATGTGAATAGGTTGCTACTTGATCATGAGAAGTTTTATGAGATGAGCTACTGTTTATGATATATAAAGATGCTAGAAAATGTGTTTGGAACTATCATTGATCAAACTTATGCACTATGCTAGCATTCACACTTCATAAATTATTTCTTTTATCATTTACCTACTCCAGGACAAGCAGGAATCATGCTTGGGGATGCTGATATGTCTCCAACATATCTATAATTTATGAAGTATTCATGCCATGTTTACTACAATTTTATATGGTTTCGGTATGATTTGATTAGAACTAACCTGGACTAACGATGTTTTCAGCAGAACTACCGTGGTGTCATTTTATGTGCAGAAATAAAAGTTCTCGGAATGGGCTGAAAATTTACGGTGATTTTTGTGGACCAAAAGAGACCCCCGAAGCACCGGAGCTGGGTCAGGAAGTGGACAAGGAAGCCACAAGCTCGCTAGGCACGCACTACCCCCAGGTGATACGTCTCCAATGTATCTATAAATTTTTATTATTCCATGCTATTATATTATCAACCTTGGATGTTTTATATGCATTTATATGCTATTTTATATGATTTTTAGGACTAACCCATTAACCTAGAGCCCAGTGCTAGTTTTTGTTTTTTCCTTGTTTTTGAGTATCGCGGAAAAGGAAAACTAAACGGAGTCCAATTGACCTGAAATTTCACGAAGATCATTTTTGGACCAGAAGAAGCCCACGGAGTACCAGAGATGGGCCAGAAGAGTCCCGAGGCCACCACGAGGGTGGGGGCACGCCCTACCCCCTGGGCGCGCCCCCTACCTCGTGGCCGCCTCGGGGAACTCCCCTGACTTGTTCCCGTCTCCAACACCTCTTATATATACCCAAACTTCCAGAAAGAAACCTAGATAGGGAGTTTCACCGCCGCAAGCCTCTGTAGCCACCGAAAACCAATCTAGACCCGTTCTGGCACCCTGCCAGAGGGGGGAATCCCTCTCCGGTGGCCATCTTCATCATCCTGGCGCTCTCCATGACGAGGAGGGAGTAGTTCACCCTCGGGGCTGAGGGTATGTACCAGTAGCTATGTGTTTGATCTCTCTCTCTCTCTCATGTTCTTGATTGGGCACGATCTTGATGTATCGTGAGCTTTGCTATTATAGTTGGATCTTATGATGTTTCTCCCCCTCTACTCTCTTGTGATGGATTGAGTTTTCCCTTTGAAGTTATCTTATCGGATTGAGTCTTTAAGGATTTGAGAACACTTGATGTATGTCTTGCATGTGCTTATCTGTGGTGACAATGGGATATCACGTGATCCAATTGATGTATGTTTTGGTGATCAACTTGCGAGTTCCGTGACCTCGTGAACTTATGCATAGGGGTGGGCACACGTTTTCGTCTTGACTCTCCGGTAGAAACTTTGGGGTGCTCTTTGAAGTTCTTTTGTGTTGGTTTAATAGAGAGATTGTGTGATGCATATTGTATAATCATACCCACGGATACTTGAGGTGACATTGTAGTATCTAGGTGACATTAGGGTTTTGGTTGATTTGTGTCTTAAGGTGTTATTCTAGTACGAACTCTAGGATAGATTGAACGGAAAGAATAGCTTTGTGTTATTTTACTACGGACTCTTGAATAGATCGATCAGAAAGGATAACTTTGAGGTGGTTGCGTACCCTACAATAATATCTTCGTTTGTTCTCCGCTATTAGTGACTTTGGAGTGCCTCTTTGTTGCATGTTGAGGGATAGTTATATGATCCAATTATGTTATTATTGTTGAGAGAACTTGTACTAGTGAAAGTATGAACCCTAGGCCTTGTTTCCTAGCATTGCAATACCATTTGTGCTCACTTTTATCTCTTGCTACCTTGCTGTTTTTATATTTTCAGATTACAAAAACCTATATCTACCATCCATATTGCACTTATATCACCATCTCTTCGTCGAACTAGTGCACCTATACAATTTACCATTGTGTTGGGTGTGTTGGGGACACAAGAGACTCTTTGTTATTTGGTTGCAGGGTTGTTTGAGAGAGACCATCTTCATCCTACGCCTCCCACGGATTGATAAACCTTAGGTCATCCACTTGAGGGAAATTTGCTACTGTCCTACAAACCTCTGCACTTGGAGGCCCAGCAACGTCTACAAGAAGAAGGTTGTGTAGTAGACATCAAGCTCTTTTTCTGGCACCGTTGCCGGGGAGGCGAGTGCTTGAAGGTATATCTTTAGATCTTGCAATCGAATCTTTTTGTTTCTTGTTTTATCACTAGTTTAGTCTATAACAGAAAATTACAAAAAAAATGGAATTAAGGGTACCTTATATGCTTCATCTTTTTAATATCTTTCATGAAAATAAGGATTCTAATAATTGTGCCAAAATGCTAGAAGAAGAATGCATTAAAATGTTTGGCACTAAATCTTTGAATGATGAGCATGATTGCAATGTTGTTAGTATGATCTCTTTGAATATCCATAGTACTAATGATGATTGCACTAGTCATGATGAAAATGTCTCTTATAAGCATGTCAATTTTTGTGGAGTGCATTGGGTTTGCAAGTACACACCAAATAGGGAAGATAGATTTTGCAAGAGGCATAAGTATTTAGAAACTAAATGGTTGCAAGAAAGGCTAGATGTCTGTGCTGAAAATTTAAATTTTCTTAGCCATCCTTGTGAACTTTGAAATGAACATGGTCATTTAAATATCCAATGCAAACTGTTTCATGATCGAATCGTGTCCAAAAATTGTGATGACTTGATTTCCCTTGTGCATCATAATGAACTTAGTTTGCTTGTGGGTTATGAAGAAATGAAACGTATAACTAAGGATCTTCCAGAATTTGTCATTGATAAAGTTCTTGATTTTGATCTAGAGCAAATTTATATGTATTCTGCGGCGAATTGCATTGAAAATCCTTACATTTCCAATTACATAAAGTCAATAGAACAATTAGAAGGTGAAAATAATACTAATGAAAGGGAGAGACTTCCCAATATCCTCCTATTATTTCTTATGATGAATCAGGTAACGAGGAGGAGCCTTCTATTCAACCATTCTCATTAATAAGGAGCTCCAAAAAGAGGATTAAACCCACACATGATGTGAAGAAGAAAAAGAAAAGACGAAGAAGCAAAGGAAAAAGGTATCCCTCCCAAATGATGTTGCTCCTATTACTCATTGTGATGATGATAATTGTCATACTATTGGTGTTGTCCATACCATTAATGATGAGAGTGATTATGCTTATGATATAAAAAGGGCCAAGCTTGGGGATTCTATGTTTGATGAGAATGACATGTTTGAGAATGTATTTTCTGCAATTAATGTTTGCCCCAATCTTGGGGATGCTATTTTTAATGAAGATGATATTTTTAGTCTCTAAAGTTTCGATGAGCAAACTTATTATGATGATAGCATGCCTCCTATTTATGATGATTATTGTGATGACACTTATGCTATAAAAAGTAGTGATGATTATATTTATAAAACTTGTCATGATTATGATTACCCTTTTTCTGAACTACTCTTTTAATGTGGAAACAATTTATAGTATTCTAGTTTCTTATGTGGAGAGTAGTACAATTTCTATGCTTGTGGATCATGAAAAGAATGATTTATGTGATGGTTATATTGTTGAATTCATTCATGATGATATTGAAAATTATTATGAGGGAGTAATATATGTTTGTAGGAATTGCAATAATATCAAGTTTCCTCTCTATGTGCTTGAAATCTTGAAGCTATGCTTGTTTTGCTTTCCTATGCTAGCCGATTCTTGTTCCCATAAGTTGTTTGCTCACAAAATCCCTATGCATAGGAAGTGGGTTAGACTTGGATGTGCTAGTCATATTATTCATGATGCTCTCTTTATGTTTCAATTCTTATCTTTTATGTGAGCATCATTGAAATCATCATGCCTAGCTAGGGGCGTTAAATGATAGCGCTTGTTGGGAGGCAACCCAATTTTATTTTTCTTCTTTACTTTTTGTTCCTGTTTAGTAATAAATAAATCATCTATCCTATGTTATTATTGTGTTTTTTATGTTTTAATTAGTGTTTGTGCCAAGTAAAGCCTTTAGGATCTTCTTGGGTGATTGTTATTTGATCTTGTTATAAAAAAACAGAATGTATGCGCTCATGAGAATAATTTTCATTTTTTACCAGAGAGCGATAAAATACCAATTGCACTTGCAGTAGATTAATAAACAAATTGCCTAGGACTTCCTAATTTCTAAGGATTTTTAGAGTTACAGAAGTATTTGAAACCTCCAGATTGCTACAGACTGTTCTGTTTTTGACAGATTCTGTTTTTCTATGTGTTGTTTGCTTATTTTGATGAATCTATGAGTAGTATCGGAGGGTATGAACCATAGATAAGTTGGAATAGAGTAGATATCACACCAATAGGAATTTAGAATGAGTTCACAACAGTACCAAAGTGGTGATTTATTTTCTTATACTAATGGAGCTTACAAGTTTTCTGTTAAGTTTTGCGTTGTGAAGTTTTCAAGTTTTGGGTAAAGATTCGATGGACTATGGAATAAGGAGTGGAAAGAGCCTATGCTTGGGGATGCCCAAGGCACCCCAAGGTAATATTCAAGGACAACCAAGAGCCTAAGCTTGGGGATGCCCCGGATGGCATCCCCTCTTTCGTCTTCGTTCATCGGTAATTTTACTTGGAGCTATATTTTTATTCACCACATGATATGTGTTTCGCTTGGAGCGTCATTTTATTTTGTTTCGTTTTGCTTGCTGTTTGAATAATATCCCAAGATCTGAAATTATTAAATGTTAGAGTCTTCACATACTTACATAATTATTCAACTACTCATTGATCTTCACTTATATCTTTTGGAGTAGTTTGTCATTTGCTCTAGTACTTCACTTATATCTTTTTAAAGCATGGCGGTAGTTTTATTTTGAAGAAATTGTTGAACTCTCATGCTTCACTTGTATTATTTTGTTAGTCTTAAACAACATGGTAATTTGCATTGGTTATGAAATTAGTCCTAATATGATGGGCATCCAAGATGGGTATAATAAAAACTTTCATATAGAGTGCATTGAATACTATGAGAAGTTTGATACTTGATGATTGTTTTGAGATATGAAGATGGTTATATTAGAGTCATTCTAGTTGAGTAGTTGTGAATTTGAGAGATACTTGTGTTAAAGTTTGTGATTCTCGTAGCATGCACATATGGTGAACCGTTATGTGATGAAGTCGGAGCATGATCTATTTATTGATTGTCTTCCTTATGAGTGGTGGTCGGGGACGAGTGATGATCTTTTCCTACCAATCTACCCCCCTAGGAGCATGCGCGTAGTACTTCGTTTCGATAACTAATAGATTTTTGCAATAAGTATGTGAGTTCTTTATGACTAATGTTGAGTCCATGGATTATACGCACTCTCACCATTCCACCATTGTCAGCCTCTCTTGTGCCGCGCAACTTTCGCTGGTACCATATCACCCACCATTACCTTCCTCAAAAGAGCCACCATACCTACCTATTATGGCATTTCCATAGCCATTCCAAGATATATTGCCATGCAACTTTTCACCGTTCCGTTTATTATGACACGCTCCATCATTGTCATACTGCTTTGCATGATCATGTAGTTGACATCGTATTTGTGGCAAAGCCACCATTCATAATTCTTTCATACATGTCACTCATGAGTCATTGCACATCCCGGTACACCGCCGGAGGCATTCATATAGAGTCATATTTTGTTCTAAGTATCGAGTTGTAATTCTTGAGTTGTAAGTAAATAAAAATAAAAGTGTGATGGTCATCATTATTAGAGCATTGTCCCATGTGAGGAAAGGATGATGGAGATTATGATTCCCCCACAAGTCAGGATGAGACTCTGGACGAAAAATTAAAAAAAAGAGAAAAAAGACGCCATAAAAAAGAGAGGGCCCAAAAGACAAATAATGAGAGAAAATGAGAGAAGGGGCAATGCTACTATTCTTTTACCACACTTGTGCTTCAAAGTAGCACCATGATCTTCATGATAGAGAGTCTCCTATGTTGTCACTTTCATATACTAGTGGGAATCTTTCATTATATAACTTGGCTTGTATATTCCAATGATGGGCTTCCTCAAAATGCCCTAGGTCTTCGTGAACAAGCGAGTTGGATGCACACCCACTTAGTTTCTTTTTGAGCTTTCATACACTTATAGCTCTAGTGCATCCATTGCATGGAAATCCCTACTCACTCACATTGATATCTATTGGTGGTCATATCCATAGCCCGTTGATACGCCTAGTTGATGTGAGACTATCTCTCCTTTTTGTCTTCTCCACAACCACCATTCTATTCCACCTATAGTGCTATGTCCATGGCTCACGCTCATGTATTGCGTGAAGATTGAAAAAGTTTGGGAACATCAAAAGTATGAAGCAATTGCTTGGCTTGTCATTGGGGTTGTGCATGATTTAAATATTTTGTGTGATGAAAATAGAGCATAGCCAGACTATATGATTTTGTAGAGATAGCTTTCTTTGGCCATGTTATTTTGAGAAGACATGATTACTTTGTTAGTATGCTTGAAGTATTATTATTTTTATGTCAATATTAAACTTTTGTCTTGAATCTTTCAGATCTGAATATTCTTGCCACAATAAAGAGAATTAAATGGATAAATATGTTAGGTAGCATATCACATCAAAAATTCTGTTTTTATCGAGGATGAGCAGGAATTAAGCTTGGGGATGCTTGATATGTCTCCAACGTATCTATAATTTTTTATTGTTCCATGCTATTATATTATCAACCTTGGATGTTTTATATGCATCTATATGCTATTTTATATGATTATTGGGACTAACCTATTAACCTAGAGCCTAGTGCCAGTTTCTGTTTTTTTCCTTGTTTTTGAGTATCGCAGAAAAGGAAAACTAAACGGAGTCCACTTGACCTGAAATTTCATGGAGATCATTTTTGGACCAGAAGAAGCCCAGGGAGTACCGGAGATGGGCCAGAGGAGTCCCGAGGCCACCACGAGGGTGGGGGCGCGCCCTACCCCCCTGGGCGCGCCCCTACCTCGTGGCCGCCTCGGGGACCCCCCTGACTTGTTCCCGACTCCAACACCTCTTATACATACCCAAACTTCCAGAAAGAAACCTAGATGGGGAGTTCCACCGCCGCAAGACTCCGTAACCACCGAAAACCTATCTAGACCCGTTCTGGCACCCTGCCGGAGGGGGGAATCCCTCTCCGATGGCCATCTTCATCATCCCGACGCTCTCCATGACGAGGAGGGAGTAGTTCACCCTCGGGGCTGAGGGTATGTACCAGTAGCTATGTGTTTGATCTCTCTCTCTCTCTCTCTCTCTCTCTCGTGTTCTTGATTCGGCACGATCTTGATGTATAGCGAGCTTTGCTATTGTAGTTGGATCTTATGATGTTTCTCCCCCTCTACTCTCTTGTGATAGATTGATTTTTCCCTTTAAAGTTATCTTATCGGATTGAGTCTTTAAGGATTTGAAAACACTTGATGTATGTCTTGCATGTGCTTATATGTGGTGACAACGGGATATCACGTGATCCACTTGATGTATGTTTTGTTGATCAACTTGCGAGTTCCGTGACCTCATGAACTTATGCATAGGGGTTGGCACACATTTTCGTCTTGACTCTCCGGTAGAAACTTTGGGGCACTCTTTGAAGTTCTTTGTGTTGGTTGAATAGATGGATCTGAGATTGTGTGATGCATATCGTATAATCATACCCACGGATACTTGAGGTGACATTGGAGTATCTAGGTGACATTAGGGTTTTGGTTGATTTGTGTCTTTAAGGTGTTATTCTAGTACGAACTCTGGGATAGATTGAATGGAAAGAATAGCTTCGTGTTATTTTGCTACGGACTCTTGAATAGATCGATCAGAAATGATAACTTTGAGGTGGTTTCATACCCTACAATAATCTGTTCGTTTGTTCTCTGCTATTAGTGACTTTGGAGTGACTCTTTGTTGCATGTTGAGGGATAGTTATGTGATCCAATTATGTTATTATTATTGAGAGAACTTGAACTAGTGAAAGTATGAACCCTAGGCCTTGTTTCCTAGCATTGCAATACCGTCTACGCTCACTTTTATCATTAGTTACCTTGCTGTTTTTATATTTTCAGATTATAAAAACCTATATCTACCATCCATATTGCACTTGCATCACCATCTCTTCGCCGAACTAGTGCACCTATACAATTTACCATTGTATTGGGTGTGTTGGGGACACAAGAGACTCTTTGTTATTTGGTTGCAGGGTTGTTTGGGGGAGACCATCTTCATCCTACACCTCCCACAGATTGATAAACCTTAGGTCATCCACTTGAGGGAAATTTGCTACTGTCCTACAAACCTCTGCACTTGGAGGCCCAACAACGTCTACAAGAACAAGGTTGTGTAGTAGACATCACCAGGGTGCTAGCGGCGAGCTTGTGGGCCCCTCAAGCACCCCCTTGACGCGAGACCGATGCCAAAAATTCCTATTAATATCCAAACCCCCAGAAAGAACCCTAGATTAGAAGTTCCACCACCGGAAGCCTCTATAGATAGGAAAACTCAATCGGGAGCCCGTTCCAGCACCCTGCCGGAGGGGGCAATCATCACCAGAGGCCATCTTCATCATCCCGACAGCCACCATGATGAGGAGGGAGTAGTTCACCCTTGGGGCTAGGGGTATGTGCCAGTAGCTATCTATTTGATCTCTCTCTCTCATGTTCTTGATTTGGCATGATTTTGATGTACCGTGAGCTTTGTTAATATAGTTGGATCTTATGGTGTTCTTCCCTCTCTACCTTCTTGTGATGAATTGAGTTTTACCTTTGAGATCTCGTTGTTAACGAAGGATCTGAGAACGCTTGATGTATGTCTTGTGTATGAATACCCGTGGTGACAATGGGGTATCATATTGATTCACTTGATGTATGTTTTGGCACTCAACTCACGGATTCCCAAGGTGAATTGGGGTAATCTATGCATAGGGGTTAATGCACGTTTTCGTCCTATGTTCTCGAATAGAAACTTTGGAGTGTTTCTTTGTTGCATGTTGAGGGATTTTTATATGATCCAATTATGTTTTCATTGTTGAGAGATCTTGCACTAGTGAAAGTATGAACCCTAGGCCTTGTTTCTAAACATTGCAATACCGTTTGTGCTCCGTTTTACTACTTGTTACTAATGTCTACTACACAACTTGTTCCAGTAGACTCGTGTTGGGCCTCCAAGTGCAGAGGTTTGTAGGACAGTAGCAAATTTCCCTCAAGTGGATGACTCAATCCGTGGGAGGCATAGGATAAACATTGTCTCTCTCAAACAACCATGCAACCAAATAATTAAAAGTCTCTTGTGTCCCCAACACACCAAATACAATGGTAAATTGTATAGGTGCACTAGTTCGGTGAAGAGATGGTGATACAAGTGTTGTAATGATATTAGATATTGCCTTTTGTAACAGGAACAATAAAAACATCACATCAAGGTAGCAAGTAACAAAAGTAAGCACAAACGGTATTGCAATGCTTGAAAATGAGATCTAGGGTCTGTATTTTTCACTACTGCAATCTCTCAATAATCCTAATATAATTGGATCATAGAACCATCCCTCAACGTGCGAAGAAGAATCACTCCAAATATCTTATCTAGCGGAGAACATTGTTGGGGAACGTAGTAATTTCAAAAAATTTCCTACGCACACGCAAGATCATGGTAATGCATAGCAACGAGAGGGGAGAGTGTTGTCTACGTACCCTCGTAGACCGGAAGCGGAAGAGTTAGCACAACGCGGTTGACGTAGTCGTACGTCTTCACGGCCCGACCGATCAAGCACCGAAACTACGGCACCTCCGAGTTCTAGCACACGTTCAGCTCGATGACGATCCCCGGACTCCGATCCAGCAAAGTGTCGGGGAAGAGTTCCGTCAGCACGACGGTGTGGTGACGATCTTGATGTTATACCATCGCAGGGCTTCACCTAAGCACCGCTACAATATTATCGAGGATTATGGTGGAGGGGGCACCACACACGGCTAAGAGAACGATCACGAAGATCAACTTTTGTGTCTAGAGGTGCCCTCCTGCCCCTATATATAAAGGAGCAAGGGGGGAGGCCGGCCGGCCCTTGAGGCGCGCCAAGGAGGGGGGAGTCCTCCTCCTAGTAGGAGTAGGACTCCCCTTTCCTAGTCCAACTAGGAAGAGGGAAGGGGGAAGGAAAGAGAGGGAGAGGGAGAGGGAAAGAGGGGCCGCGCCCCCTCCCCTAGTCCAATTTGGACTCCCCATAGGAGGGGGGGCGCCACCTCCTGGGCTGATGCCCTCTCTCTCCCCTCAGGCCCACTAAGGCCCAATACTTCCCCGGGGGGTTCCGGTAACCCCTCCGGCACTCCAGTTTTCTCCAAAATCACCCGAAACACTTCCAGTGTCCGAATATAGCCGTCCAATATATCGATCTTTATGTCTCGACCATTTCGAGACTCCTCGTCATGTCCATAATCATATCTGGGACTCCGAACAACCTTCGGTACATCAAAATATATAAACTCATAATGAAACTGTCATCGTAACATTAAGCGTGCGGACCCTACGGGTTCGAGAACAATGTAGACATGACCGAGACACGTCTCCGGTCAATAACCAATAGCAGAACCTGGATGCTCATATTGGCTCCCACATATTCTACGAAGATCTTTTATCGGACAGACCGCATAACAACATACGTTGTTCCCTTTGTCATCGGTATGTTGCTTGCCCGAGATTTGATCGTCGGTATCTCAATACCTAGTTCAATCTTGTTACCGGCAAGTATCTTTACTCGTTCCGTAATACATCATACTGCAACTAACTCATTAGTTGCAATGCTTGCAAGGCTTATGTGATGTGCATTACCGAGAGGGCCCAGAGATACCTCTCCGACAATCGGAGTGACAAATCCTAATCTTGAAATACGCCAACACAACAAGTACCTTCAGAGACACCTGTAGAGCACCTTTATAATCACCCAGTTACGTTGTGACATTTGGTAGCACGCAAAGTGTTCCTCCAGTAAACTGGAGTTGCATAATCTCATAGTCATAGGAACATGTATAAGTCATGAAGAAAGCAATAGCAACAAACTAAACGATCAAGTGCTAAGCTAACGAAATGGGTCAAGTCAATCACATCATTCTCCTAATGATGTGATCCCGTTAATCAAATGACAACTCATGTCTATGGTTAGGAAATATAACCATCTTTGATCAACGAGCTAGTCAAGTAGAGGCATACTAGTGACACTATGTTTGTCTATGTATTCACACATGTATTATGTTTTCGGTTAATACAATTCTAGCATGAATAATAAACATTTATCATGATATAAGGAAATGAATAATAAATTTATTATTGCCTCTAGGGCATATTTCCTTCAGTCTCCCACTTGCACTAGAGTCAATAATCTAGATTACACAGTAATGATTCTAACACCCATGGAGACTTGGTGCTGATCATGTTTTGATCGTGGAAGAGGCTTAGTCAGCGGGTCTGCAACATTTAGATCCGTATGTATCTTGCAAATTTCTATGTCTCCCACTTGGACTAAATCCCAAATGGAATTGAAGCGTCTTTTGATGTGCTTGCTTCTCTTGTGAAATCTGGATTCCTTTGCCAAGGCAATTGCACCAGTATTGTCACAAAAGATTTTCTTTGGACCCGATGCACTAGGTATGACACCTAGATCGGATATGAACTCCTTCATCCAGACTCCTTCATTTGTTGCCTCCGAAGCAGCTATGTACTCTGCTTCACATGTAGATCCCGCCACGACGCTTTGTTTAGAACTGCACCAACTGACAGCTCCACCGTTCAATAAAAACACGTATCCGGTTTGCGATTTAGAATCCTCCAGATCAGTGTCAAAGCTTGCATCAACGTAACCATTTATGATGAGCTCTTTTTCACCTCCATATATGAGAAACATATCCTTAGTCCTTTTCAGGTATTTCAGGATGTTCTTGACCGCTGTCCAGTGATCCACTCCTGGATTACTTTGGTACCTCCCTGCTAGACTTATAGCAAGGCACACATCAGGTCTGGTACACAGCATTGCATACATGATAGAGCCTATGGCTGAAGCATAGGGAACATCTTTCATTTTCTCTCTATCTTCTGCGGTGGTCGGACATTGAGTCTTACTCAATTTCACACCTTGTAACACAGGCAAGAACCCTTTCTTTGCTTGATCCATTTTGAACTTCTTCAAAACCTTGTCAAGGTATGTGCTTTGTGAAAGTCCAATTAAGCGTCTTGATCTATCTCTATAGATCTTAATGCCCAATATGTAAGCAGCTTCACCGAGGTCTTTCATTGAAAAACTCTTATTCAAGTATCCCTTTATGCTATTCAGAAATTCTATATCATTTCCAATCAATAATATGTCATCCACATATAATATCAGAAATGCTACAGAGCTCCCACTCACTTTCTTGTAAATACAGACTTCTCCAAAAGTCTGTACAAAACCAAATGCTTTGACCACACTATCAAAGCATTTATTCCAACTCCGAGAGGCTTGCACCAGTCCATAAATGGATCACTGGAGCTTGCACACTTTGTTAGCTCCCTTTGGATCGACAAAACCTTCCGGCGGCATCATATACAACTCTTCTTCCAGAAATCCATTCAGGAATGCAGTTTTGACATCCATCTGCCAAATTTCATAATCATAAAATGCGGCAATTGCTAACATGATTCAGACAGACTTAAGCATCGCTACGGGTGAGAAAGTCTCATCGTAGTCAACCCCTTGAACTTGTCGAAAACCTTTCGCAACAAGTCAAGCTTTGTAGACAGTAACATTACCGTCAGCGTCAGTCTTCTTCTTGAAGATCCATTTATTCTCTATGGCTTGCCGATCATCGGGCAAGTCAACCAAAGTCCACACTTTGTTCTCATACATGTATCCCATCTCAGATTTCATGGCCTCGAGCCATTTTGCGGAATCTGGGCTCACCATCGCTTCTTCATAGTTCGTAGGTTCATCATGGTCAAGTAACATGACTTCCAGAATAGGATTACCGTACCACTCTGGTGCGGATCTTACTCTGGTTCATCTACGAGGTTCGGTAGTAACTTGTTCTGAAGTTTCATGATCATCATCATTAGCTTCCTCACTAATTGGCGTAGGTGTCACAGGAACCGGTTTCTGTGATGAACTACTTTCCAATAAGGGAGCAGGTACAGTTACCTCATCAAGTTCAACTTTCCTCCCACTCACTTCTTTCGAGAGAAACTCCTTCTCTAGAAAAACTCCGAATTTAGCAACAAAAGTCTTGCCTTCGGATCTGTGATAGAAGGTGTACCCAACAGTCTCCTTTGGGTATCCTATGAAGACACATTTCTCCGATTTGGGTTCGAGCTTATCAGGTTGAAGCTTTTTCACATAAGCATAGCAGCCCCAAACTTTCAGAAATGACAACTTTGGTTTCTTGCCAAACCACGATTCATAAGGTGGCGTCTCAACGGATTTCGATGGTGTCCTATTTAATGTGAATGTAGCCGTCTCTAAAGCATAACCCCAAAATGATAACGATAAATCAGTAAGAGACATCCTAGATCGCACCATATCTAATAAAGTACGATTACGACGTTCGGACACACCATTACGCTGTGGTGTTCCGGGTGGCGTGAGTTGCGAAACTATTCCGTATTGTTTCAAATGTAGACCAAACTCATAACTCAAATATTCTCCTTCACGATCAGATCGTAGAAACTTTATTTTCTTGTTACGATGATTTTCAACTTCACTCTGAAATTCTTTTGAACTTTTCAAATGTTTCAGACTTATGTTTCATTAAGTAGATATACCCATATCTGCTTAAATCATCTATGAAGGTGAGAAAATAACGACATCCGCCACGAGCCTCAACATTCATTGGACCACATACATCTGTATGTATGATTTCCAACAAATCCGTTGCTCTCTCCATAGTACCGGAGAACAGCGTTTTAGTCATCTTACCCATTAGGCACGGTTCACAAGTACCAAGTGATTCATAATCAAGTGGTTCCAAAAGTCCATCAGTATGGAGTTTCGTCATGCGCTTTATACTGATATGACCTAAACGGCAGTGCCACAAATAAGTTGCACTATCATTATCAACTCTGCTTATTTTGATTTCAACATTATGAATATCTGTATCACTACTATCGAGATTCATCAAAAATAGACCACTCTTCAAGGGTGCATGACCATAAAAGATATTACTCATATAAATAGAACAACCATTATTCTTTAATTTAAATGAATAACCGTCTCGCATCAAACAAGATCCAGATATAATGTTCATGCTCAACGCTGGCACCAAATAACAATTATTTAGGTCTAATACTAATCCCGAAGGTAGATGTAGAGGTAGCGTGCCGACTGCGATCACATCGACTTTGGAACCATTTCCCACGCGCATTGTCACCTCGTCCTTAGCCAATCTTCGCTTGATCGTAGCCCCTGTTTCGAGTTGCAAATGTTAGCAACAGAACCAGTATTAAATACCCAGGTGCTACTGCGAGCATTAGTAAGGTACACATCAATAACATGTATATCACATATACCTTTGTTCACTTTGCCATCCTTCTTATCCGCCAAATACTTGGGGCAGTTCCGCTTCCAGTGACCAGTCTGCTTGCAGTAGAAGCACTCAGTTTCAGGCTTAGGTCCAGACTTGGGTTTCTTCTCCTGAGCACCAACTTGCTTGCTGTTCTTCTTGAAGTTCCCCTTCGTCTTCCCTTTGCCCTTTTTCTTGAAACTGGTGGTCTTATTGACCATCAACACTTGATGCTCCTTCTTGATTTCTACCTCCGCGGCTTTTAGCATTGCGAAGAGCTCAGGAATAGTCTTATTCATCCCTTGCATATTATAGTTCATCACGAAGCTTTTGTAGCTTGGTGGCAGTGATTGAAGAACTCTGTCAATGACACTATCAACAGGAAGATTAACCCCCAGTTGAGTCAAGTGATTATGATACCCAGACATTTTGAGTATATGTTCACTAACAGAACTATTCTCCTCCATCTTGCAGCTATAGAACTTATTGGAGACTTCATATCTCTCAATCTGGGCATTTGCTTGAAATATTAACTTCAACTCCTGGAACATCTCATATGCTCCATGACGTTCAAAACATCGTTGAAGACCCGGTTCTAAGCCGTAAAGCATGGCACACTGAACTATCGAGTAGTCATCAGCTTTGCTCTGCCAGACGTTCATAACATCTGGTGTTGCTCCTGCAGCAGGCTTGGCACTTAGCGGTGCTTCCAGGACGTAATTCTTCTATGCAGCAATGAGGATAATCCTCAAGTTATGGACCCAGTCCGTGTAATTGCTACCATCATCTTTCAACTTTGCTTTCTCAAGGAACGCATTAAAATTCAACGGAACAACAGCACGAGCCATCTATCTACAATCAAACATAGACAAGCAAGATACTATCATGTACTAAGTTCATGATAAATTTAAGTTCAATTAATCATATTACTTAAGAAGTCTCACTTAGAAAGATATCCCTCTAATCCTATAAGTGATCACGTGATCCAAATCAACTAAACCATGTCCGATCATCATGTGAGATGGAGTAGTATCAATGGTGAACATCAATATGTTGATCATATCTACTATATGAGTCATGCTCGACCTTTTGGTCTCCGTGTTCCGAGGCCATATCTGTTATATGCTAGGCTCGTCAAGTTAAACCTGAGTATTCCGCGTGTGCAACTATTTTGCACCCGTTGTATTTGAACGTAGAGCCTATCACACCCGATCATCACGTGGTGTCTCGGCACGAAGAACTTTCGCAACGGTGCATACTCAGGGAGAACACTTATACTTTGATAATTTAGTGAGGAATCATCTTATAATGCTACCGTCAATCAAAGCAAGATAAGATGCATAAAAGATAAACATCACATGCAATCAATATAAGTGATATGATATGGCCATCATCATCTTGTGCTTGTGATCTCCATCTTCGAAACACCGTCATGATCACCATTGTCACCGGCGCGACACCTTGATCACCATCGTAGCATCGTTGTCATCTCGCCAATCTTATGCTTCCACGACTATCGCTACCGCTTAGTGATAAACTAAAGCATTATAGCGCAATTGCATTGCATACAATAAAGCGACAACCATATGGCTCCTGCCAGTTGCCGATAACTCGGTTACAAAACATGATCATCTCATACAATAAAATTTAGCATCATGTCTTGACCATATCACATCACAACATGCCCTGCAAAAACAAGTTATACGTCCTCTACTTTGTTGTTGCAAGTTTTACGTGGCTGCTACGGGCTTAGCAAGAACCGTTCTTACCTACGCATCAAAACCACAATGATAGTTTGTCAAGTTGGTGCTGTTTTAACCTTCGCAAGGACCGGGCGTAGCCACACTTGGTTCAACTAAAGTTGGAGAAACTGACACCCGCCAGCCACCTGTGTGCAAAGCATGTCAGTAGAACCAGTCTCGCGTAAGCGTACGCGTAATGTCGGTCCGGGCCGCTTCATCCAACAATACCGCCAAACCAAAGTATGACATGCTGGTAAGCAGTATGACTTATATCGCCCACAACTCACTTGTGTTCTACTCGTGCATAACATCAACGCATAAAACCTAGGCTCGGATGCCACTGTTGGGGAACGTAGTAATTTCAAAAAAAATCCTACGCACACGCAAGATCATGGTGATGCATAGCAACGAGAGGGGATAGTGTTGTCTACGTACCCTCGTAGACCGGAAGCGGAAGCGTTAGCACAACGCGGTTGATGTAGTCGTACGTCTTCACGGCCCGACTGATCAATCACCGAAACTACGGCACCTCCGAGTTCTAGCACACGTTCAGCTCGATGACGATCCCCAGACTCCGATCCAGCAAAGTGTCGGGGAAGAGTTCCGTCAGCACGACGGTGTGGTGACGATCTTGATGTTCTACCATCGCAGGGCTTCGCCTAAGCACCGCTACAATATTATCGAGGATTATGGTGGAGGGGGGCACCGCACACGGCTAAGAGAACGATCACGAAGATCAACTTGTGTGTCTAGAGGTACCCCCCTGCCCCTGTATATAAAGGAGCAAGGGGGAAGGCCGGCCGGCCCTTGAGGCGCGCCAAGGAGGGGGGAGTCCTCTTCCTAGTAGGAGTAGGACTCCCCTTTCCTTGTCCAACTAGGAAGAGGGAAGGGGGAAGGAAAGAGAGGGAGAGGGAGAGGGAAAGAGGGGCCGCACCCCCCTCCCCTAGTCCAATTCGGACTCCCCATGGGAGGGGGCGCGCCACCTCCTGGGCTGCTGCCCTCTCTCTCCCCTCAGGCCCACTAAGGCCCAATACTTCCCCGGGGGGTTCCGGTAACCCTTCCGGCACTCCGGTTTTCTCCAAAATCACCTGAAACACTTCCAGTGTCCGAATATAGCCGTTCAATATATTGATCTTTATGCCTCGACCATTTCGAGACTCCTCGTCATGTCCGTGATCATATCCGGGACTCCGAACAACCTTCGGTACATCAAAATATATAAACTCATAATGAAACTGTCATCGTAACGTTAAGCGTGCGGACCCTACGGGTTTGAGAACAATGTAGACATGACCGAGACACGTCTCCGGTCAATAACCAACAGCGGAACCTGGATGCTCATATTGGCTCCCACATATTCTACGAAGATCTTTTATCGGTCAGACCGCATAACAACATACGTTGTTCCCTTTGTCATCGGTATGTTGCTTGCCCGAGATTTGATCGTCGGTATCTCAATACCTAGTTCAATCTCGTTACCGGCAAGTCTCTTTACTCATTCCGTAATACATCATACTGCAACTAACTCATTAGTTGCAATGCTTGCAAGGCTTATGTGATGTGCATTACAAAGAGGGCCCAGAGATACCTATCCGACAATCGGAGTGACAAATCCTAATCTTGAAATACGCCAACCCAACAAGTACCTTCGGAGACACCTGTAGAGCACCTTTATAATCACTCAGTTATGTTGTGACGTTTGGTAGCACACAAAGTGTTCCTCCGGTAAACGGGAGTTGCATAATCTCATAGTCATAGGAACATGTATAAGTCATGAAGAAAGCAATCGCAACAAACTAAACGATCAAGTGCTAAGCTAACGAAATGGGTCAAGTCAATCACATCACTCTCCTAATGATGTGATCCCATTAATCAAATGACAACTCATGTCTATGGTTACGAAGCATAACCATCTTTGATCAACGAGCTAGTCAAGTAGAGGCATACTAGTGAAACTATGTTTGTCTATGTATTCACACATGTATTATGTTTCCAGTTAATACAATTCTAGCATGAATAATAAACATTTATCATGATATAGGGAAATAAATAATAACTTTATTATTGCCTCTAGGGCATATTTCCTTCAAACATAAGACGAAATTGTTTGTAGGGTACGAAACCAACTCAAAGTTATCCTTTTTGATCGATCTATTCAAGAGTTCGTACTAAAATAACACCAAGTTATTATTTCCGATCGATCTATCAGGAGTTCATACTAAAAAAACACCAAGTTATTCTTTCTGATCGATCTATCAAGAGTTCGTACTAAAATAACACCAAAACAAATTCAGATTCATAATAATCAATCCAACACAAAGAAAAGAGTGCCCCAAGATTTATACCGGAGAAACAAAGACGAGAACGTGCACCAACCCCTAAGCTTAGATTACCCCAATATCACCTCGGGAATGCGCGAGTTGAGTGCCAAAACACATATCAAGTGAATCAATATGATACCCCATTGTCACCACAAGTATTCATAGCAAGACATACATCAAGTGTTCTCAAATCCATAAAAGTATTCAATCCGATAAGAACGAAATCTTAAAGGAAAAACTCAATTCATCACAACAAGATAGAGAGGGAGAAACACCATATGATCCAACTATATTAACAAAGCCCGCGATACATCGAGATCATGCCATCTCAAGAACACGAGAGAGAGAGACAGATTAAACACATAGCTACTGGTACAAACCCTCAGCCCAAGGGTGGACTACTCCCTCCTCATCATGGTGGCCGTCGGGATAATGAAGATGGCCACCGGCGATGATTTCCCCCTCCGGCAGGGTGCCGAAACGGGGTCTAGATTGGTTTTCATGGCTACAAAGATTTGCGGCGGCAGAACTTCTGATCTAGTGTTATTTCTGGAGGTTTATGTATTTATAGGATTTTTTGGCATCAGTTTCACGCGAAGATGAGCCTCAAGGTGACCACAACCCACCTGCAGACGGGAAAGGGCCCAGGCGCGCCCTGGTAGGTTGTGCTCACCTCCATCACCTTCTGGTCCTCCCACAAAGCTTATGGTGCCTCTTTTGTTCCAGAAAAATCACCAAAAAGTTTCTTGCATTTGGAGAACTTTTTTTCTGCACAAAAAACAACATCACGGTAGTTCTGCTGAAAACAGCGCCAGTCTGGGTTAGTTCCATTCAAATCATACCAAAACCATATAAAATTGTTGTAAATAACATGGCATCAATACTTCATAAATTATATATACGTTGGAGACGTATCAGCTAGCTTGTTCTTTTTATATTTTCATATTATAAAACATATATCTGCCATCCATATTACACTTGTATCACCATCTCTTAGCCGAGCTAGTGCACCTATACAATTTACTATTGTATTGGGTGTGTTGGGGACACAAGAGACTCTTTGTTATTTGGTTACAAGGTTGTTTGAGAGAGACCATCTTCATCCTACGCCTTCCACGGATTGATAAACCTTAGGTCATGCACTTGAGGGAATATTGCTACTGTCCTACAAAACTCTGCGTTTGGACGCCCAACACAAGTCTACAAGAATAAGTTACGTAGTATACATCTGGGAGGCACTCCGCGGACACGGATGCGGGACGCCGCAATCCAACCATAGTCGCATACATTTCAAACTCGTTTTCAACAAACCGAATGAAATTCGTGCAAACACGGCCGGATTACATATTAACATGACGGATTTTATACAAACACAACGGATTTTTATTACGTTTCAAACATTTAGAACAAAAAAAGACTCGCCCCTAAACCTATCCTACGGCAGCGGCGCCCGCTGTCCAAGCCCGTGTTGTCCTCCATCCGCCGTCCAGTCACGCGTCTCTGACATTGAACAAGCGCGGACAACGGAGACGGTGAGAGGCCGCGTACGCCCTGAGTCATCTTCAATGTGGAGCGGCGTGCTCTACAGCGGCATGAATGCGGGCAACTGGCGCCGGGCGGGAACGCGTGCGGGCGAGGGAGGAGGGGTTTGGGCGGGCCAGGGTGATCAAAAGCGGGCGTGGCAGCGGTCCGGACTTCCACAAAGCCTCACGCGTTTATCTCCGGTTTGCCGGAGAAAATATTTCCGGGCCGCGTCGTGGAGCGATACAGGGTCGCGTTGGATGGCTTCTGCGGTCTGGACGGATGCGGAGGTTTGAGGGTCGGTGTTGGAGATGCCTAAGTCCCAGAAAACCATATTATTGTGCATAGAACATATGCCATGAAAAAACCCAGCCAATATGAAGCAAAATGAAACATTTTTTAACACAATACAATTGAAGATGCTCACATTCACGCATATACACGATACAATCATAATTATAGGGCTGAAATGGAGAAAAAAAAGCGAAAAAAGCGGCAGATTTTTTTTTTGAGCATCAAAAAAAAAAGCGGCAGATGGGCTCAGATCGCAAAGAGACTGAGCCCTTTCTCCTGAACGATGTGCAATGGGCTGCGCACTGGCAAATGCTATTCTTCCTTGTACAACACTCTACAGCATGCATGGTAGTACACGATAATGATCGATACAGGTTACGAGAAGAGGGAAATGATCAGGCATAATCCATCTTCACGAATAGGTCGACCTCGTAGACGATGGAGTCAGGCGTGGGGTTGCCCGCGGCCATCATGACGCAGTACCCACGCGCCATCCTGAACGCGCCGGTGCCGCCCACCACGGCGCGCTCGATGGCACCTGTGAAGCTCAGAACAGGCCCCAGCATGGCCAGCGTGCTCCCGCTGTGTTCCCCGGCCGTGAACACGAAGTTGATCGCCGACTGCATGCCCGGCGGGCTCACGAGCCCGGCTCCAGCGAAAATGCCCTGGTACCGGCCCACTAGCGACGAGCTCTTCGGGTCCGGGCCGTCGCGCAGCTCGTCGTCAAGCACGCCGACCAGCCCGAACGTCGCGTTGGCGCCCAGTGGTGATGGCACCACCACGATCGCCGTCGCGTTGGGGCCGGCGAAGGTCTCGTGCATGTACAGGTGGATGCGCTTGAGCCCTTGGTCGCCGGCGCGCGCCAGGAGGAAGGCTGGTGCTGACCAGGCCAGCATGAGAGCGAGCAAGAGCAGCAGCGAGGAGGAGGTCATGGCGATCAGAAAGCGTTGCGGTATCGACTCGCAGCCGCTGGAATACAATGCAACGCGGTCGATGGGTTGAACATGCTCTTGATAGGGCTCATAATATATAGCAACCACTCCGTTGACCTGCGTGCATGATCGATCGGCAGCTCTCAACCGACGTGCAATCCCCTATGTAGCTCTCGCGAGTCGCAGCTAGCTAGTTTTTTTCAGCTTACAGAACCAAATTCTCTGTCTTTTTCATGATTTCATCGCCAGCTACATGATCAACTATTAATAGTAGCTACCAACTGCCGACGCGCCCGCTAGTTGGGCTGCTAACAAATGTCAACGATATGGATGTTTTTTTTTTGAGAAAAGGCATAAAGCCCCACTTCAAATTAGTGAAGCCATCAACCGGCTAGGATACATGGAACCTGATTACAAAGGCCAAAACTTGACAAAAAACTGAAAGATACATGGAATTTGGTTTGAGACTAGGAGCCATAGGGAGCACAACAACAAATGCCATTGCCTGCACTATGAAAACAGAGTCAAATTCCTCGGGCACCAACAAGCTCTAGCTCCTTGCAAGGTCCAGAAAGAAGCCTCGCCCCTCTCGAAGACGTTTTGTCGTAATTCTTGGGCATCGATTGTTGCTGCTCCTGATGGCTCTATGGCCTCGGCGGATTTCCCTATGCGGCCTGCCTTGGAGCGGCAGGCCAAGCTGCTGCGCTCTAACCTCCTTGGTATGACTTCCCTCTAGCTTCAGAAGATGGTCCAACCTCTACGTGATGTCATTGACTCCATGCAAGGTTGGATGTTGCGGATGGAGAGCTTCATGGAGCGTGCTGAGGCTGCACTTGGCGAGCTCTCCATGGTGCCGCCTGTGTTGCAGACTACTCATGTATTGGGTCCTTTGGTTGAGCCTGTTGGAAACTTCAAGGTCGGGATGGGTGTCGAGCTTCATGGTCGTTTCTCCCCTCTTGCTAGAGCATGTTCGCCGTCAGCCTCCGAGGGACTGGACAATGATGAGGTTGTGACTTCGGTGTTGCAGATCATGCCTGAGTTGCGGGAGTTGTGTGAGGGCCTGGTTCTGCCTCCGTCTGTCGAACAACTGAAGGTAGACCCCCCCCCCCCGAGATCTCGATTGTGGCTTTACCGCCATCATCACCCCTGAAGTCTAGCCAGATACCTGATGCCAAGGGGTGTGGTGATTTGGACGTTGCACTACTAGGAAAAGGGCTATAGATGGAATTGACACTAATGGCGCACCAAACATGTGGTGCGCCATTACTATATACTAATGGCACACCATGTGTTGGTGCGCCATTAGTGTGCAAATACTAATGGCACACCACATCCACGGTGCGCCATTAGTAAAAAAATTAACTACTAATGGCGCACCGTGGGAGTGGTGCGCCATTACTAGTTCAACTAGTAATGGCGCACCATGCCACGGTGCACCATTAGTAACTTGGCCCAAACATTCGCCCGAATGCACCCCCCCCTCCCCGTGGACCGCCTTTTGAGTTTCAAAAAAATAAAAGAAAATGATAGAAATGTCAACAAAATAAGATTCCCATGTGATATGTGGTCTAGTTGTTAGCAAAATTTACAAACATGAATTTTCGCGTACGAACTCGGTTGAAAAAGTTTTTTATATGAAAAATCATCTACTCGAAAAGTTACATCCGAATTCAACAGGGGGAACCCTGTTAAACATTTTCAAAATCCTCAAAAACCTAACAGAAAAAAGATATGGGGCTTTTAAGATCTGGAGAGGCAAAAATAATTCAAAAAAATTTAAACTTACGAATGGTGCACCTGCCCATGGTGCGCCATTAGTATCTTCCCGCCTTCAAAATTCAAAATAAGTCAAAAAAATAAAAAAAAATTAATAATGGCGCACATGCCCACGGTGCGCCATTACTATGCCGTATATATGGCTGGGCGTGGTCCTCTCCTCCTTACCTCTTCATTCTTCTCCTCCACTCCACCTCTCCTCCACTCCATCTACTCCTCTCCTCCACTCCATCTTCCCTTCTCTCCTCCACCATACTACCCTGCTCCTCTCCGGCGACTTCCTCCTCCTCCTCTCCGGCGACCTCCTCCTCCTCTCCGGCGACCTCCTCCTCCCTCCTCTCCTCCCCTCCCCTCCCCTCACGGTTTCTCCTCCCTCATCTCCGATGAGCTCCTCCTCCCTCCTCTCCGGTGAGCTCCTCCTCCCTCCTTTCCGGTGAGCTCCTCCTACCTCCTCTCCTCCCATTCCCTCATGGTTTCTCCTTCCTCCTCTCCGATGCTTCGGTGAACTCCTCTCCGGCGACCTCCTCCTCCTCTCCGGCGATGTAGGCGAGCGCCTCTCCGGTAACCTCCTCCTCCTCCTCTCCGGCGAACTCCTCTCCGGCGAACTCCTCTCCGGCAAAAGAACACGGCAAAAGAACGTACAAGATCCAAAAACAGGAACAAAATTTGAAATAATATCGTGCCAAAAAACGAGCAAAAAAACGAGCAAAAAATGGGCAAAAAAATCACGATCCAGATCCAAATTCAAAATTCAAAAATAGCAATGGCGCATGGTGGGGGTTAGACGGTGCGCCACTATTATTTTCCCGCCTTCAAAATTCAAAAATACTAATGGCGCACCAGTGGCCTATACTAATGGCGCACTGTGGCCTATACTAATGGCGCACCGGTGGTGCGCCATTAGTATACCAGATACTAATGGCGCACCAGTGGTGCGCCATTAGTAAAAATACTAGTGGCATGATACTAATGGCGCACCAGTGATGCGCCATTAGTAGGCAAAACTGGTGCGCCATTAGTAGCCCTTTTCCTAGTAGTGTTGCAGTCTCTGCCATTCCCTCATCTGCGACCATCGAGCATGTGATGCCTGTGAGTAACATGACCAGTGAGCCAATTGTGGTTGCACCTACTCCAAACCCAGATGCTCTCTTCGCTAAAGAACTTTGTGACTTGCTCGCCAGTGTGGAGGTTGCTAGACCTGGTTTGGGCAGGTCGATTGCTTGCCTTCTGACGGGGACACCAATAAGAGGCAAACAAAAGAAGGTGGGAAAAGGCAAGAGTGACGCCATAGGCAAGGCGTCTCTGGCTACTTGATGGATGATCTTCATTCTCTCAGCCAATCCTCTTGGATTGGGTCGTCGTTGTGGGTTCAAAGGTGTTTGATGTCTTATGTCGAGGTGTTCTTGTCGGGGGTCACATGGCGTAGTAGCAATGTCGAGCTTTGTGGATGTTGTGTAATCAGATTGTCTGGCAGGGGCCGCCTATGCGGTTGTGGGGTTTTCTTGCCATGTGAGTAGTTAGTCTGTGCTCCGTTTGTATTGGCTTTCGCCCGGTTTTCCTTTAATTAACTAAGAAATTCTCTTCTTCTTAATTAATCGATGAGGCAAAACTTTTGCCTCCGTTTAAAAAAAATAGAGTCAAGTCGCCGGAGAGCCCATCGCAGTTAGAACAGTAGTGCAGAGGCCAATTGGAAACGCCAATGAATGCGGACGGGAGAGGCTGAACAACGAGGAGAGAATATCGGTTTTGCCGTTGACCCAAGGGATCCAAAGTTGGAGAGAGATCGCAGTCTCCTCTTCGTCCATGTCGTGTCACTACACGAGGACACTGTACGCCGGCCAACGACTCACCAGAGTACCAGACAAAGGTCGTTGAAGGATTGCGGACCAGCCAACGCCTCCCACACCACCGG
Organism: Triticum dicoccoides; assembly: GCF_002162155.2. Taxonomy (NCBI): domain Eukaryota; kingdom Viridiplantae; phylum Streptophyta; class Magnoliopsida; order Poales; family Poaceae; genus Triticum; species Triticum dicoccoides. The sequence continues at coordinate 129,757,225 of NC_041382.1, forward strand.
CGGCCAAGAGAGCAATGCACGACCGCCGCCATCAACCACCAAACACCACAGCCACAACCTCCAACCATCCCTAGAACGACGCCTCCAAGGAGGACTACACCGCTAAAACGCCATCGTCGTCCGGCCCAACAGGCCAAAGTTTTCACCTGGGAGTGCGGGGAAGGAAGAGGGGTGGCGGGATCCAGAAGCTCGACGCACCCTGAAGAGGGAACCAGCGCGGGGATGCCGACACCGTCGAGGTCAACGCAAAGTCGACCAGGGGTTTCCCCGTTCTAGAGCTCCGCCAGCCCACGCCCAACATCTAGGTCTGGTCAGATGGATCGCAGCGAGGGGAGGGGGCCAGGATTCAGATCGACGGAGCCACTGGATCCTCCCGCGGCCACGAAGGACCTCCGCCGCCCTACCGCCGCCCACACAGCCGGAAGGGGCGGCCAGCTCCCGCGACGCCATCCACCGGCGAGAACCGCGTCGCCATCTTCACTCGGGGCCGCCGCCCCGGCTTCCAGAGCTCCCGCAACAGGGCAAGGCAGCGGAGCCTCACCACGACCCTCATCGAAGGCCGCACAACAAGGTCGGCGACGTCCTCAGGCGGCAGCTGGGAGAGGAGGGAGGGAGAGGTGGGGCTTGAGAGGCTAGGATTTGGTCGCCCTCGAGTCGCCCAGGAGGGGCGGCACGAGGGAGAATGGGGGTGCAGTGCAGTTTTAGACATCAGTGGTGCTCAAGTTATAATTGTCTCAAATATGGATGTGCAACACATAAACCATAAAAAACATAAATCCTACATTCCTACTAGCAAATTGCATTATTTTGTAAAGTTTGAGCATACTGGTTGTCTTGTGGTTTTGGAAAGCACATCCAATACAAAAAGAAAGACATTTTGAACATGTCTTATAAGTCAACGCTCAAAACTTTCGGAACCAGCATGTGGTTGATCTTGGAGCATGTCCGGCAGATCCCTTTTCTCCAATAAACTATTGTTATTGGGGGAGTTAGGGAGGGGAACTTATGGTCTATGAGTGTATATGCACCCTATATGAAAAATAGTAATAAAAAATCAAAAAATTCTAAATATATTTTTGAAATAAACTTGAACTCCCATTGTACTTGTAGAAATAATTCCACAAAGAGGAAAAACTCAATTGAATATTTAGGAGTATTGATTCTTATTAGTAAACCCCGTTGTACTTTTTCACTTTGAAAATATCTTTGTTGCTACTTATAGAGAAATCTGTTACCTTTGTTGCAGATGTGTCTAAGAACTCGAGTTGTTGAAGAAGCTTGCCTCATTGGTTACTGATGGAGAGGACTTCGACTGTCCAATTTGCTGGTCTCCTCCATCTACAACTGCTATAACAAGCTGCACTCACATATATTGCCAAACCTGTATCCTAAAAATACAAGAGCCCTAGTTCACGTTATCCGATATGTCAGCGCTCCCTATCAAAAAAGACCTCTTTATTGCTCTGGCGGTACATCATTCTGATGACGATGACTCGGGCAGTCTTAACTCTGGCAAACCTCTCTCTTCGAAGGTGCAAGCCCTCCTGGAGCTACTGAAGCGTTCCCGGAAGGAAGACCCTTCATCAAAGTCTATCGTGTTTTTCTAGTTCCAGAAGATGTTGATTCTGCTCGAAGGGCCGCTGAAAAGAGCAAGCTCCAAAATACTATGTCTTGACGGCACCATGAGCGTGAAAAAGAGGTCAGACATTATAAAGCATTTTGCGGTTGTCAGCCTCGATGCCCCAACCGTACTGCTGGAGCTAGTGTGAACCTAACAATGGCGTCGACCGTATACCTGTTTGACCCCTGGTCAGGGGCGGAGCCATAAAATTTGGCCATTGGGTTCACTCCATGACTCGTTGTGAGAACTTACTACTAATATGTGAAGTGTAAAGTCTTATTTTAATTACTTCAAGAAAATTATAGCACCCAAAAACAACATAATGAGTAGAAATATGGTATCATATATCACACATTGTGTTGCATTAAAAACTGAACAGTGCAAGACATACCCATTCAATAAAATTATAAAATCACTTGTTTACGTATTATAAATAGAGTAGTATCACATAACTTTGTAGCTCCAGATGTAGCTTCTCATCTTCCTTGAACACCGAAAATGACAAGTTAGTTTGACAAGTTTAGAATAAGTACTAACAAGAGAAATAATCTGGTAAAGGCACTCACATTTTAGAGCGTCCCCTTTCGATCTTTCATGGCCTTAAAAAAACTAAACACTGCATCATTGGTAATGGTAGAAAATATATCTTCCTCCACATAGCAGATTAGGCAGTCACTCATGAATTGATCACCCATTTTATAGTGTAACTTTTTTTACAACATTCATGGTTGAAAAGCATCTCTCCATTGACATTGTGGCAACTGACAATATCAGTACTAGCTTTAAAAGATGATAAACCAAAGGAAACATAATATGCTTATTTGTTTCCACCATTAGTTTAGCAAGATCAGCGATTCCATCCAAATTGGCGAACCTTTCATCTCCTCGCACATTGTCATTGTAAGTGTGAAGTTCAGGACCAAGATCATCTAATTTTCTTGAATCAAAATCATTTGGATAAAACTCGGCTAGCTTCACTAACCTGTCCAAGTTAAAAGCAGTAAACGAGTCTTTTGGGTTGAAAGAAGCCGTGTGTCCAAGCAATGCAGAATTTATCTCATTGAAGCGGTCATCAAACTCTTGAAGCTGCCAATCAATGACAGAGTTAAAACACTCAACTCGGTAATGTTGAAGGTTTCTCTTATTTGTTTTTTGTCGTGGTTTGTGTCGATTAACATATTGCTCCTCCATGTTTATGTTCTAAATGTGATGCTCTTCACAGAATGAATGTGCCTTCTGTCGGAGTAATGGGCCATGGGTAGGCTAACCCGAGCCCCAGAACCTTTCAAGACATCGGGGCAGGCTGCGCCCCTCAAAACCCCAGGATGAAGAGCCGCCTTCTGAGAAGTCGGCGGCAAGGCGACCGACTGCCCACTCGCGGCCGAGTCCCGGGGACGACTTTAGGATAAGCCGACTCCTGACCGGCGACTTCCAGAGAAGCCGGCCTTGGGGAGTCGGCCCACGACTCCAGCAAAACCCCATGTCCTCATCAAGAGGGACAGGACAGGGGAGTGGCTACAGTGAAGACTGCTCCCACCCCTTTCCAAAGGCAAGCATGGTCACAGTACGCCATACCCGCGGAGATCTCCGTGCGGCGTGGCACTGTCGCCATGCCGGCCCTGACATTAGCATCGGTGGACCGAATCCTACGCCCACGACGGCTTGTCTATACGACCTTTGGGCGGCCGGTCCCACCGGCCAGCGGGATCCCAGAAGACGGCCAGTGCGCCACAAGTCGGACCCGTCGGGAGTCGGCCCCCGAGAGTCGGCCGGCTCCTCCCCCAGGGCCCACGCGCCATTAACCAGATGTGATGGAGAGTGGCAATAGCGATCGCCCGCCAGGCGGTGGGGCTGTTGCCACGACTCCATGACGAAGCTCGCGTCATTAGAAGCACGGCTACAGTAATCAGCAGCCGGCAAGACCCGCCCGCGGCGGACGCGGCCTGTCAGCTCCGTACCTAGCCAGTCGGCGGGGCCCACCAGTCGGCGGAGAAGACGGAGGCCGAAGGCAGTGACGGCTGGGCCCGCGCCCAGCCGGATTACCATTGTACCCCTGGGGGTAGGCCTATATAAACCCCCCAGGGCACCCATGCAAAGGGTGGGCATCCATTAGCTCTAGACCAGATCATATAGGAGGCAGAGAGCTAGCCTTGCCCTCTCCTACCTCCAGAAAACAGCTCAAGGAGCAATCGTGTAAACACTTTGCCATAGTGATCATGCGGAGACCCCGTAGAGCAGCAGTAGGGGTATTATCTCCCCGGAGAGCCCTGAAGCTGGGTAAGATTCGTCGGCGTGCATGTCTTCGCCTCATCCCGTTTCCAGGCACCGGAGACGATCTACTCGCCCCCACCATGATAAGCCATCCTTTGGCATATGTCGCACCCAACCCCCGACATTTGGCGCCCACCGTGGGGCCTGGTGCACCGTCATCCGGAGACCTGTTCTGGATGGGAACCCTTTTCCTCCCTGGCGAGCGCAGCCAGCCAGGCACGCCAGACGGAGTTTGCGCTGACGCGCTGCACGACGTTGAGATCGCCTGCGCCGCTAGCCGCCTCACCGAACTTGTCGGCGAGGTTCGCATCTCCGATGAACCTGCATCCGACGCAGGCACGGGCGGCTCCGAGAGCCTCCTCGTGGGCCTCCTTGATCAACTCCACGTCGCCGGCGAGCCTGCCGTAGACTTGGAGTCTATAGGTTCCACCGACCCGATGCTGGTCGACTCCGACACCGCATCGCTCGATGCGTTCCCCACTAATGTGGTGGTCTACGACGAGCCTCTCCCTCGTGCGGAGAGCGGCGGAAGCATCGTCACCGAGGTACTCGTCATCAGTCATGACGAGCTCCCTGGCGGAGGAGCGCATGATCCGCTTGGCCCGACGCTACAAGACCTGACTGCGCCCATTCCGGAAGACGCTGACGCGGAGACGTTGGAGGCGCGCCGCCTTCAGCTCATCGAAGGTGCGAAGAAGCTGGCTAGCATGAGACGCTTGTCAGAAGCCTACCAGCGAGAGATGGATCGCGCTGTTGGTGGCTCGCCAGCCCCAGCTGGGCCCAACCGCCTTGGCACGGTCCAGCATCGCGGCGTAGCCATCGCCGACCTGTTCGGGGCAAGACGCCCTGTGTACGCTACACCTGTGGAGTACATTCGAGCTGCCCAGGCGGCGGCGGACGAGCTAGACAATTTTGAGGGCGAAGAGCGCCGCCTGATGATGGAGCGAGTCCAGCGGCTCCTCGACGCGGCTGCCGCGCAGAACGAGGCTGGCTGTCGCCCAGAGGCGTCGCAGCGACAAAACGACGACCTTCGCTGAGACCAAGGCACGACGTCTCGGACGCCGACTGGCGGCGCCCGAGGAAGAAAGGACAAGGATCCGACTGTCAGCCATAGTCGGACTCACATTACCATAGAGCGCGACCGAGACGGCCGCCCGAGAGCAGTGGAACGACGGGACGACTGTCCGCCTCCTCCTCCTCGCAAAGAAAGGCGAGTCTCCCCGCCGCCTATTGATCATCCGACTCTTGGCGACCGCCTTGGCCGCCGAGAGGGAGTCGGGGAAAACGACGCCCGCCACTGGATCGACCGACTTCACCGATCCCTGGCGCTGTAAGAAGAAGACGAGTTGGGTCCGCCTTGTTTCGGGCCCCGCATTCGAGACGAGCCCTTTCGCAAAGGGTTCATGCTCCCACGAGACACGCCCAAGTACACCGGCTCCGTGAAGCCGGAAGACTGGCTAGTCGACTACTACATGACTGTCAGCATAGCGAACGGCAACAAGCGTGTCGCTGTAAAATACGTTTCGCTCATGCTCCAGGGCACGGCCCGGACATGGCTGAACAGCCTGAAGCCCCGCAGCATCAACAGCTGGGTCGACTTCACCGAAGCCTTCGTCCGCAACTTCACCAGCACATACAAGCGTCCTCCCAAGCCTCGTCAGCTCTCCTTGTGCATGCAAGCTCCCGACGAGTCGACTCGTGACTACCTCACGCGTTGGGCCGAGCTTCGGAACTCCTGCGAGAGCATGCACGAGGTGCAGGCTATCGAGTACTTCACCGCCGGGTGCAGAGAAGGCACCCTCCTCAAGCACAAGCTCCTCTGCGATGAGCCAGAAACGCTCGACGAGCTGCTGATCATAGCAGACAAGTACGCCACGGCCGACTCCTCCATGAAGGCGGAGATTCAAGTTAGCGCAACTGGCAAAGTGGCCCCTCAAGCTCCAAGAACTCCGGCGGGAGATGCCAGTCGGCGGCAACAGCAGAGAGACCACAAGCGCAAAGCCCCGCAGCCGGCTTCCAGTAGTCGGCAGGTCGCGACAGTTGAAGCCCAGCAGCCAGATGGGCAGCCCCCGCCCAAGCGACAGAAAGGCGGCAAGCCCAACTAGTTGCCGGCCTTCTCCGACGAGCAGACTCTGGATGGAACTTGCAAGTTCCATAGTGGCGTGAAGCCGTAATCACACCACTCGGAAGTGCCACTGGCTCACCAGGATCGCCAAGGGAGACGACCTCCTACCTCCCCCGCCTGCTGGGCAGCCGCCTTCGCCTCTGTCCCAGCAGCCGGCTGTCAGACCAGTCGGCGCAGTACAAGACGAATACCCCGAAGAACACGGAGCCTACATAGTATTTACCAGTATGGCTGATGATCGACGCAGCAGGCGGCTGCAGTGACAAGAGGTGAATGCAGTAGCATCAGAGACGCCAGAGTTCATGCACTGGTCCGAGAAGCCTATCAGCTGGAGCAGGGATGATCACCCAAGATGATGCCGAGTCCGGGCTCCTATGCCTTGGTCTTGGATGCCACCTTTGTCATGGATAGACGAGCCGCGCGTTTCTCGCGAGTTCTGATAGACGGAGGCAGTAGCATCAACATCATGTACAAAGACACCATGGAGAAATTAGGAATCAAGCAAAGACAGCTTCAGAACAGCCGGACTGTGTTCCACGGCATTGTTCCTGGGCTATCCTGCTCACCAATCGGCAAGATCCTGATGGACGTCCTCTTTGGAGAAAAGAGCACTTCCACCGAGAGTCAGTTTGGTTTGAGGTGGTGGACCTCAAGAGCCCATACCACGCACTACTTGGCCGACCCGCCCTGGCCAAGTTCATGGCAGTCCCCCACTATGCCTACCTCAAAATGAAGATGCCCAGTTCCAGGGGTATTCTGACCATAGCCGACGACTACCGGAAGCCGTCTGCCTGTGCGGCTGAGAGTAGTCGGCTAGCCGAGTCCCTGGTAATCGCGGCCAAGAAGCGGCTCCTTAAGCGGGTTGTGGCGATGGCCGGCAAGCAGCCAGAGGTATCGCCCAACCCAAAGGAGTCGGAGGCTGAGGGTTCGTTCAAGCCGGCCAAGGAGACAAAGAAGATACCCTTGGATCCGGAGCACCTAGAGAGGTACGCTGTCGTAGGCGCAAACCTCGACAGCAAATAGGAAGGCGAGCTCGTCGATTTCCTCCATGAGAATCGGGACATCTTCGCATGGTCCCCCAAAGACATGCCAGGTGTACCGACGGAATTCGCCGAGCACAAGTTACATGTTCGATCTGATGCAAAGCCGGTCAGGCAGCCCCTGTGCCGCCTATCAAAAGAGAAGAGAAGAGTTGTCGGAGAAGAAATAGCCCGGCTCCTAGCGGCCGGCTTCATTATGGAAGTATTCTTTCCAGAGTGGCTAGCCAATCCGGTCCTGGTACTGAAGAAAAACAAGAAGTGGCGAATGTGTATTGACTACACGAGCCTCAACAAGGCCTGCCCCAAGGACCCTTTTGCTCTGCCAAGAATTGATCAGGTGATAGACTCCACCGCTGGATGCGAGCTGTTGAGTTTTTTGGATGCATATTCAGGATATCACCAGATCAAGCTGAACCCGGCTGATAGATTGAAGACCGCCTTCATCACGCCGTTTGGAGCCTTCTGCTACCTCACCATGATGTTCGGCTTGAGGAATATCGGCACCACCTTTCAGCGTTGCATGCAGAAGTGCCTCCTCAAGCAACTCGGGAGAAACGCCCATGTCTACGTAGACGATGTGGTGCTGAAGACGGAAAAGCGTGGAACACTGCTGGAAGACCTCAAGGAGACCTTTGAGAACCTGCGTCAATTCCAGATCAAGCTCAACCCCGAGAAGTGCGTTTTCGGAGTACCAGCTGGCCAACTCCTTGGCTTCCTGGTCTCTGAACGCAGCATAGAGTGCAACCATGTAAAGATCAAGGCCATCAAGAGGATGGAGGTACCCAGCCGACTGCTGGACGTGCAAAAGTTCACCGGCTGCTTGGCGCCCAGCAGTCGATTCATCAGTCGACTGGGCGAGAAAGCTCTCCCCTTATACCAACTCATGAAGAAGACCATTTTTTTCGAGTGGAACCACAAGGCAGACAAAGCTTTTCTCCAGTTGAAAAAGATGTTGACTACTCCACCCGTTCTGGCGGCTCCGACTCCTAAGGAACCTATGCTCCTGTACATCGCCGCCACCAGCCGGGTAGTCAGCACGGTCATTGTAGTGGAACGCAAGGAGGAAGGCAAGGCACTACCTGTCCAGAGACCGGTATATTACCTGAGCGAAGTACTGTCGGCCTCCAAGCAGAACTACCCCCACTACCAGAAGATGTGCTATGGCGTACACTTTACCGCCAAGAAATTGAAGCCTTACTTTCAAGAGCATCCAATCACTATGGTCTGCACGGCCCCACTTGCCGAGATCATCGGAAGCCGAGATGCTTCTGGCCGAGTGGCCAAGTGGGCCATAGAGCTGGCTCCCTACACCATCCACTACCAGCCCCGCACCGCCATCAAGTCACAAGCACTGGCTGACTTTCTCGTCGACTGGGCCGAGACCCAGTACCTACCTCCAGCGCCCGACTCCACCCATTGGCGGATGCATTTCGACGGCTCCAAGATGCGCACTGGCTTGGGAGCCGGCGTCGTCCTCACTTCCCCTAAAGGCGACAAGCTCAAATACGCACTGCAAATCCATTTTGCCGCCTCCAACAACGTCGCCGAGTACGAGGCGCTCATTCATGGGCTCCGGCTTGCCAAAGAACTTGGCATTCGCTGGATCCTGTGTTATGGCGACTCGGACTTAGTGGTCCAACAGTCATCTTGTCGGAGTAATGGGCCATAGGTAGGCCAACCCGAGCCCCAGAACCTTTCAAGACATCGGGGCAGGCTGCGCCCCTCAAGACCCAGGGCGAAGAGCCGCCTTCTAAGGAGTCGACGGCAAGACGGCCGACTGCCCACTCACGACCGAGTCCCAGGGACGACTTCAGGGTAAGCCGACTCCTGATTGGCGACTTCCAGAGAAGCCGGTTTTGGGGAGTCCGCCTGCGACTCCAACAGACCCCATGTCCTCATTGGGAGGGACAGGACCGGGGAGTGGCTACAGTAAAGCCCGCTCCCGCCCCTTACCAAGGGCAGGCATGGGCACAGTACGCCGTACCCGGGGAGATCTCCATGCGGTGTGACACTATTGCCGTGCCGGCCCTGACATCAGCACTGCAGGACCGAATCCAGCGCCCATGACGGCTTGTATGTATGTCCCAGAGGCAGCGGGTCCCACCAGTCAGTGAGACCCCAGAAGACGGCAAGTGCGCCGCCAGTCGGCCCCCGGGGTCAGCCAAGCACTCCCCCGGGGCCCACGCGCCATTAATCAGATGTGATGGAGAGTGGCAATAGTGATCGCCCGCCAGGCGGCGAGGCTGTTGCCACGACTCCATGATCAAGCCCGCGTCATCAGAAACACGGCTACAGTAATCAGCAGCCGGCAAGACCCGCCCGCGGCGGACACGGCTTGTCGGCTCCGTACCAGACTAGTCGGCGGGGCCCACCAGCCGATGGGCCCCAGCAATTGGCGGAGAAGACGGAGGCCAGAGGCACTGATGGTTGGGCCCACGTCCAGCAGGATTACCATTGTACCCTTGGGGGTAGGCCTATATAAACCCCCAGGGCACCCATGCAAAGGGTTGGGATCCATTAGCTCTAGACCAGATCATATAGGAGGGGGAGAGCTAGCCCTGCCCTCTCCTACCTCTAGGAAACAGCTCAAGGAGCAATCGTGTAAACACTTTGCCATAGTGATCATGCAGAGACCCCGCAGAGCAGCAGTAGGGGTATTATCTTCCCGGAGAGCCCTGAAGCCGGGTAAGATTCGCCGGCGTGCATGTCTTCGCCTCATCCCGTTTCCAGGCACCGGCGACATTCTACTCGCCCCCACCATGATAAGCCATCATTTGGCATATGTCGCAACCAACCCCCGACATTTGGCGCCCACCGTGGGGCCTGGTGCATCGCCTTCCGGAGACCTGTTCTGGACGGGAACCCTTTTCCTCCCTGGCGAGCGCAGCCAGCCAGGCACGCCAGACGGAGTTTGCGCTGATGCACTGTGTGGCGTTGAGATCGCCTGCGCAGCCAGTTGCCTCGCCGAACTTGTCGGAGAGGTTCGCCTCTCCGACGAACCTGCATCCAACGCAGGAACGGGCGGCTCTGAGAGCCTCCTCGCGGGCCTCCTTGATCAACTCCACGTTTCCGGCGAGCCTGCCATAGACTTGGAGTCTGTAGGCTCCATCGACCCGATGTTGGTCGACTCCGACACCGCGTCGCTCAACGCTTTCCCCACTAATGTGGTGGTCTACGACGAACCTCTCCCTTGCGTGGAGAGCGACGGAAGCACCGTCACCGAGGTGCTCGTCATCAGTCATGACGAGCTCCCCGGCAGAGGAGCACATGACCCACTCGGCGTGGCGCTACAAGACCTAACTGCGCCCATTCCGGAAGACGCTGACGCAGAGACGTTGCAGGCGCGCCGCCTTCAGCTCGTCGAAGGCGTGAAGAAGCTGGCCAGCATGAGACGCTTGTCAGAAGCCTACCAGCGGGAGATGGATCGCGCCGTTGGCGGCTCGCCGGCCCCGGCAGGGCCCAGCCGCCTTGGCGCGGTCCAGCAGCGCGGCGTAGCCATCGCCAACCCGTTTGGGGCCAGCCACCATGTGTACGCTACACCAGCGGAGAACATCCGAGCCGCCCAGGCAGCGGCGGACGAGCTGGACAATTTCGAGGGCGAAGAACGCCGCCTGATGATGGAGCGAGTCCAGCGGCTCCTCGACGCGGGTGCCGCGCAGAACGAGGCCGGCTGCCGCACGGAGGCGCCGCAGCGGCAAAATGACGACCTTCGCCGAGATCAAGGCGCGACGTCTCGGACGCCGACTGGCGGCGCCCGAGGAAGAAGAGACAAGGATCCGGCTGTCAGCCACAGTCGGACTCACATTACCATAGAGCGCGACCGAGACGGCTGCCCGAGAGCAGTGGAACGACGGGACAACTGTCCGCCTCCTCCTCCTCGCAAGGAGAGGCGAGTCTCCCCGCCACCTGTTGACCATCCGACTCTCGACGATCGCCTTGGCCGCCGAGATGGAGTCGGAGAAAATGACGCCCGCCATCGGATCGACCGACTTCACCGATCCCTAGCGTTGGAAGAAGAAGACGAGTTGGGTCCGCCTTGTTTCGAACCCCACATTCGAGACGAGCCCTTTCCCAGAGGGTTCACACTCCCAAGAGACACGCCCAAGTATACCGGCTCCGTGACGCCGGAAGACTGGCTGGTCGACTACTCCACGGCTGTCAACATAGCAAACGGCAACAAGCGTGTCGCTGTAAAATACGTTCTGCTCATGCTCCAGGGCACGGCATGGACGTGGCTGAACAGCCTGAAGCCCCGCAGCATCAACAGCTGGGTCGACTTCACCGAAGCGTTCGTCCGCAACTTCACCAGCATGTACAAGCGTCCTCCCAAGCCTCACCAGCTCTCCTTGTGCGTGCAAGGTCCCGACGAGTCGACTCACGACTACCTCATGCGTTGGGCCGAGCTTCGGAACTCCTGCGAGGGCGTGCATGAGGTGCAGGCCATCGAGTACTTCACGGCCGGGGGCAGAGAAGGCACCCTCCTCAAGCACAAGCTCCTTTGCGACGAGCCAGAAACCCTCGACGAGCTGCTGATCATAGCGGACAAGTACGCCACGGCCGACTCCTCCATGAAGGCGGAGATTCAAGTCAACACAACTGGCAAAGTGGCCCCCCAAGCTCCAAGAACTCCTGCGGGAGACGCCAATCGGTGACAACAGCAGGGCGACCACAAGTGCAAGGCCCCGCTGCCGGCTTCCAGCAGCCGGCAGGTCGAGACCGTTGAAGCCCAGCAGCCGGACGAGCAGCCTCCGCCCAAGCGACAGAAAGGCGGCAAGCCCAACTGGTTGCCGGCCTTCTCGTACGAGCAGACTCTGGATGGACCTTGCAAGTTCCATAGCGGCGCAAAGCCGTCGAATCTCACCACCCGGAAGTGCCACTGGCTCACCAGGATCGCCAAGGGAGACGGCCTCCTGCCTTCCCCGCCTGCTGGGCAGCCGCCTCCGCCTCCGCCCCAGCAGCCGGCTGTCAGGCCAGTTGTGTTGGAAATATGCCCTAGAGGCAATAATAAATAAGTTATTATTATATTTCCTTGTTCATGATAATTTTCTTTTATTCATGCTATAACTGTATTATCCGGAAATCGTAATACACGTGTGAATACATAGACCACAATATGTCCCTAGTGAGCCTCTAGTTGACTAGCTCGTTGTGATCAACAGATAGTCATGGTTTCCTGGCTATGGACATTGGATGTCGTTGATAACGGGATCACATCATTAGGAGAATGATGTGATGGACAAGACCCAATCCTAAGCATAGCACAAAGATCGTGTAGTTCGTTTGCTAGAGCTTTGCCAATGTCAAGTATCTCTTCCTTTGACCATGAGATCGTGTAACTCCTGGATACCGTAGGAGTGCTTTGGGTGTATCAAACGTCACAACGTAACTGGGTGACTATAAAGGTGCACTACAGGTATCTCCGAAAGTATCTATTGTTTTATGCGGATCGAGACTGGGATTTGTCACTCCGTGTAAACGGAGAGGTATCTCTGGGCCCACTCGGTAGGACATCATCATATGCGCAATGTGACCAAGGAGTTGATCACGGGATGATGTGTTACAGAACGAGTAAAGTGACTTGCCGGTAACGAGATTGAACAAGGTATTGGTATACCGACGATCAAATCTCGGGCAAGTAAAATACCGCTAGACAAAGGGAATTGTATACGGGATCGATTGAGTCCTTGACATCGTGGTTCATCCGATGAGATCATCGTGGAACATGTGGGAGCCAACATGGGTATCCAGATCCCGCTGTTGGTTATTGACCGGAGAACGTCTCGGTCATGTCTGCATGTCTCCCGAACCCGTAGGGTCTACACACTTAAGGTTCGATGACGCTAGGGTTATAAAGGAAGCTTGTATGTGGTTACCGAATGTTGTTAGGAGTCCCGGATGAGATCCCGGACGTTACGAGGAGTTCCGGAATGGTCCGGAGGTAAAGATTTATATATAGGAAGTCCTGTTTCGGCCATCGGGACAAGTTTCGGGGTCATCGGTATTGTACCGGGACCACCGGAAGGGTTCCGGGGGCCCACCGGGTGGGGCCACCTGCCCCGGGGGGCCACATGGGCTGTAGGGGGTGCGCCTTGGCCTACATGGGCCAAGGGCACCAGCCCCAAGAGGCCCATGCGCCTAGGGAAACCCTAAAGGAAGAGTCCCAGCAGGGGAAGGCACCTCCTAGGTGCCTTGGGGGGGAGGACTCCTCCCCTGGCCGCCGCCCCCTTGGAGATTGGATCTCCTAGGGGCTGGCGCACCCCCCCTTGGGATCCCTATATATAGTGGGGTAGGAGGGCCTCCCAAACACACCTTATGCCTTTGGTGCAGCCCCTCCCTCTCTCCCAAGTTCTTCTCCTCTTCTCCCATGGTGCTTGGCGAAGCCCTGCGGGATTACCACGCTCCTCCACCACCACCACGCCGTTGTGCTGCTGTTGGATGGAGTCTTCCTCAACCTCTCCCTCTCTCCTTGCTGGATCAAGGCATGGGAGACGTCACCGGGCTGTACGTGTGTTGAACGCGGAGGTGTCGTCCGTTCGGCACTTGATCATCGGTGATTTGAATCACGACGAGTACGACTCCATCAACCCCGTTCACTTGAATGTTTCCGCTTAGCGATCTACAAGGGTATGTAGATGCACTCCCCTTTCTACTCGTTGCTGGTCTCTCCATAGATAGATCTTGGTGTTACGTAGGAAATTTTTTGAATTTCTGCTACGTTCCCCAACAGTGGTATCAGAGCTAGGTCTATTGCGTAGATTCTTTGCACGAGTAGAACACAAAGTAGTTGTGGGCGTTGATGTTGTTCAATATGCTTACCGTTACTAGTCCAATCTTGTTTCGACGGTATTGTGGGATGAAGCGGCCCGGACCGACCTTACACGTACTCTTACGTGAGACAGGTTCCACCGATTGACATGCACTTGGTGCATAAGGTGGCTAGCGGGTGCCAGTCTCTCCCACTTTAGTCGGAACGGATTCGATGAAAAGGGTCCTTATGAAGGGTAAATAGCAATTGGCATATCACGTTGTGGTCTTGCGTAGGTAAGAAACGTTCTTGCTAGAAACCCATAGCAGCCACGTAAAACATGCAACAACAATTAGAGGACGTCTAACTTGTTTTTGCAGGGTATGCTATGTGATGTGATATGGCCAAAAGGATGTGATGAATGATATATGTGATGTATGAGATTGATCATGTTCTTGTAATAGGATTCACGACTTGCATGTCGATGAGTATGATAACCGGCAGGAGCCATAGGAGTTGTCTTTATTTTTTTGTATGACCTGCGTGTCATTGAAGAACGCCATGTAACTTACTTTACTTTATTGCTAAACACGTTAGCCATAGAAGTAGAAGTAGTCGTTGGCGTGACAACTTCATGAAGACACGATGATGGAGATCATGATGATGGAGATCATGGTGTCATGCCGGTGACGATGATGATCATGGAGCCCCGAAGATGAAGATCAAAAGGAGCAAAATGATATTGGCCATATCATGTCACTATTTGATTGCATGTGATGTTTATCATGTTTATGCATCTTGTTTACTTAGGACGACGGTAGTAAATAAGATGATCCCTTACAACAATTTCAAGAAGTGTTCTCCCTAACTGTGCACCGTTGCTACAGTTCGTCGCTTCTAAGCACCACGTGATGATCGGGTGTGATGGATTCTTACGTTCACATACAACGGGTGTAAGACAGTTTTACACAGCGAAAACACTTAGGGTTAACTTGACGAGCCTAGCATGTGCAGACATGGCCTCGGAACACGGAGACCGAAAGGTCGAGCATGAGTCGTATAGTAGATACGATCAACATGAAGATGTTCACCGACGTTAACTAGTCCGTCTCACGTGATGATCGGACACGGCCTAGTTGACTCGGATCATGTAATCGCTTAGATGACCAGAGGGATGTCTATCTGAGTGGGAGTTCATAAGATGAACTTAATTATCCTGAACATAGTTAAAAGACCTTTTGCAAATTATGTCGTAGCTCGCGCTTTAGTTCTACTGTTTAGAAATGTTCCTAGAGAAATTATAGTTGAAAGTTGACAGTAGCGATTATGCGGACACTAGAACGCTTATGTCCTTAATGCACTGCTCAGTGTGCTGAACCCCAAACGTCGTTTGTGGATGTTTTGAACATCGAACATACACGTTTTGATAACTACGAGATAGTTCAGTTAAATGGTTTAAGTAGAGGCACCAAAGACGTTTTCGAAACGTCGCGGAACATATGAGATGTTTCGAGGGCTGAAATTGGGATTTCAGGCTCGTGCCCACGTCAAGAGGTATAAGACCTCCGATGATTTTCTTAGCCTGCAAACTAAGGGAGAAAAGCTCAATCGTTGAGCTTGTGCTCAGATTGTCTGAGCACAACAATCACTTGAATCGAGTGGGAGTTGATCCTCCAGATGAGATAGTGATGTTTCCCCAAAGTCATTGCCACCAAGCTGCTAGAGCTTCGTGATGAACTATAACATATCAAGGATAGAGATGATTATCCTTGAGGTATTCGCGTTGTTTGACATCGCGAAAGTAGAAATCAAGAAGGAGCATCAATTGTTGATGGTTGATGAAACCACTAGTTTCAAGAAGGGCAAGGGAAAGAAGGGATACTTCATGAAACGGCAAATCAGCTGCTGTACCAATGAAGAAACCCGAGGTTGAACCCAAACCCGAGACTAAGTGCTTCTGTAATAAGGGGAACAACCACTGGAGCAAGATTACCCTAGTACTTGGTAGATGAGAAGGCTGGCAAGGTCGATAGAAGTATATTGGATATACATTATGTTAATGTGTACTTTACTAGTACTCCTAGTAGCACCAGGGTACAGGATACCAGTTCGGTTGCTAAGTGTTAGTAACTCGAAATAAAAGCTATGGAATAAACGGAGACTAGCTAAAGGTGAGCTGACGATATATGTTGGAAGTGTTTCCAAGGTTGATATGATCAAACATCGCACGCTCCCTCTACCATCAAGATTAGTATTAAACCTGAATGGTTTATTGAATCTCGATCGTAGTGATACACATTTTCATGCCAAAAGATAGTAATGATAGTACCACTTACGTGTGGCACTGCCATGTAAGTCATAATGGTACAAAACGCATGAAGAAGCTCCATGTTGATGGATCTTTGGACTCACTCATTTTTTGAAAAGTTTGAGACATGCGAACCATGTCTATTGGTATATATGCATGAAGAAACTCCATGCAAATGGACCGTTTGAACTCACTTGATTTTGAATCACTTGAGATATGCAAATCATACCACATGGGCAAGATGACTGAAAAGCCTCGGTTTCAGTAAGATGGAACAAGATAACAACTTGTTGGAAGTAACACATTTTGATGTGTGTAGTCCAATGAGTGCTGAGGCATGCAGTGAATATCATTATGATCTTACTTCACAGATGATTCGAGTAGATGTTGAGAATATTTACTTGATGAAACACAAGTCTGAATTATTGAATGGTTCAAGTAATTTCAGAGTGAAGTAGAAGATCATTGTGACAAGAGGATAAAATGTCTATGATACGATCATAGAGATGAATATCTGAGTTACGAGTTTTGGCACACAATTAACACATTGTGGAAAATGTTTCACAATTAATACCGCCTGGAACACCATAGTGTGATGGTGTGTCCGAACATCATAGTTGCACCCTATTGGATATGGTGCGTACCATGATGTCTCTTATCGAATTACCACTGTCATTCATGGGTTAGGCATTAGAGACAACCACATTCACTTTAAATAGGGCACCACGTAATTCCGTTGAGATGACACCGTATGAATTATGGTTTAGAGAAACCTAAGTTGTCGTTTCTTAAAGGTTTGGGGCTGCGACGCTTATGTGAAAAATTTTCAGGATTAAGCTCGAACCCAAAGCGGATAAAGTACATCTTCATAGGACACCCAAAACAGTTGGGTATACCTCCTAATTCAGATCCGAAAGCAATATGAATTGTTTCTAGAATCGGGTCCTTTCTCGAGGAAAGGTTTCTCTCGAAAGAATTGAGTGGGAGGATGGTGGAGACTTGATGAGGTTATTGAACCATCACTTCAACCAGTGTGTAGCAGGGCACAGGAAGTTGTTCCTGTGGCACCTACACCAATTGAAGTAGAAGCTTATGATAGTGATCATGAAACTTCAGATCAAGTCACTCCCAAACCTCGTAGGGTGACAAGGATACGTACTACTTGAGAGTGGTACAGTAATCTTGTCTTGAAGGTCATGTTGCTACACAACAATGAACCTACGAGCTATGGAGAAGCGATTGTGGGCCCAAATTCCGACAAATGGTTAGAAACCATGAAATCCGAGATAGGATCCATGTATCAGAACAAAGCATGGACTTTGGTGGACTTACCCAATGATCGGCAAGCCATTTGATAAATGGATCTTTTAAGAAGAAGACGGACGTGGATGGTAATGTCACCATCCATGAAGCTCGACTTGTGGCGAAGAATTTTTTCACAAGTTCAAGGAGTTGACTACGATGAGATTTTCTCATCCGTAGCGATGCTTAAAGTCCGTCGGAATCATGTTAGCATTGGCTGCATTTATGAAATCTGGCAGATGGATGTCAAGACAAGTTTCCTTACCAGTTTTTGTAAGGAAAGGTTGTATATGATACAATCAGAAAGGTTTTGTCAATCCTAAGGATGCTAAAAGGTATGCTAGCTCCAGCGATCCTTCTAAGGACTGGAGTAAGCATCTCGGAGTTGGAATGTACACTTTGATGAGATGATCAAAGATTTTGGGTTTGTACAAAGTTTATGAGAAACTTGTATTTCCAAAGAAGTGAGTGGGAGCACTATAGAATTTCTGATGAGTATATGTTGTTGACATATTGTTGATCAGAAATGACGTAGAATTTCTGGAAAGCATATAGGGTTATTTTGAAAGTGTTTTTCAATGGAAAGCCTGGATTAAGCTACTTGAACATTGAGCATCAAGATCTATAAGGATAGATCAAAATGCTTAATAATACTTTCAAATGAGCACATACCTTGACATGATCTTGAAGGTGTTCAAGATGGACCAGTCAAAGAAGGAGTTCTTGCCTGAGTTGTAAGGTACGAAGTTAAGACTTAAAGCTCGACCACGGCAGAATAGAGAGAAAGGACGAAGGTCGTCCCCTATGCTTAAGACGTAGGCTCTTCAGTATGCTATGCTGTGTACCGCACCTAAAGTGTGCCTTGCCATGAGTCAGTCAAGGGGTACAAGAGTGATCCAAGAATGGCTCACAGGACAGCGGTCAAAGTTATCCTTAGTAACTAGTGGACTAAGGAATTTTCTCGATTATGGAGGTGGTAAAAGAGTTCGTCGTAAAGGTTACGACGATGAAAGCTTGACACCTATCCGGATAGCTCTGAGTAGAGAGACCGGATACATATAATGGAGCAATAATTTAGAATAGCTCCAAGTAGAACAGTTGTTTGGAATAGCTCCAAATAGAGCGTGGTAGCTGCATCTAGGAGATGACATAGAGATTTGTAAAGCACACACGGATCTGAAAGGTTCAGACCCGTTGACTAAAACCTCTCTCACAAGCAACATGATCAAACATTAAACTCATTGAGTGTTAATCACATAGTGATGTGAACTAGACTACTGACTCTAGTAAACTCTTGGGTATTAGTCACATGGCGATGTGACCTGTGAGTGTTAATCACATGGCGATGTGAACTAGATTATTGACTCTAGTGCAAGTGGGAGACTGTTGGAAATATGCCCTAGAGGCAATAATAAATAAGTTATTATTATATTTCCTTGTTCATGATAATTGTCTTTTATTCATGCTATAATTGTATTATCCGGAAATCGTAATACACGTGTGAATACATAGACCACAATATGTCCCTAGTGAGCCTCTAGTTGACTAGCTCGTTGTGATCAACAGATAGTCATGGTTTCCTGGCTATGGACATTGGATGTCGTTGATAACGGGATCACATCATTAGGAGAATGATGTGATGGACAAGACCCAATCCTAAGCATAGCACAAAGATCGTGTAGTTCGTTTGCTAGAGCTTTGCCAATGTCAAGTATCTCTTCCTTTGACCATGAGATCGTGTAACTCCTGGATATCGTAGGAGTGCTTTGGGTGTATCAAACGTCACAACGTAACTGGGTGACTATAAAGGTGCACTACAGGTATCTCCGAAAGTATCTATTGTTTTATGAGGATCGAGACTGGGATTTGTCACTCCGTGTAAACGGAGAGGTATCTCTGGGCCCACTCGGTAGGACATCATCATATGCGCAATGTGACCAAGGAGTTGATCACGGGATGATGTGTTACGGAACGAGTAAAGTGACTTGCCGGTAACGAGATTGAACAAGGTATTGGTATACCGACGATCGAATCTCGGGCAAGTAAAATACCGCTAGACGAAGGGAATTGTATACGGGATCGATTGAGTCCTTGACATCGTGGTTCATCCGATGAGATCATCGTGGAACATGTGGGAGCCAACATGGGTATCCAGATCCCGCTGTTGGTTATTGACCGAAGAACGTCTCGGTCATGTCTGCATGTCTCCCGAACCCGTAGGGTCTACACACTTAAGGTTCGATGACGCTAGGGTTATAAAGGAAGCTTGTATGTGGTTACCGAATGTTGTTCGGAGTCCCAGATGAGATCCTGGACGTCACGAGGAGTTCCGGAATGGTCCGGAGGTAAAGATTTATATATAGGAAGTCCTGTTTCGGCCATCGGGACAAGTTTCGGGGTCATCGGTATTGTACCGGGACCACCGGAAGGGTCCCGGGGGCCCACCGGGTGGGGCCACCTGCCCCGGGGGGCCACATGGGATGTAGGGGGTGCGCCTTGGCCTACATGGGCCAAGGGCACCAGCCCCAAGAGGCCCATGCGCCTGGGGAAACCCTAAAGGAAGAGTCCCAGCAGGGGAAGGCACCTCCTAGGTGCCTTGGGGGGGGGAGGACTCCTCCCCTGGCCGCCGCCCCCTTGGAGATTGGATCTCCTAGGGGCTGGCGCACCCCCCCCTTGGGATCCCTATATATAGTGGGGTAGGAGGGCCTCCCAAACACACCTTATGCCTTTGGTGCAGCCCCTCCCTCTCTCCCAAGTTCTTCTCCTCTTCTCCCATGGTGCTTGGCGAAGCCCTGCGGGATTACCACGCTCCTCCACCACCACCACGCCGTTGTGCTGCTGTTGGATGGAGTCTTCCTCAATCTCTCCCTCTCTCCTTGCTGGATCAAGGCATGGGAGACGTCACCGGGCTGTACGTGTGTTGAACGCGGAGGTGCCGTCCGTTCGGCACTTGATCATCGGTGATTTGAATCACGACGAGTACGACTCCATCAACCCCGTTCACTTGAACGTTTCCGCTTAGTGATCTACAAGGGTATGTAGATGCACTCCCCTTTCTACTCGTTGCTGGTCTCTCCATAGATAGATCTTGGTGTTACGTAGGAAAATTTTTGAATTTCTGCTATGTTCCCCAACAAGTTGGCGTAGTACAAGACGAATACCCTGAAGAACACGGAGCCTACATGGTGTTTACCAGTATGGCCGATGATCGACGCAGCAGGCGGCTGCAGCGACAAGAGGTGAATGCAGTAGCATCAGAGACGACAGAGTTCATGCACTGGTCCGAGAAGCCCATCAGCTGGAGCAGGGCTGACCACCCAGAGGTGATGCCGAGTCCGGGCTCCTATGCCTTGGTCTTGGACGCCACCTTTGCTATGGATAGGCGAGCCGCGCGTTTTTCGCGAGTTCTGATAGACGGAGGCAGCAGCATCAATATCCTGTACAAGGACACCATGGAGAAGTTAGGAATCAAGCAAAGACAGCTTCAGAACAGCCGGACTGTGTTCCACGGCATTGTTCCTGGGCTTTCCTGCTCACCAATCGGCAAGATTTTGATGGACGTCCTCTTCAGAGACAAAGATCACTTCCGCCGAGAGTCGGTTTGATTTGAGGTGGTGGACCTTGAGAGCCCATACCATGCGCTACTCAGCCGACCCGCCTTGGCCAAGTTCATGGCGGTCCCCCACTATGCCTACCTCAAAATGAAGATGCCCAATTCCAGGGGAATTCTGACTGTAGCCGGCGACTACCGGAAGTCGTCTGCCTGCGCGGATGAGAGCAGTCGGCTAGCCGAGTCCCTGGTGATCGCGGCCGAGAAGCGGCTCCTTGAGCGAGTTGTGGCGATGGCCGGCAAGCAGCCAGAGGTATCGCCCAACCCAAAGGAGTCGGAGGCTGAGGGTTCGTTCAAGCCGGCCAAAGAGACAAAGAAGATACCCTTGGATCCGGAGCACCCAGAGAGGTACGCTATCGTAGGCGCAAACCTCGACAGCAAATAGGAAGGCGAGTTCATCGATTTCCTCCGTGAGAATCGGGACATCTTCGCATGGTCCCCCAAAGACATGCCAGGTGTACCGACGGAATTCGCCAAGCACAAGTTACATGTCCGATCTGACGCAAAGCCGATCAAGTAGCCCCTGCGCCGCCTATCAGAAGAGAAGAGAAGAGTTGTCGGAGAAGAGATAGCCCGACTCCTAGTAGCCGGCTTCATTATGGAAGTATTCTTTCCAGAATGGCTAGCAAATCCGGTCCTGGTACTCAAGAAAAACAAGCAGTGGCGAATGTGTATTGACTACACGAGCCTCAACAAGGCCTGCCCTAAGGACCCGTTTGCTCTACCAAGAATTGATCAGGTGATAGACTCCACAGCCGGATGCGAGCTGTTGAGTTTTTTGGATGCATACCCAGGATATCACCAGATCAAGCTGAACCCGGCTGACAGACTGAAGACTGCCTTCATCACACCGTTTGGAGCCTTCTGCTACCTCACCATGACGTTCGGCTTAAGGAATGCCGGCGCCACCTTTCAGCGTTGCATGCAGAAGTGCCTCCTCAAGCAGCTCGGCAGGAACGCCCACGTCTACGTGGACGACGTGGTGGTGAAGACTGAAAAGTGTGGAACACTGCTGGAAGACCTCAAGGAGACCTTTGAGAACCTGCGCCAATTCCTGATCAAGCTCAATCCCGAGAAGTGTGTCTTCGGGGTACCAGCCGGTTAGCTCCTTGGCTTCCTGGTCTCTGAACGCGGCATAGAGTGCAACCCTATAAAGATCAAGGCCATTGAGAGAATGGAGGTACCCAGCCGACTACTGGATATGCAAAAGTTCACCGGCTGCTTGGCGTCCATCAGCCGATTCATCAGTCGGCTGGGCGAGAAAGCTCTCCCCTTATACCAACTCATGAAGAAGACCACTTTTTTCAAGTGGAACCATAAGGCGGACGAAGCTTTTCTCCAGTTGAAGAAGATGCTGACTACTCCACCCGTCCTGGCGCCTCCGACTCCCAAGGAACCCATGCTCCTGTACATCGCCACCACTAGCCGGGTAGTCAGCATGGTCATTATAGTGGAACGCAAGGAGAAAGGCAAGGCACTACCTGTCCAGAGACCGGTATATTACCTGAGCGAAGTACTGTCGACCTCCAAGCAGAACTACCCCCACTACCAGAAGATGTGCTATGGCGTACACTTTACTGCCAAGAAATTGAAGCCTTACTTTCAAGAGCATCCGATCTCTGTGGTCTGCACGGCCCCACTTGCCGAGATCATCGGAAGCCGAGATGCTTCTGGCCAAGTGGCCAAGTGGGCCATAGAGCTGGCTCCCTACACCATCCACTACCAGCCCCCCACCGCTATCAAGTCACAAGCACTGGCCGACTTCCTCGTCGACTGGGCCGAGACCCAGTACCTACCTCTAGCGCCTGACTCCATCCATTGGCGGATGCATTTCGACGGCTCCAAGATGCGCACCGGCTTGGGAGCCGGCGTCGTCCTCACCTCTCCTAAAGGCGACAAGCTCAAATATGCACTGTAAATCCATTTTGCCGCCTCCAACAACGTCGCCGAGTACGAGGCGCTCATTCACGGGCTCCAGCTTGCCAAAGAACTTGGCATCCGCCGGATCTTGTGTTATGGCGACTCGGACTTAGTGGTCCAGCAGTCATCTAGCGACTGGGACGCGAAAGATGCAAACATGGCGAGTTACCGTTTCTTCGTACAACAACTCAGCGGGTATTTCGAAGGGTGCGAGTTCCTCCATGTGCCAAGAAACGACAACGACCAAGCAGACGCCTTGGCACGAATCGGCTCTACCCGCCAAGCAATACCATCCGGCGTCGCCCTTCAATGCCTCCTCAAGCCGTCTGTCAAGCCTTCACCAGAGTCAGACTCCATCTTTGTGCCGGCTCCTCCCGAAGACGTCGGATCCGACTCCCGAGCCCCGGCGGACGGTACGGGGATTTTGGCAGATGGCTCCAAAGCCGCCATAGTCGAACCCGGCCCGGGGACTGCGGCGGCGGACTCGAAGACTCTAGAACTCGACCCAAGGGCCGCGCCAGTCGGCCTGGGGACTTCATTAACCCAGCAAACAGTTGTTGACTCCAACCCGCCGCCTCCCAGCCCAACCGCCCTCATCCAAGTCACAGTTCTGGCAGTGGAAAAAATAGCAGCACCCTCATGGGCCCAGCCCATCCTCAAATTCATGGTGAGCAAAGAGCTGCCGACTGATGACACCTCAGCTCGGCAAGTACAACGGCGGGCGGCAGCCTACACCATAGTCAACAGAGAGCTGGTCAGGCGCAGCGTCACTGGTGTCTACCAGCACTGCGTAGAGCTAGAGCAAGGCCAAGCAATTCTCAAAGACATCCATCAAGGCGAGTGCGGCCACCATGCGGCTTCAAGAGCACTCGTCGCAAAAGCCTTTCGACACGATTTCTTCTGGCTGACTTCCTTAGAAGAGGTCAAGGAATTGGTCCAAAAATGCAAAGGGTGCCAGAAGTTCAGCTCCAAGCCGCACCAGCCGGCTTCTGCACTCAAGACCATCCCCATTGCCTGGAATTTTGCAGTTTCGGGTCTAGACATGGTGGGACCATTCAAGACAGCATGAGGTGGCTTAACTCACTTACTCGTCGCCGTGGACAAGTTCACCAAGTGGATAGAAGCAAAGCCAATCAAGAAGCTGAACGGTCCGACTGTCGTAACTTTCATCTCTAATATCACAATTCGGTACGGCATACCACATAGCATCATCACCGACGA
Source organism: Triticum dicoccoides (assembly GCF_002162155.2). Taxonomy (NCBI): domain Eukaryota; kingdom Viridiplantae; phylum Streptophyta; class Magnoliopsida; order Poales; family Poaceae; genus Triticum; species Triticum dicoccoides. The sequence goes on from NC_041382.1 coordinate 129,781,388, forward strand.
TGGCACAAATTTTGCCAAAGGCGCCTTGGCCCGTTTCTCGCAACACAGGGCATCCGACTGGACCTAGCGTCCGTCGCCCACCCACAGTAAAACGGCCAGGTGGAGCGAGCAAACGGCCTCATCCTGTCCGACATCAAACCCCGGCTGATCGAGCCTCTGGAGCGCTCGGCTGGCTGCTGGCTCAACGAGCTACCAGCCGTCTTCTGAAGTCTGCGCATGACTCCAAACAAGTCAACTGGCTTCACGCCTTTCTTCCTCGTCTACGGTGCCAAAGCCGTCATCCCAACGGACATAGAGTTCGACTCCCCACGAGTCACCATGTACACCGAGGAGGAAGCAGAAGAAGCACGACAAGACGGTGTCGATCAGCTGGAAGAGGGCCGGCTATTGGCACTCGGCCGGTCCAGCATCTACCAGCAGAGCCTGTGCCGATACCACAATAGGAAGGTCAAGCCAAGATCTTTCCAAGAAGGCGACCTTGTGCTCTGGCTGATCCAGCGAACAGCCGGCCAGCACAAGCTGTCGGCGCCTTGGGAAGGCCCTTTCATCATCAGCAAAGTACTGGGCAACGACTCCTACTACCTGATTGACGCTCAGAAGCCCCGAGCACGCAAGAGGGACGACTCCGGCAAGGAGACAGAGCGGCCATGGAATGCAAATCTCCTCCGAAGATTTTACAGTTGATGCAGTATGTACCACGCTACCTTTTGTATTAAAGTACCAAGACTTCGGGCCCCCGAGACGAGCTCGGGGACTGCCCTCTTTTGTCTGTATGATAAAAATTATGCCAACAAGTATGTTACTCTTTGTTATGCCGCTTGGCACTGGGCTCGACAAGTCGGCCCGGGGACTTGCCGCCTTGCACTGTGAAATGCTTCCTGCAGCCGGACAAGTAGTGTGTAACACCTAAACCGTCTCCTGTCAGAAGCCGCAGCTCCCAGAGCGACTGTACGGTGGGCAGAAGTAAGGTAGAATGGGCGTTCGCATAAAAAATGGCTAAGGACTCAAAGCATAAAACATAGCTCAAGACGGCTTCCATCCTTTTTTCGCAAACCGATACTCGAATAGTCGGATTGCTGCCTTCTATTCAACTTGCTCAAAAACTCTTAAAAATGGCTAAGTACTTGCCTTCTCAAAGTAGCCAAGCATTTGATCCAGCGGCAGTCCGGAGAGCGGCTGTTCGATTGGCAAGGCAGGCAACTAAGAGAAAGCGGCAAAGGAAGAAAGCCAAAAGAGCAATGAGCAAGAAAAGATAGAACTCGGATAAATATATTTACATAACGTAGGCCCTTGGCCGAATCTTCGAGCAGAAGTTCAAAATACACCCCGCGGGTGGAATTGTGCGAATTAACAAGTTCTTCAAAGACTACTAAAGCAGATAAAATAAAGATAAGGCGGCAGCTTAGGAAGCAGCAGACGGATTCGGAGGGTCGGAAGAGGCGGCAGCGTCATGCATCGGGGCGGCCGGCTGGGTAGTCTCGGCTTGATCGCCTCCGGCGGCAGTCGGCTCGGTCGCACGCGACTCGTTGCTGGAGGCGCGGTCGGGCTGAGGCTGGCCGTCTGCTCCGTCTTCTGGTGCCTCCATCTCGCCTCCGTCCTCCGCCTCGCCTTCCTCCTCGACGCTGGAGCCAATCACCTCCGCCGAGTCCTCGCTGTAGTCTGGGTTCATCCCAAACCACTCCGGCGGTACCTCCTCGCCGTCTTCAGACCGCTCGGGAATGAAGATGCTGGTGTCGGTGTACTCGGCGATCGCTGCAGCACGCTTGACGAGGGCGTCTTCCGCAGCTGCCAGCTCCGGCTGGGCCTCCGACCGAAGTGTGGCCAGCCGGTCTAGATCCAGCCCCGGATACCATGCCTTGATGAACTCCAAGGCCCGACGCGCTCCAGCTCGGGCCGAAGAGCCCTTCCAGGCCTCAAGACGACCAGCCGCGACCTCTAGCCAGTCGGCCGTCAGGCTGGGGGTGCGCGGAGCCTGCATGTCCGGCCACAGGGTGGCAATCGCCTGGGCACCGACACGCCGAAGCCGGTGCAGCATCCGGTGAGCCGGCCGAAGGCGAGCCTCAATGCTCAGGATGTGCTCGTCAAGGGTTCGGGGGGCGTCGGCGGCGATCTCTGCGCCCTCCGGCCTCCGACCTTCACGGTCAGCCTCGATGGCTTGGATGGCGGCCTGCGAGTGCCCAGGAAAGAAGTCTGCCAAGACGGAAGAAATGAAGAAGCAAGTCAAAAACTAGGAGTCTGCATGACTTATAATCGGCAGCTCGAAGAAAGAAATTAAAGAAACTCACCATCAACGATGTCTTCAATCTCATGGAAGCCAGAGGCCAGCATTGCCTCCTTGTCAGACCAAGAGGAGCGCTCGCTCGCGAACTCGGCCAGGAGGGCAGTTTCCATCTCTTCCGCCTCCCTCTGCGTCTTCGCAAGTAGCTCCCTCTGCTCTGCCAATTGAGTGGCCAGCAGATCGCGCTCTGTGGCGAGCTTGCTGCACTCCTCCCCTTTGGCGCGCAATGCGGAGTTGGCTTCACTTAGTTGCTGTTGAAGAGCAGCGTTGGCTCCTGAAAAGAAGGAAGAAAGAAGGCATTAAGTCATCAATAAAGAAGGTCGCTGGGGAGATCTGGCCCGACTGCTCAGCAGTCGTCCTGAATCTCGAGGACTACAGCCCGCGGGTGCACCAGCGCGCCCACGCAAAGAAGAAAAAGGACTTACTCCGGCTCTCCGACAAATCGGCGGTCCGCTTGCCCAGCTCTTCAACGTTACGGTTGAAGGCAGTGACGCGGAGGTTGTGGTAATCCTGCGACAAGCGTTTCAGACAAAAAGTTAATACCCAGAGTTCATCAATTGGAGTTCCAGGCCGCCTGCTCAGCAGCCAGCCCGAAACTCGGGAACTACACCCAGTGGGTGTGCTGGCGCGTCCCCATAGAGAGGAACAAGAAAACAAGGACCAAAGGAAAAACAGACCCGGAGGGCTGCCCGCGATGCCAGGTACGCCTTGGTGCAATTCTGGAGAGCGTCGCCCTCAGCATGAAGCTTCGCCTGGACGTCCAGAAGCACCTGGTTCAGCGACCCTGTGCCGCCTCCTCGCACCCACCCAATGGGCGCGGCGCTCGTCGCTTCGGCGTCTAGGGTCGCCGAGCTGGCGGTGCCGGCCTCCAGGGGGCGGGGTGCCGAAGTCGCCTTCTCCAGACGGCGGCGTGTTGGTGAGCCGCCTTGGAGGAGTACCCTCGCCACGGCCTCGTCTTCGGTCGGCGGCACCAGAGGGTCCGCTGGCTGTTTGCCTTGCGGGCTCCCAGACGGCGGCGGAGGCGGCGGCGGAACGATCACGTCCGGCGTAGAGGAGGCGGCGGCGGAACGATCACGTCCGGCGTAGAGGAGGCGGCGGCGGAACGATCACGTCCGGCGTAGAGGAGTCGTCGCCTTCCCTCTTCATGATGGGGTTCTCGCCGCCAGCTTCCTCAGTCTGCCCCGTGAACTCCGGAGGCGGCGGCGCAGAGTTCAGCGGGGTGACGAACACCGCCAATTGGCGGCGCGCGGCCTCCTCAGCCTGCCGCTTCATCGCGGCGACGGCTTCGCCCTCCGCCGGTTTCTTCTTGGCGGAGGCCTCCGCCCTATCGGTCTCCGCCTTCTCCAGGCAAGCGGCATCTTCATCGTTGCGCTTCTCTTGCGCATTTCGCTCTGTTGCCTCCCGGAGGTCAGCAGCGGGGTCAATCCGCCGGGTGGTGGCGGACGTCTCCGCTGACCCCATGATGGAGGCGGCGGTGACCCTCTCAAGAGTGAGGGGAGCCCTGAAGCAAGGGAAGCAGGCAAAAGACTCAGACAAAGCCACAAAGAAAGAATAAAGCGTTGAGAGAGAATACTCACGCGGAGACCAGCGGCGGCTTCTTCACTTCCTTACGGAAGCGGATGGCCTTCGCAGCCGCCTTGTCCCGCCGGTTGCCGCGGCCGAACCCTTGGATTTCTTCGGCCGACTGCCGAACAAACTCGGCATGGCCCTACGCTTCTTCCCGCCGCTCGAAGCGCCCGGCGCGGCAGAAGAGCCTGCGCCAGGCTGGCTGGCTCCTGGCCGATGGCGGGGGGTGACTTCTCCCTCAACATCGTCGTCAGGCCAGTCGGCGAAAGTTGTCGAAGGCCTGGAGCCGCCTGCTGCTCCTCCTCCTCCCTCGGCGTCGTCCTCCAGAGCCGCCGCCCCCAGATCAGGGTCGTTGACGTCGCTCTCTGCCCGATCGGCAAGGAACTCGCGGGCCGGCCCCAAGGTGCCGGCTGGTGGATGGAGGAGGGGATTCTGACCAAAGCCGACTGGTCAAAACAAACTCGGCAAGAAAGAAGACAATCCAAAGAAAGAAAGCAAAGGCAACTCACCATGGGCGGGAGGTTGGCGCGGGAGTACGGCTCCTTGCCGAACCGCCAATCTTCCAGGAGCTTGCTGTCCGAGAGGTAGTTCACCATGTAGGCCACCTCCTCGTGAGGCATATCCTTGGTGCACATCCGACTCGGGTCGTGGCGCCCGCTCATTTGGCATATCATGTGGGGACGACCTTGGAGCGGGAGAACTCGGCGTGCCATGAAGGCGGCCAGCAGGTCTGGACCAGTCAAGCCCTCCGACTGCATCAGCACTCGGAGTCGCGCGACGGCGCCGGCTCCCGCAGGCGTCAGCGACTTGGCCCGGTACGACCAGCTAGGCAGCCTCCTAGCCGGCGGGCCGGCTTCGAAAGCCGGCAGGTTGACCCAGTCGCCCCTTGCGGAGATGCTCTTGACGTAGAAGTACGATCTCTGCCACATCTTCACCGACTTAATCAGCGAGATGGTGGGGAAGGGGTTGTCGGCCCCCACCTTCGCACAGCGATGAAAGCGCCGCATTGAGCCGGCACGCCTGCAGCCTGGGTGCCGAGCTTGGAGAAAAAGAACTCCCCCTAGAGCTCGAGGGTGGGGAGGACTCCGAGGAAGCCTTCGCACAAGGCCATGAATGCGGACAACAGCACCACCGTGTTGGTGGTGAGGTGGTGCGGCTGGAGGCCGTAGAACTCCAGGAAGAAGCGGAAGAAACTGCTCGCCGGCAGCCCCAACCCACGCAAGGAGTGCGAGCGGAAGATGACCCGTTCGCCCTCCTGTGGCGCGGGGGAAATCTCCCCCCTCGGCGCAAGACGCACCCGCACGTGATCCTCGCCGGGGAGCCGACGAGTCTTGCAGAGGGACTCGATGTGGTCACCGTGAACTTCGGAGCCGTCCCAAGTGCCGGAGCGCACCTGGGGAGGCGCAGCGGCAGAGGAAGAACTCATCGTGAGCTGATCGCCACGGCGTTCGTCGAAGCTTGGGCACGCGGTACAGCGAAGGAGAAGAAGAAGGAGGAGAGCGAGGAGCAGTGAGAAGGAGGAGAGCGAGGAGTAGTGGGAAGGAGGGGCGCGCGTGCCCCCCTCTTTCCCCTACTTATAGCCTTGTGGGCTGCGAAGCCGAGGGGGCGGTCGTGGGATTTACTGCGCCCACGGCCCCACGACCCCCACGTTCCACGACAAAGTTACTGCGCGCAGTAACTCCACGGGAATCCCAACCGTCCGTCGGGGCCACAGCAGATCCGCTCGGGCGCCGAGGCGCGGTAGTGGCGGGCCCCGCCTATGGGCCTATCCCGTCACGCACGCAGGCTGGCAGAATGGCCCAGCCACGTGTCATCGCATGACAGTCCTAGAACGGGCGGCAGCCTGGAGGCTTAGCTAGCACGCTACTTGGATCCCGCCACGACGTTCGAAATATTGTGCGAGTCAGAGTTGGGCAAGTCCGACTCCTTCTAGCCGGCCCGGCAGAAGTCAACCAAGAACCATGTGTTGAGCACCCGGAAAGAGAAACTGCTGAGGCGTCTCGGCCGATCGTCCGCGGCGCCTCACCAGCTTCGGGGACTACTGTCGGAGTAATGGGCCACGGGTAGGCCAACCCGAGCCCCAGAACCTTTCAAGACATCGGGGCAGGCTACGCCCCTCAAGACCCTAGGGCGAAGTGCCTCCTTTTAAGGAGTCGACGGCAAGACGGCCGACTGCCTACTCACGGCCGAGTCCCAGGGACGACTTCAGGGTAAGCCGACTCCTGACTGGCGACTTCCAGAGAAGCTGGCTTTGGGGAGTCGGCCTGCGACTCCAACATACCCCATGTCCTCATTGGGAGGGACAGGACCGGGGAGTGGCTATAGTAAAGCCCGCTCCCGCCCCTTACCAAGGGCAGGCATGGGCACAGTACGCCGTACCCGGGGAGATCTCCGTGCGGTGTGACACTGTTGCCGTGCTAGCCCTGACATCAGCACCGCAAGACCGAATCCAGCGCCCACGACGGCTTGTCTATACGGCCCAGAGGCAGCGGGTCCCACCAGTCAGTGAGACCCCAGGAGACGGCAAGTGCGCCGCTAGTCGGCCCCCGGGGTTGGCCAAGCACTCCCCCGGGGCCCACGCGCCTTTAATCAGATGTGATGGAGAGTGGCAATAGTGATCGCTCGCCAGGCAGCGGGGTTGTTGCCACGACTCCATGATCAAGCCCGCATCATCAGAAGCACGGCTACAGTAATCAGCAGCCGGCAAGACCCGCCCACGGCGGATGCGGCCTGTCGGCTCTGTACCAGACCAGTCGGCGGGGCCCACCAGCCGGCGGGCCCCAGCAATTGGCGGAGAAGACGGAGGCCAGAGGCACTGATGGCTGGGCCCGCGTCCAGCCGGATTACCATTGTACCCCTGGGGGGTAGGCCTATATAAACCCCCCAGGGCACCCATGCAAAGGGTTGGAATCCATTAGCTCTAGACCAGATCATGTAGGAGGGAGAGAGCTAGCCCTGCCCTCTCCTACCTCCAGGAAACAGCTCAAGGAGCAATCATGTAAACACTTTGCCATAGTGATCATGCGGAGACCCCGCAGAGCAGCAGTAGGGGTATTATCTCCCCGGAGAGCCCTGAAGCTGGGTAAGATTCGCCGGCGTGCATGTCTTCGCCTCATCCCGTTTCCAGGCACCGGCGACGTTCTACTCGCCCCCACCATGATAAGCCATCCTTTGTCATATGTCGCACCCAACCCCCGACACATCTGGCGACTGGGACGCCAAAGATGCAAACATGGCGAGTTACCGTTTCCTCGTGCAGCAACTCAGTGGGTATTTCGAGGGGTGCAAGTTCCTCCATGTGCCAAGAAACGACAATGACCAAGCAGACGCCTTGGCACGAATCGGCTCTACCCGCCAAGCAATACCATCCGGCGTCACCCTTCAACGCCTCCTCAAGCCGTCTGTCAAGCCTTCACCAGAATCAGACTCCATCTTCGTACTGGCTCCTCCCGAAGAAGTCGGGTCCGACTCCAGAGCCTCGGCAGACGGTACGGGGATTTTGGCAGATGGCTCCAAGGCCGCCACAGTCGAGGCCGGCCCAGGGACTGCAGTACCCGGCCCGGGGACTACGGCGGCGGACTCGAAGACTCCAGAACTCGGCCCAAGAGCTGTGCCAGTCGGCCTGGGGACTTCATTAACCCAGCAAGCGGTTGTTGACTCCAACCCGCCGCCTCCCAGCCCAGCCGCCCTCGTCCAAGTCGCAGTTCTGGCAGTCGAAGAAATAGCAGCACCCTCATGGGCCCAGCCCATCCTCAAATTCCTGGTGAGCAAAGAGCTGCCGACTGATGAGACCTCAGCTCGGCAAGTACAACACCGAGCGGCAGCCTACACCATAGTCAATAGAGAGCTGGTCAGGCGCAGCGTCACTAGTGTCTACCAGTGCTGCGTAGAGCCAGAGCAAGGCCAAGCAATTCTCAAAGACATCCATCAAGGCGAGTGCGGCCACCATGCGGCTTCAAGAGCACTCGTCGCCAAAGCCTTTCGACATGGTTTCTTCTGGCCGACTACCTTAGAAGAGGCTAAGGAATTGGTCCAAAAATGCAAAGGGTGCCAGAAGTTCAGCTCCAAGCCGCACCAGCCGGCTTCTGCACTCAAGACCATCTCCATTGCCTGGCCTTTCGCAGTTTGGGGTCTAGACATGGTGGGACCATTCAAGACGGCATGAGGTGGCTTAACTCACTTACTTGTCATAGTGGACAAGTTCACCAAGTGGATAGAAGCGAAGCCAATCAAGAAACTGAACGGTCCGACTACCGTGACTTTCATCTCCGATATCACAATTCGGTACGGCATACCACACAACATCATCACCGACAACGGCACAAATTTTGCCAAAGGCGCCTTGGCCCGTTTTTGCGCAACACAGGGCATCCGACTGGACCTAGCGTCCGTCACCCACCCACAGTCAAACGGCCAGGTGGAGCGAGCAAATGGCCTCATCCTGTCTGGCATCAAGCCCCGGCTGGTCGAGCCTCTGGAGCGCTCGGCTGGCTGCTGGCTCGATGAGTTTCCAGCCATCCTCTGGAGTCTGCACATGACTGCAAACAAGTCAACCGGCTTCACGTTTTTCTTCCTCGTCTACGGTGTCGAAGCCGTCATCCCAACGGACATAGAGTTCGACTCCCCGCGAGTCACCATGTACACCGAGGAGGAAGCAAAAGAAGCACGTCAAGACGGTGTCGATCTGTTGGAAGAGGGCCGGCTGTTGGCACTCAGCCGGTCCAGCATCTACCAGCAGAGCCTGCGCCGATACTACAACAGGAAGGTCAAGCCAAGATCTTTCCAAGAAGGCGACCTTGTGCTCCGGCTGATCCAGCAAACAGCCGGCCAGCACAAGCTGTCGGCACCTTGGGAAGGCCCTTTCATCATCAGCAAAGTGCTGGGCAACGACTCCTACTACCTGATTGACGCTCAGAAGCCCCGAGCACGCAAGAGGGACGACTCCGGCAAAGAGACAGAGCGGCCATGGAATGCAAATCTCCTCCGAAGATTTTGCAGTTGATGTAGTATGTACCACGCTCTCTTTTGTATTAAAGTACCAAGACTTCGGGCCCCCCGAGACAAGCTCGGGGACTGCCCTCTTTTGTCTATGAGAAAAAAGTTATGCCTACGAGTATGTTACTCTTTGATTGACGCTGGGCACCGGGCTCGACAGGTCGGCCCGGGGACTTGCCGCCTTGCACTATGAAATGCTCCCTGCAGCCGGACAAGTAGTGTGTGACGCCTAAGACGTCTCCTGTCAGAAGCCGCAGCTCGCAGAGCGACTGTACGGTGGGCAGAAATAAGGAAGAATGGGCGTTCACATGAAAAATGGCTAAGGACTCAAAGCATCGAACATAGCTTAAAGCTAGCTTCCAGCCTTCCTTTTTTCTTTTCGCAAACCGACTATTAAGCAGTCGGCTCACCGCCTTCTATTCAACTTGCTAAAAAACTCTAAAAAGGCTAAGTACTTGCCTTCCCAAAGTAGCCAAGCATTTGATCCAACGGCAGTCCGCAGAGCGGCTGTCCGACTGGCAAGACAGGCAACTAAGGGAAAGCGGCAAAGGAAAAGGCCAAAAGAGCAATGAGCAAGAAAAGATAGAACTTGGATAAATATTTACATAGCATGGGCCCTTGGCTGAATCTTTGAGCAGAAGTTCAAAATACACCCCGCGGGTGGAATTGTGCAAATTAACAAGTTCTTCAAGACTACTAAAGCAGATAAAATAAAGATAAGACGGCAGCTTAGGAAGCGGCAGACGGATTCGGAGGGTTAGAGGAGGCGGCAGCGTCAGGCGTTGGGGCGGCCGACCGGGCAGTCTCGGCTTGATCGCCTCCGACGGCAGTCGGCTCGGTCGCACGCGGCTCATTGCTGGAGGCACAGTCGAGCTGAGGCTGGCCGTCTGCTCTGTCTTTTGGTTCTTCCGCCTCGCCTCTGTCCTCCGCCTCGCCTTCCTCCTCGGCGCTGGAACCGATCACCTCTGCCGAGTCCTCGCCGTAGTTTGGGTTCATCCCAAACCACTCTGGCGGTACCTCCTCACCGTCTTCAGACCGCTCGGGGACGAAGATGCTGGTGTCGGTGTACTCGGCGATCGCCGCCGCACGCTTGACGAGGGCGTCTTCCGCGGCTGCCAGCTCCGGCTGGGCCTCTGACCGAAGTGTGGCCAGCCGGTCTAGTTCCAACCCCGGATACCACGCCTTGACGAACTCCAAGGCTCGGTGCGCTCCAGCTCGGGCCGAGGAACTTTTCCAGGCTTCAAGACGACCAGCCGCGACCTCCGGCCAGTCGGCAGTCCGACTGGGGGTGCGCGGAGCCTACATGTCCGGCCACAGGGCGGCAATCGCCTGGGCACCGACACGTTGAAGCCGGCGCAGCATCCGGTGAGTCGGCCAAAGGCGAGCCTCGATGAACAGGATATGCTCATCAAGGGTTCGGGGGGCATCGGCGGCGATCTCTGCACCTTCCGCCCTCCGACCTTCACACTCAGCCTCGATGGCTTGGATGGTGGCCTGCTAGTGCCCGGGGAAGAAGTCTGCCAAGACGGAAGAAACGAAGAAACAAGTCAAAAATCAGGAGTCGGCATGATTTATAATCGGCAGCTCGAAGAAAGAAAGTAAAAGAAACTCACCATCAACAATGTCTTCAATCTCATGGAAGCCGGAGGCCAGCATTCCCTCTCTGTCAGTCCAGGAGGAGCGCTCGCTCGCGAACTCGGCCAGGAGGGCGGTTTCCGCTTCTTCCGCCTCCTTCTGCGTCTTCGCAAGCAGCTCCCTCTGCTCTGCCAATTGAGTGGCCAGCAGATCGCGCTCTGTGCCGAGCTTGCTACACTCCTCCCCCTTGGCACGCAACGCGGAGTTGGCTTCGCTCAACTGCTGTTGAAGAACAGCGTTGGCTTCTGAAGAGAAGGAAGAAAGAAGGCGTTAAGTCATCAATAAAGAAGGTCGCCGGGGAGATCCGGCCCGACTGCTCAGCAGTCAGCCCGAATCTCGGGGACTACAGCCCGCGGGTGCGCCAGCGCGCCCCCGCAAAGAAGAAAAAGGACTTACTACAGCTCCCCGACAGGTCGGCGGTCCGCTTGCCCAGCTCTTCAAGGTTGTGGTTGAAGGCGGTGACTCGAAGGTTGTGGTAGTCCTGCGACAAGCATTTCAGACAAAAATTAGTACCCGGAACTCACCAATTGGAGTTCCGGGCTGCCTGCTCAGCAGCCGGCCCGAAACTCGGGGACTACACCCAGTGGGTGCGTTTGCGCGCCCCCACAGAGAGGAACCAGAAAACAAGGACCAAAGAGAAAACATACCCGGACGGTTGCCCGCGATGCCAGGTACGCCTTGGTGTAGTTCTGGATGGCGTCGCCCTCAGCTCGAAGCTTTGTTTGGACGTCCAGAAACGCCCGGTTCAGCAGCCCTGTGCCGCCTCCCCGCACCCACCCAATGGGCGCGGCGCTCGTCACTTCGGCATCCGGGATCACCCAGCTGGCCGTGTCGGTCTCCAAGGGGCGTGGCGCCGAGGTCGCTTTCTCAAGACGGCGGCGCATTGGCGAGCCGACTTGAAGGAGTAGCCTCGCCACGGCCTCGTCTTCAGTCGGCGGCACCGGAGGGTCCGCTGGCTGTTCGCCTTGCGCGCTCCCAGACGGCGGCGGAGGCGGCGGCGGAACGATCACGTCCGGCATGGAGGAGTCGCCGCCTTCCTTCTCCATGACGGGGTTCTCGCGGCCGGCTTCCCCAGTCTGCCCCATGAACTCTGGAGGCGGCGGCGCAGAGTTCAGCGGGGTGACGAACACCGCCGATTGGCGATGCACGGCCTCCTCGGCCTGCCGCTTCGTCGCGGCGACGGCTTCGGCCTCCGCCAGTTTCTTCTTGGCAGAGGCCTCGGCCTTATCGGCATCCACCTTCTCCAGGCGGGCGGCCTCTTCCTCGTTGCGCTTCTCCTGCGCGTTCTGCTCCGTCGCCTCCCGGAGGTCAGCAGCGGGGTCAATCCGCCGAGTGGTGGCGGACGTCTCCGCTCACCCCATGACGGAGGCGGCGACGACCCTCTCAAGAGTGAGGGGAGCCCTGAAGCAAGGGAAGCGAGTAAAAGACTCAGACAAAGCCACAAATAAAGAATAAAGCGTTGAGACAGAATACTCACGCGGAGACCAGTGGCGGCTTCTTCACTTCCTTACGGAAGCGGATGGCCTTCACAGCCGCCTCGTCCCGCCGGTTCGCCGCAGCCGAACTCTTGGGCTTCTTCGTCCGACTGTCGAACAAAGTCGGCACGGCCCTGCGCTTCTTCCCACCGCCTGGAGCACCCAGCTCGGCAGAAGAGCCCGCGCCGGGATGGCTGGCTCCTGGCCGAGGGCGGGGGGCGACCTCCTCATCATCGTCAGGCCAGTCCTCCAGACTGGCCCCGAGCCGCGGGCCGCCTCCTCCTTCGGCGTCGTCTTCCAAAGCCGCCGCCCCCAGATCGGGGTCGTCGACGTCGCTCTCCGCCCGATCGGTAAGGAACTCACGGGCCAGCCCCGAGGTGCCGGCTGGTGGATGGAGGAGGGAATTCTGACCAAAGCCGATTGGTCAGGTCGCACAAAATAGACTCGGCAAGAAAGAAGACAACTCAAAGAAGAAAGAAAGGGAAACTCACTGTAGGTGGGGGGTTGGCGCGGGAGTACGGCTCCTTGCCGAACCGCCAGTCCTCCAACAGCTTGCTGTCCGAGAGGTAGTTCACCATGTAGGCCACCTCCTCGTGAGGCATGTCCTTGGTGCACATCCGACTCGGGTCACGGCGCCCACTCATTTGGCATATCATGTGGGGGCGGCCTTGGAGCGGGAGAACTCGGCGCCCCACGAAGGCGGCCAGCAGGTTTGGACCAGTCAGGCCCTCCGACTGTGTCAGCACTCGAAGTCGTGTGACGGCGCCGGCTCCCGCAAGCGTTAGCGACTTGGCCCGGTACGACCAGTTGGGCAGTCTCCCAGCCTGAGGGCCGGCTTCGAAAGCCGGCAGGTTGACCCAATCGCCCCCCGCGAAGATGCTCTTCACGTAGAAGTATGATCACTGCCACATCTTCACCGACTGTATCAGCTTGATGATGGGGAAGGGGTTGTCGGCTCCTGATCTCCGCCCGGCAATGAACGCGCCGCATTGAGCCGACACGCCTGCAGCCTGGGTGTCGAGCTTGTAGTAGAAGAACTCCCCCAGAGCTTGAGGATGGGAGGACTCTGAGGAAGCCTTCGCACAAGGCCACGAAGGCGGACAGCAGCACCACTGTGTTGGGCGTGAGGTGGTGCGGCCGGAGGCCGTAGAACTCCAGAAAAGAGCGGAAGAAGCTGCTCGCCGGCAGCCCCAATCCGCGCAGGCAGTGCGAGCGGAAGATGACCCGCTCGCCCTCCTCCGGCACTGGGGAAATCTCCTCTCGGCGCAAGACGCGCCCGCACGTAGTCTTCGCCGGGGAGCCGACGAGTCTTGCGAAGGAACTCGATGTGGTCGTCGTGAACTTCTGAGCCGTCCCAGGTGCCGGAACGCATCGAGGGAGGCGTGGCGGCAGAAGAAGAACTCATCGTGAGCTGATCGCCGCGGCGTTCGTCAGAGCTTGGGCACACGGCAGGGCGAGGAAGAAGAAGAAGGAGAAGAGCAAGGAGTAGCGGGAAGGAGCGGCGCGCGTGCTCTGCCGCTCCCCCCTCCTCCCCCTACTTATAGCCTCATGGGCTGCGAAGCAGAGGGGCGGTCGTGGGATTTACTGTGCCCACGGCGCCACGAGCCCCACGTTTCCATGACAAAGTTACTGCACGCAGTAACTCCACGGGAATCCCAACCGTCCGCTTGGGCCACAGCGGATCCGCTCGGGCGCCGAGGCACGGTAGTGGCGGGCCCCGCCTACGAGCCTATCTCGTCATGTGCGTAGGCTGGCAGACTGGCCCGGCCGCGTGTTATCATGTGACAGGCCCAGAACGGGCGGCGGCTTGGAGGCTTAGCCAGCACGCTACTTGGATCCCTCCATGACGTTCGAAATACTGTGCAAGTCAGAGTTGGGCGAATCCGACTCCTTCTAGTCGGCCCAGTGGAAATCAAGCGAGAACCATGTGTCGAGCACCCGAAAAGAGAAACTGCTGAGGCTTCTCGGCCGACCGTCCGCGGCGCCTCACCAGCTTCGGGGACTACTGTCGGAGTAATGGGCCACGGGTAGGCTAACCCGAGCCCCAGAACCTTTCAAGACATCGGGGCAGGCTGCGCCGCTCAAGACCCCAGGACGAAGAGCCGCCTTCTGAGAAGTCGGCGGCAAGGCGACCGACTGCCCACTCGCGGCCGAGTCCCGGGGACGACTTCAGGATAAGCCGACTCCTGACTGGCGACTTCCAGAGAAGCCGGCCTTGGGGAGTCGGCCCACGACTCCAGCAAAACCCCATGTCCTCATCAAGAGGGACAGGACAGGGGAGTGGCTACAGTGGCAGTCCGACTGGGGGTGCGCGGAGCCTGCATGTCTGGCCACAGGGCGGCAATCGCCTGGGCACCAACACGTTGAAGCCGGCGCAGCATCCGGTGAGTCGGCCGAAGGCGAGCCTCGATGCTCAGGATATGCTCATCAAGGGTTTGGGGGGCGTCGGCGGCGATCTCTGCACCTTCCGCCCTCCGACCTTCACGGTCAGCCTCGATGGCTTGGATGGTGGCCTGCTAGTGCCCAGGGAAGAAGTCTGCCAAGACAGAAGAAACGAAGAAACAAGTCAAAAATCAGGAGTCAGCACGATTTATAATCGGCTGCTCAAAGAAAGAAAGTAAAAGAAACTCACCATCAACAATGTCTTCAATCTCATGGAAGCCGGAGGCCAGCATTCCCTCTTTGTCAGTCCAGGAGGAGCGCTCGCTCGCGAACTCGGCCAGGAGGGCGGTTTCCGCTTCTTCCGCCTCCTTCTGCGTCTTCACAAGCAGCTCCCTCTGCTCTGCCAATTGAGTGGCCAGCAGATCGCACTCTGTGGCGAGCTTGCTACACTCCTCCTCCTTTGCGCGCAACGCGGAGTTGGCTTTGCTCAACTGCTGTTGAAGAACAGCGTTGGCTTCTGAAGAGAAGGAAGAAAGAAGGTGTTAAGTCATCAATAAAGAAGGTCGCCGGGGAGATCCGGCCCGACTGCTCAGCAGTCAGCCCGAATCTCGGGGACTACAGCCCGCGGGTGCGCCAGCGCGCCCCCGCAAAGAAGAAAAAGGACTTACTCCAGCTCCCCGATAGGTCGGCGGTCCGTTTGCCCAGCTCTTCAAGGTTGCAGTTGAAGGCGGTGACTCGGAGGTTGTGGTAGTCCTGCGACAAGAATTTCAGACAAAAATTAGTACCCGGAACTCACCAATTGGAGTTCCGGGCCGCCTGCTCAGCAGCCGGACCAAAACTCGGGGACTACACCCAGTGGGTGCGCTGGCGCGCCCCCACAGAGAGGAACCAGAAAACAAGGACCAAAGAGAAAACATACCGGGACGGCTACCCGCGATGCCAGGTACGCCTTGGTGTAGTTCTGGATGGCGTCGCCCTCAGCTCGAAGCTTTGTTTGGACGTCCAGAAACGCCCGGTTCAGCAGCCCTGTGCCGCCTCCCCGCACCCACCCAATGGGCGCGGTGCTCGTCGCTTCGACATACGGGATCGCCGAGCTGGCGGTGTCGGTCTCCAAGGGGCGTGGCGCCGAGGTCGCTTTCTCAAGACGGTGGCGCGTTGGCGAGCCGACTTGAAGGAGTAGCCTCGCCACGGCCTCGTCTTCAGTCGGCGGCACCGGAGGGTCCGCTGGCTGTTCGCCTTGCGCGCTCCCAGACGGCGGCGGAGGCGGCGGCGGAACGATCACGTCCGGCGTGGAGGAGTCGCCGCCTTCCTTCTCCATGACGGGGTTCTCGCGGCCGGCTTCCCCAGTCTGCCCCATGAACTCTGGAGGCGGCGGCGCAGAGTTCAGCGGGTTGACGAACACCGCCGATTGGTGATGCACGGCCTCCTCGGCCTGCCGCTTCGTCGCGGCGACGGCTTCGGCCTCCGCCAGTTTCTTCTTGGCAGAGGCCTCGGCCTTATCGGCATCCACCTTCTCCAGGCGGGCGGCCTCTTCCTCGTTGCGCTTCTCCTGCGCGTTCTGCTCCGTCGCCTCCCGGAGGTCAGCAGCGGGGTCAATCCGCCGAGTGGTGGCGGACGTCTCCGCTGACCCCATGACGGAGGCGGCGACGACCCTCTCAAGAGTGAGGGGAGCCCTGAAGCAAGGGAAGCGAGTAAAAGACTCAGACAAAGCCACAAATAAAGAATAAAGCGTTGAGACAGAATACTCACGCGGAGACCAGTGGCGGCTTCTTCACTTCCTTACGGAAGCGGATGGCCTTCACAGCCGCCTCGTCCCGCCGGGTCGCCGCAGCCGAACTCTTGGGCTTCTTCGGCCGACTGTCGAACAAAGTCGGCACGGCCCTGCGCTTCTTCCCGCCGCCTGGAGCACCCAGCTCGGCAGAAGAGCCTGCGCCGGGATGGCTGGCTCCTGGCCGAGGGCGGGGGGCGACCTCCTCATCATCGTCAGGCCAGTCCTCCAGACTGGCCCCGAGCCGCGGGCCGCCTCCTCCTTCGGCGTCGTCTTCCAAAGCCGCCGCCCCCAGATCGGGGTCGTCGACGTCGCTCTCTGCCCGATCGGTAAGGAACTCGCGGGCCAGCCCCGAGGTGCCGGCTGGTGGATGGAGGAGGGGATTCTGACCAAAGCCGATTGGTCAGGTCGCACAAAATAGACTCGGCAAGACAGAAGACAACTCAAAGAAGAAAGAAAGGGAAACTCACTTTAGATGGGGGGTTGGCGCGGGAGTACGGCTCCTTGCCGAACCGCCAGTCCTCCAACAGCTTGCTGTCCGAGAGGTAGTTCACCATGTAGGCCACCTCCTCGTGAGGCATGTCCTTGGTGCACATCCGACTCGGGTCACGGCGCCCACTCATTTGGCATATCATGTGGGGGCGGCCATGGAGCGGGAGAACTCGGCGCGCCACGAAGGCGGTCAGCAGGTTTGGACCAGTCAGGCCCTCCGACTGTGTCACCACTCGAAGTCGTGTGACGGCGCCGGCTCCCGCAAGTGTTAGCGACTTGGCCCGGTACGACCAGTTGGGCAGTCTCCCAGCCTGAGGGCCGGCTTCGAAAGCCGGCAGGTTGACCCAATCGCCCCCCGCGAAGATGCTCTTCACGTAGAAGTATGATCACTGCCACATCTTCACCGACTGTATCAGCTTGATGATGGGGAAGGGGTTGTCGGCTCCCGATCTCCGCCCGGCAATGAACGCGCCGCATTGAGCCGGCACGCCTGCAGCCTAGGTGTCGAGCTTGTAGTAGAAGAACTCCCCCCAGAGATTGAGGATGGGGAGGACTCTGAGGAAGCCTTCGCACAAGGCCACGAAGGCGGACAGCAGCACCACTGTGTTGGGCGTGAGGTGGTGCGGCCGGAGGCCGTAGAACTCCAGAAAAGAGCGGAAGAAGCTGCTCGCCGGCAGCCCCAATCCGCGCAGGCAGTGCGAGCGGAAGATGACCCGCTCGCCCTCCTCCGGCGCTGGGGAAATCTCCTCTCGGTGCAAGACGCACCCGCACGTAGTCTTCGCCGGGGAGCCAACGAGTCTTGCGAAGGAACTCGATGTGGTTGTCGTGAACTTCTGAGCCGTCCCAGGTGCCGGAACGCATCGAGGGAGGCGCGGCGGCAGAAGAAGAACTCATCGTGAGCTGATCGCCGCGGCGTTCCTCAGAGCTTGGGCACACGGCGGGGCGAGGAAGAAGAAGAAGGAGAAGAGCAAGGAGTAGCGGGAAGGAGGGGCGCGCGTGCACTGCCGCTCCCCCCTCCTTCCCCTACTTATAGCCTCATGGGCTGCGAAGCCGAGGGGCGGTCGTGGGATTTACTGCGCCCACGGCCCCACGAGCCCCACGTTTCCACGACAAAGTTACTGCGCGCAGTAACTCCACGAGAATCCCAACCGTCCGCCTGGGCCACAGCAGATCCGCTCGAGCGCCGAGGCACGGTAGTGGCGGGCCTCGCCTACGGGCCTGTCCCGTCACGCGCGTAGGCTGGCAGACTGGCCCGGGCGCGTGTTATCATGTGACAGGCCCAGAACGGGCGGTGGTTTGGAGGCTTGGCCAGCATGCTACTTGGATCCCTCCATGACGTTCGAAATACTGTGCAAGTCAGAGTTGGGCGGATCCGACTCCTTCTAGTCGGCCCGGTAGAAATCAAGCGAGAACCATGTGTCGAGCACCCGGAAAGAGAAACTGCTGAGGCTTCTCGGCCGACCGTCCGCGGCGCCTCACCAGCTTCGGGGACTACTATCGGAGTAATGGGCCACGGGTAGGCTAACCCGAGCCCCAGAACCTTTCAAGACATCGGGGCAGGCTGCGCCGCTCAAGACCCCAGGACGAAGAGCCGCCTTCTGAGAAGTCGGCGGCAAGGCGACCGACTGCCCACTCGCGGCCGAGTCCCGGGGACGACTTCAGGATAAGCTGACTCCTGACTGGCGACTTCCAGAGAAGCCGGCCTTGGGGAGTCGGCCCACGACTCTAGCAAAACCCCATGTCCTCATCAAGAGGGACAGGACAGGGGAGTGGCTACAGTGAAGACTGCTCCCACCCCTTGTCATCATGGTCACAGTACGCCATACCCGCGGAGATCTCCATGCAGCGTGGCACTGTTGCCATGCCGGCCCTGACATCAGCACCGGTGGATCGAATCCTGCGCCCACGACGGCTTGTCTATACGACCTTTGGGCGGCCGGTCTCACCGGCCAGTGGGATCCCAGAAGACGGCCAGTGCGCCACAAGTCGGACCCGTCGGGAGTCGGCCCCCGAGAGTCGGCCGGCTCCTCCCCCGGGGCCCACGCGCCATTAACCAGATGTGATGAAGAGTGGCAATAGCGATCGCCTGTCAGGCGGCGGGGCTGTTGCCACGACTCCATGACGAAGCTCGCGTCATTAGAAGCACGGCTACAGTAATCAGCAGTCGGCAAGACCCGCCCGCGGCGGACACGGCTTGTCGGCTCCGTGCCTAGCCATTCGGCGGGCCCCAGCAGTCGGCGGAGAAGACGGAGGCCGAAGGCACTGATGGCTGGGCCCATGCCCAGCCGGATTACCATTGTACCCCTGGAGGTAGGCCTATATAAACCCCCCAGGGCACCCATGCAAAGGGTGGGCATCCATTAGCTCTAGACCAGATCATATAGGAGGGAGAGAGCTAGCCTTGCCCTCTCCTACCTCCAGAAAACAGCTCAAGGAGCAATCGTGTAAACACTTTGCCATAGTGATCATGCCGAGACCCCGTAGAGCAGCAGTAGGGGTATTATCTCCCCGGAGAGCCCTGAAGCTGGGTAAGATTCACCGGCGTGCATGTCTACGCCTCATCCCGTTTCCAGGCACCGGCGACGTTCTACTCGCCCCCACCATGATAAGCCATCCTTTGGCATATGTCGCATCCAACCCCCGACACCTTCTCAAGAAGTGAATCCCATCCATTATCCCTTAGTTCTTGCAGCTCATTCCTTCTTGACTTCACACATGGGATGTCATTTCAAGATGTCTTGATCCTTCCTTTGTAAAGACTGCGACAAAGTATTTGCATTTCCCAATATATGCAACATCATGTGCAAATAAAAAACAAAATCAAAGGTCTCAAAATATGATACAAGACCACATGCCTGACATTTCTTATCACTTTTGCCTTCTTTCTCAACATATTTCAGAACAGACTTAACTGATAGGAAAATTTTCACTAGACTTGAAAGAGTCCTATAGTGTGATCCCCAACGTGTGTCACCGGCTCTTTGAAGAGTTTGTTCTTGATTTAGCCCTGTGCCAGTTCTAATCTGCCCACGACCTATGGCTTTTATTACCTCCTCTCGATGTTTCTCTTTAATCATATCCTTTCTTTTGCAAGAAGCTCCAACCACATTGAATAAAATTGAGATCACGTAAAAACGGCAATATCATCATGCTTCTTTGATACTGCCACAATAACCAACTAGAGCTGGTGAGCAAAATAGTGCACATAATACGCTGACTTATTCTCTTGCATAGTCTTTGCTTTCAAGTCATTAAACTCACCGCGCATATTACTAGCCCCATCATAGCATTGGCCTCTAACCTGCTTTATGCTTAATCCAATATCAGTGAATATTTTTTGAAGAGTAGCCTTGAGACAAGTCGCTGATGTTTCCTTCACATGTTCAATTCCAACTAACCGTTCAATGATAAATCCACGCTTGCTAAGATATCTCAAAACAATTGCCATTTGCTCTTTGTCAGACACGTCAGCAGCTTCATCAATCAACAAACTAAATACATCACCTCCAATTTCTTCAATAATAGAATATAAAGTTATCTGCACAAAATATAATTAACTTATTAGAAAACATTTGTTATTTGCAAGAAAACATAAATAGAGGCAATTAAATTTGATGTTACCTTTGCAAAATAATTTGCAATTTCCTTTTGAATATCTCCACATACCCACTTCTAGTTTTTTGGAGCATTCCCAAGAACTACATTTCGTATAGCTTCATTCTGGTTTGCCAAAGTATGTACCAACTCTCAAAAATTTTGCTTATTTTTTGGCTCCTCTGATTCATCATGGCCTCGGAACGCTAAGCCTTGATGCAACAAGTATCTCACCGAATCAACGGAAGCATCAAGCCGGATTTTGCTTTTTTGTAAGATTGGTTTGCTTATCAAGAGCAACATGAATTGACTGATGTTGATTCATCAAAGCATCACATCTTTTTACTGCTACATTATGAAAGCTATTAACATTGCCCTTACCCTCATGAGTATCTAGTCTGCTTTTCCTGTTCCAACCGTTCCAGCCGTTAATTGCAAATGCATCACTCCCAGCTTGTCCCTCATTGTAAACTCTGAAAAGGTAGCAACACAAACAAAAGGCCTTATGCACGTTGTCACTGTACTCAAGCCAACGATCATATTCACTAAACCAATCTGGATTAAATCTCCATTGAGTATCACCAATCTCCTTCTGCAAGTAATCAAAATTAGATGGTGGCTCTCTCTTTGAAGGTGCAAGCCCTGCTGGAGCTACTGAAGTGTTCGTGGAAGGAAGACCCTTCATCAAAGTCTGTCGTGTTTTCCTGGTTCCAGAAGATGTTGATTCTGCTCGAAGGGCCACTGAAAAGAGCATGCTTCAAAATACTACGTCTTGACGGCACCATGAGCGTGAAAGGGTGGTCAGACGTTATAAAGCAATTTGCGGTCGTCGGCCCCGATGCCCCAACCGTACTGCTGGAGCTGGTGTAAACCTAACAGCAGCGTCGACAATGTACCTGTTTGACCCCTGGACCCTGGTGGAACCCCGGGACGGAGGAGCAGGCAATGGACCGGGTGCATCGGATCGGGCAGAAGAAAGCGGTGAAGGTGGTGCGGCTTATTGTGAAGAACATAGTCAAGGGAGAGGGTCCTGAAGCTCCAGGAGAGGAAGAAGCGGCTGATCAACGGCGCGTTGAGGAAGAAAGGAGGCGCCAAGGAGGACAAGGAGACGCGCCTTGAGGAGCTGCGCATTATGTTGGGATTTCAGCCATAGTCTGATAGAGTGGTAGTTTTGCGCTACGCTGTGAGTCCCAGGGCATGTTGCTGCATGGAGATAATTGCAAGAAGCTACCACACTTCGGCAAGTTGTAACGGATCAGTACTACTAGTCTTTTTTTTTTGCATGTTAGTACTATCTCACAGCCTAAGTGTTGCAAAACGGTCTAAGCCACCTATAAATGCGTATTGACGGTGTATCTGACCACTGAAACCCGTGTGTCAGGGGCTGACGTTACATATTCTTTTAAAAAACAACCCTTACTTTTTATTTAATCACGCATATATCCTCTATTTGTCAAAAAAAGTCTTGCCACAAGAACCTCTTTTCAAAATAACCTCACGCGCGCGTCCCGCCGGGATTCAAACTCGCACCGTGCGGTTCGACGAGGAAGCTCGCTGCCGCTGCCCTGCTGCTCCTTTTCCGTCAAACTGCACGCGTAAGCTTATTTATACTTTGCGCCATTCGTTTTTTTACAAAGTAGAAAATCGCGCGACCGTCCACCGGAATCGATCCCGCCGAGTCGTTCGCCGTGCGCGCTTGCTGCCTCTGCCACACGCCATCCTATGCGTCAACTAGTACGTGTATACGTCTTTAAACTCCGACCCGTCCCGGTTTTTATACGATACTAAAATATATTATATGTTCCTCAAGTCATACAATTAAAAAAATGTTTGCCGCATCGTTTAATATGTATATTGAGCATTTTTAATATACAATGATCTTATTTAAATATACGATATCATATTATAAAAACTTTATCGTATATATATTGAACATTTTATAATATACAATGTCTATATATATGTGTGTGTATGATTTTTATCAATATACGTTACGCACACTACGTTCGGTCTGAAGAATAAACCTGTTGGTCTCTGCATTGTTTTTGGGTTGACGTTCAATTTTCTAAAAAATACTCTGAAAGGTAGATAAAGTGTTTGTGCATTTAAAAAATGTTCAGAACATTTTTTGGAAAAGTTGAAATCATTTTTAAAAATTGTAAATGTATTTTATAAAATTGTTTTACATGCATTATAAAATTTACTACAATTACACAATAATTTTTAGTACATGTTATCAAATTTTTGAGTAATTGTGCATTAAAAAAATACAACAAATATACACGGTAACTGTGAGTTGCCCATATAATTTGTTTAGTTGTGTATTTGAAAAATATAGTGAGGATGCATAGTAATTGTGCATGCATGTGGTTCTGAGTGAAGACACATAACATTTTCTGAACATTTGTTTTTTTACTCACATATTTTTTTCTAAATGTGCTGGCCTCACTGAGCCGTGGTTGGGCCATCCTGCAGCCCATGCAACGCTGCTCGTCTAGTTCCAGCGGATCGGATCGGGGACGAGGCACACAGGCGGCAGGGTTTGAATCCAGCAACGGTTTCGGCGACCGCGCCGCCGCGCCGCCCTTAGCCCTCGGGGCCTAACACCAGCCCTGCTCCGGCGAGCCAGCCGCTGCTCCGCTGCATCGGCGAGCCAGCGTCTGGGCACCGGCAAGCCAGCGATGGTGCTCCGGCGAGGGGTGGCCGGCGAGGTCAAGGCAGCGGGGCTTTTGAGTGACTAGATTTACAACGAAGGTGTTTTCTGCAAAAAAAATATGCCAGGTTGGCTCCTGACACACGGGTCTCAGCGGTCAGATACACCATCAATACGCGTTTATATGTGGCTTCGACCGTTTTGCAACACTTAGGCTATGAGATGGTACTGACATGCAAAAAAAATGACTAATAGTACTAATCCGTTACGATGTATCGAAGTGTGGTAATTCCTTACAATTAACTCTGCTGCATGCATGTAATTTTGTCCCGTGTGGTGAACATGCATAAGCGCAAGGGGGAGGGAGACCCGTTTTGCACAACCTGTGGCTGTAGCATCTCGTATCAGTGCAGGAGTAGGGAATAGGAGTGTAGGAATTTAGAAAATTCCTGCATACATACATAGGATAGGTGTATGAATATGTATGCCTGTGAATGTGCTGCTGCTACACAGTAAACAAGTCCAGTTAATGTTATGAAGGGGTGGTGAAAGATACCATGGTGTGTAATCTGATGTCGTGCGTGTCGCTGGTCGTTTTTTGATGGGACCGGCTAGAGATCAATCAACTGAAAAACGAAATGGGTCAGTCGTTTGACCCGGATTTGTTTCAGTCAATTTGCTCCTAGTGGGAATTGGAGGGACAGAGCGTTGCATGAGTCGGTCTTGAGAGTCCATCCGTGGACTTTCTTATTTAACATTTTTGTGCTTTTTCTGATCAAACTCCTAATTGGAATAAATTTGTCATTCTTTTTAGCAATCATGTTTTTCAAAATATTATTAATGATATTAAGCAAGTCTTTCATGTTGCTAATCTTGATGCTAATTTCACTCATCTTGGTCATCCTCTAATTCTGCCTGCTAAGAATAGGGGTGCTGCTTATAACTTTGTTTTGGATAGTTTTTTAAATAAGCTCCTCTCTTATAAAGCTAACATGCTATCTCATGCTGCCCGTCTTGAACTTATTCGCTCTGTCTTTTCTGCTATCCCTGTTTACTATATGGAAAACATTCTGTTTTCAAAAAAAATTATTGCCAAGCTCACTTCTATCATTAGAAATTTTTGGTGGACATGGATTAGAGAAATAGATTCTAAGAGGAGTCTTTGTCTCAGAGCATGAAAGGATATTACCAACTCCAAGTCTGAAGGTGGTCTTGGAATCAGAAATCTAAAAGCCATCAATGAGAGTCTTATTCTTGCTGCGGCTTGGAGGTTGGCTAAAAACCCCTCCTCCCAATTATATTGTGTTCTTCAAGCCAAATATTTTTCTACCACTTCTATTTGGAGAGCTACTAATAATCCACATAAATCTGCCTTTTGGTCTTCCATTTTAAAAATGCTTTCTAAACTTAAAGAGCATGCCTTCTATCAACTCACCCAAGGTAATGTTTCTACTTGGAGCATGCCTTGGTGCAATCTTTGGAACTCTATTCATGATTTTCTCATTCCTCAACCATCAGGCTTTATTTATCCCTCCTTGGTTAGGGATCTTTGGCAGCCTGAGCAAAGGCAATGGAACCGTCAGCTCATTTTCTCTCTTTTTCAGCAACCTTTGGCTACTCAGATTATCAACATTGATATTCTTGATGATGATAATGCTGATATTCTTTGTTGGCCTTTGGCTCCCAATGGTATTTGCTCTTCCAAAGCTGCTTATAAACTTTGCTTACAAGACATTCATACTAATCCTAGAACCGCTCCTCTGGATGTTCCTTTGGATTTGAAAGCTTTTCTTAAAACTATATGGAAGCAGAAAGATTTATCGCCCAAGGTTAAAACTTTTGCTTGGAGGATGCTTAGCAAAGCTTTGCCCACAGGAATGAGAGCATGCTGTTTTTCTATTCACATTTCGCAGAATTGTTGTAGATGTGCTCAGCAAGAAGATGAGTTTCACCTTTTCTTTCTTTGTGACTTTGCTAGAGCGGCCTGGTTCTCTGCTCCTTGGTTTCTTAGATCTGACATCCTTGTGCAAGGTCACTCTCCAATGCATTCCCTTCTGATTCACTTTGCTTCTATGGGCCATCCTTATGCATCTTTGCAAAATATTTTCAATTTTATGTGGTGCATTTGGAAGGCTAGAAATGATTTCCTCTTTGAGAGGAAATTTTCTTTTACCTACCAAATTAAAATTGTTGCTACTAGTTTGAATAATATTCTCCAAGAGGAGATTCTGCCTTCTACTAATATTCAGTCTTTGCAGGCTTCTCAACCTGATAATTCTCCTCTTCCTAAGCAAGGCAATACTCTCAAATCAGACCTTCTCATTAATGGTGCTAAAGTGTTTTCTGATGCTGCTTTCAGAACTTCTAGAGTTCCAGGATTTCAGCAAGGTCAATTGTGCACAGGTGTGGGAGTTTACTTTTGTCTTCCTTCTTCTAATAGAGAAATAAATATTCAGGTTCAAGCTTCAGGCCCTCCGACGGACACTCCTCTTCAAGCTGAAGCAATTGCTCTTGCTTGTGCAGCTCAATTGGCGGCTTGCCTTAACATTCAAACTCCTACTTTTTTAACCGATTCTCTTTCTCTTGCCACTGTTGCTGCTGCCAGGAATATTGCTCACTCTTCCACTCCTTGGAATATTAGAAAAGAAGTGGCTTCTTTTGTAAACTCTACTTCTAATCTTAATCCCCAAGTATTTCATATTTCTAGGAATTTGAATGGGGTGGCTCACAATTTAGCTCATCAAGTTTTTCAAATGGCTGGAGGACCTACACTCAATTGCTCTTCTCACTCTCATGTCACTGAATCATGTCCTGTAGCTGCCTCTCTTGTTGATTTTAATTTTGCAGGAATTCAGCTTCATAAGGTGTATTGCTTTTAGGAGAAAGTTGATAGCTCTGGGAAGTTCCTCATCTCAACATGATATGATGGTCTATACTTGGTTGTTGGAAAGAAGGAGATTACTGTCAAAGCTGGAATTTTTTTCCCTTCTCTTCCTTTGTTTCTTAGGACATGCTGTTCTTCAGCAAGGATCTTGTTCCTTGCTCGCTCATATGTCTTTATTCAGCTCTTCTTTCTTTACATCCGCAGTTCTTCTTTCTCTTTATTCTAGCAGATGGTGTAATCTTGACTGTAAAATGTTCTGTGAGCTGAATATATTGGTACCTTCGGATGCCTTTCTCTGTTCAAAAAAAAAGAGAGTCCATCCGTGCATGATCTGTAGTGTTGCTTAGTTCTGGTTGGCGCGGAACTGAATCAATCATTTGTTTACTTCCATGTGATGCATGCATGCACACAACCGCACAATCACATAAGCAATATTAGTTTATTAAGCACCGGTGATTAGCATTTTATTAATCACATGGTAAACAAGCCGTCACAGCCATTATCCGAACGGCAACGCAATGTGTTTTGTGCAATCATTAGTGACTATATGTGTAATGAAAAAGGAAATTTTTTCAAAACTTGCATAAAATTTGCACTGAAATTGCACTTTTTGAAATATGAAAAGAATAAAGCATATGATAGTGCATTTTTCGCATTCTACTATAATTTACACATAGTGTAAATAAAATAATGTATTTCCTTTAAGAAGAAATAAAATTAAAAACAACTTGCGCACAACTTTGTACTGATATTGCACTTTATCGTTATATGCAAAAATAATCATATAATCACAAATTTTTGGCACATACTATATAGTATTTGGTCCTATATAATTACACCCAGCCAAAAACCCACATAAAACAAAAAAAACCAATAAAGAAAAAAAGGAAAAAGAAAAACACATGGAAACAGAAAAATGGAAATAAAAAATAAAGCAAAACTGAGCATATTATAGTGAGATTTTCGCAAAAAAAAAGTATTTAGTAATGGAGTAGTGACATTGTTATTACCCTTACAAAAGAAAAGAAATGAAAACTAAAAAAAAATTAAAAAAATGATTTTTTTCTATGAAAGAATGAATTTGTGGCATTGGTATTATCCTTTCAGGAAAAAAACTAAAAAATCAAAATAATGAAGTTTTCTAAGAAAGAATGAAAGCCTTTAAGAAGAAAGAAAATAAAAAGGAAAAAACTTCAAAACTTGCACACAATTTGCACTGATATTACACTTTTTGAAATATGCAAAGAATAAGCATATAATAGTGCATTTTTTGAATTCTGCTATAATTCCTACAGAGTGTAACTAAAATAATCTATTTTCTTTAAGAAGAAAGACAACTAAAAAAAACTTGCACACAACTTTGCACCGAAATTACACTTTATCGTAATATGCAAAAATAATCATATAATCATGAAATTTTGGCACATACTCCCTCCGTTCCGAATTACTTGTCGCAGGTATGGATGTATCTAAATGTATTTTAGTTCTAGATACATTCATTTCTACGACAAGTAATTTGGAACGAAGGGAGTATTATATAGTATTTATTTGTATATAATTACACTTAGCCAAAACCCCACAAAAAACAAAAATAACAAATAAAGGAACGAAAAAGGGAAAAAGAAAAATCCATAGAAACATAAAACAGAAATAAAAAAGTGAACCAAAAAATACCTTTAAATAGGAAGAAAATGGTATAAAAAACTAGAGCAAAATAATGAAAAAAATTTGCACAGAATCTGCACATAAATTGCGCTTTGTTATAATATGCAAGAATAAACACATAATAGTGAATTTTTCGCAAAAATGAAAATTTTCTAAAGAGAGAATGAATTTCTAGCATTTGCATTTGATCCATGGTGTCTCTACTTTTCCGGATGAAAATAATGAATTAGTGGTACCGGTATTACAGTTTAAGAAGAAAGAGAAGTGAAAAAAGACAATAATGACAAAATTTGCACACCGTTTGAATAGAAATTTTGCTTTTTTAAATACGCAAGAACAAGCACAAATAGAGAAAATTCACAAAACATAATCCTAGGTAGAAATGAATTAGAGGTATTGCTATTACCCTTAAAGAATAAAGAAAATGAAATAAAAACTTAAAGAAAATTAAAATAGTTAAGTTTTTTAAGAAAAAATGAATTAGTGTCATTGGTTCCCCGTTAAGAAGAAAGGACCAGAAAATAATAAAACAAATAATGAAATATTTGGCAAACAATTTGCACAGAAGTTGCGCATTTTTATAATATGCAGGAATAAGAATATAATAGTGTAATTTTCAGAAAAGGGAAGTTTTCTGAGAAGAAATGCGGCATTGGTATTATTACCAAAGAATGAAGGAAATAAAATAATACTGAAAAACCGGAATACCAAAGTTTTCAAGAAAGAATGAATTAGTAGCTTACATATTACTCTTTAAGGAAAAAATAAAATGAAATAAAAACTAGAACACAATCAAAATAATGAGGCATTCCATGGAAGAATGAATTATTGACATTGGTATTACCCTTTAAGAAGAAGAAATAAAATAGAAACGAAAATAAAAAAAGTAAGTTTTCTAAGAAAGAATTAATTAATGTCATTAGTATTACCCTTTAAGAAGAAAAATTAATTAATTGAAATAAGGAAGAATGAATTAGTAGCATTTTTATAACCCATTGAAAATTTAGGAAAAAATGTTTGCAAAACTTGCACACGACTTCGCTCTTACATTACACTTTTTTAGTACGCAAACAATAATCATATAGTAGTGTAATTTTTGCATATGTTGCAAATTATTTATGTGTGTACATTACACTCAGCCAACATCCCAAAAAATATCCACAAAATAAAAATAAAACCAACTAACAAAGAGAAACAGAAAAAAAAACAAAAAGCTCATAAAAACAAAAAAAATATTAAAAACGAAGGGAGAGAATCAGGGATGGATCACACAGTTAATGGGCTTCGGCCCAGAAGGAAGTCGATTGACCCAAATAAGGGGTCAGTCAAAAAAAGAAGAAGCCCACACAACAAACAACACAGGTCAGGAAAAAAACGTAGCACGAATCTTAAAGAAAAATCCAACGGCCATAAAATCGGTTAACCCAAAAGTGAAATTTCAGCTGACTGACATGTAGCTAAAGTGAATTGAAATTCCATGACAATGATGGGAGACATGTCTTGGGCTGGGAATGCTTATGATGCGGTAGAAAGGATGCAGAGCCTGAGGGAGGGAGCACAATTTGAGTGTCTATGCTTACATAGATAAATTTGAGGTTTGCATGGGATTGGCTAAGAGGAACCATCTGAGAGAGAATTTTCTGATCAGATTTCTTTTGATCTTGAGTGTTTTCCTTTTCTCTAGTCAGAAACTCCTAGCAAGCCCTTGTTGGGTTTCCTCTGCAGCAAGCCTCCCCTCTGCTTTTTCACGCTGCCATTGCATGTTCAAAGGGTCAAAGATAAGGCAGTATGATGACTTGATGAGACGCCCGGAATAGCAAAACTTGCCACTGTCATCACTCATTTTCGCTGAGAGAGATGCATCATTCGTAGCCAGTTTCAGACTCGCCGTACCGGATGAAGCTACGCGGAAGGCTCCGGCCAAAGCCAAAGCAGCTCTATTTGCACAAGGCTCGGCCTTGCCTTTGGGAACAGTACGCGTTTCGTGTGCTCAGTCCTCCTGCGCTGCTGCTACAAGCACCACCATCGCAGTTGCCAGCGCTCCCACCAGCGCGCGCACGGACCGAGACCGGCAATGGCGAGCTCGGCGCCTCCCTTCCTCCTCCTCCTCCTCTTCGTCCTCGTCGCCGCCGCCGCGGCCTCGGAGGAGCGCCCGCGCGTCACCCCCACCTTCATCCACTGCCACCCGGCGCAGGCAACCGCCAACGCCAGCAGCGCCAAGAACGCCACGGCGTTCCAAGCCAACGTGATGCCCCTCCTCGCCAAGCTCCCCTCCGCCGCCGCGCCCATGGGCTTCGCGTCCCTGGGGTCCGCCGGAGTGGTCGGACGCGACCGCGCGTTCGTCCGCGGGCTCTGCTTCGGGCACGCCACGCCGTCCCAGTGCCGCGAGTGCCTGGCCGCCGCGGCCAAGAAGCTCGCCGACGCCTGCGGCGCCCGCGGCCGGCGCGCCGGCGTCTGGACGGACGGTTGTTTCGCGTCTTACGCCGACGCGAACGACTCCTCGCCCTACTCCGACAGCTTCCGCGCGCGCATCATCTCCGGCGCCGCCGCGGTCACCACCAGCACCTCCTACGAGCTGCAGAGTCTCGCCGACCTGGCGTGGCGCACGGGGCCGGTCGTGGCCACCAGCGCCGGGATGCAGGTGGCCGTGGACTGGAACGCCGCGACGAGCGACTACAGGAAGAACAGCACGGTGCGCGTGCTGGCGCAGTGCGCGCGGGACCGCACGGCGGAGGAGCGCGCGTGGTGCGTCCAGTACTCGGCGCGGGTGGCGGAGACCTGCGCCTGGTCCTGGTGCCCCCGGCACTCGGCGCGGGCGGGGGACACCTGCTGCTGGGGCCTCGACGCGTGGCGCGACGGCGTGGCGGGCGCGGTCGTCGGCTTCGACTGCTACCTGCGCTTCAACGTCGCCGTCGCCACCGCCACTTCCATTGCGCCGGCGCGGGTGCCCCTGCTACAAAGGCTCGGCGAGCAGAGCACGCTGCACGCTCTCGTCTTCATCTTCTTGGCTATGGGTTGATTGGAGCAACGAACCGGCCGCTGGGCGATCTGCAGCAACAACGTACCACTCCAGTAGTCTAGTCCGGGACAAGAGTCAGGACACCATCTCATTTCATTTCCATTGTGCGTCGTCTGTAAATAATCATGCACTAATGGAGGAGTAGTACTAGTACCGACTGTTGATGCCGGAGTGGACGATCCAGAAACGATAATCAAGCCTAATTAGTCGTTCCGTACCGCGCGTCCGCCGACCCGTAGTGTGTTCCGCCGCCGGGGCGAGCACTTCCCGGCGAGGTCCACCTCCAACACCTGGGATCATGTGCCACGAGTACAGGAAGGCGCACAGGGGGCATGCTTTATTTTCAAGATGGCTTGCTTCTTTTTTGGGGAAAGGAGTGACCACGCGGACACAGAATAAACAAAATCGACAAAAAAAATCAAAAAATTACAAAATCTAGGAGAAATATTGACAAAAGTTTTAAATGATTGCAAAAGTTCATCACGAAATCACATTCCTAAAAGGCGTGGCAAAAAAATCAGTAGTCTAAAAATGCTACTTTCGAAAGCATTTTAGAGCACTAAATTTGTTTTTTCTACCACGCCTTACAGGAATGTGATTCCATTACGAGTTTTTGCAAGCACTTAAAACTTTTGTCAATGTTTCTCTAAAAAAATGGATTTTTGTAAAAAAAAATTGATTTTACTGTTCACCGAGCTCATTTGAGCTCGGGAGCAGAAAGGCACTTCCGTGACCACACCCATGTTGCCCCAGCCGGTTGGGGCTGGATGAACAGGACCCCATGAAGGCTGGAGGAAGTCGACGATGGATGAACAGTAACCGGTGGAGCCTCGAGGAAGTTGACGGTGGATGAACAGTAGCCCATGGAGTTGAAAGTGTGTTATATCGACTAGAGGGGGGGTGAATAGGCGATTTTTTTGAAAGTCTTCAAAACGTGGAAGTTATGAAGACAAACGATAGAAATAAACCTATTACCATGCAGCGGAAGGTAGACTACACTAGACAAGCCATAGTCAAGTATTCAATGAAGTGAAAGCACAATGACTTAATAGCAGCAATGTAGTAAGGATCAGGTAGGAAGATATTATGAAGCCATACAGAGCATGCAGTCACTCAGTGAAGACAAAAGATAGTGCGAACATACAATGACTTCACAAGGAGCAACAGTAAGTAAAGGGAAGGGAAGATGAAACCAGTAACTCGTTGAAGACAATGATTTGTTGGACCAGTTCCAGTTGCTATGACAACTGTACGTCTGGTTGGGGCGGCTAGGTATTTAAACCTTAGGACACACAGTCCCGGACACCCAGTCCTGAACACGCAGCTCAGGACACTCAGTCCTCACCGTATTCCCCTTGAGCTAAGGTCACACAGACCTCGCCTAATCACTCTGGTAAGTCTTCAAGGTAGACTCCCAAACCTTCACAGACTTCGTTCACCGGCAATCCACAATGTCTCTTGGATGCTCAGAACGCGACGCCTAACCGGCTGGAGGATGCACAGTCCTCAAGTGTAATAAGTCTTCAGATCACACAGACAAGAAGACTTAAGTGATGCCCAATTCTCTCTGGCTCTGGGTGGTTAGGGCTTTATCCTCGCAAGGAATTCTCTCTCAAAGGCTTCGAGGTGGGTTGCTCTCAAACGACAAAAGCCGTATTCTCAATCTGAGCAGCCAACCGTTTATGGTTGTGGGGGGTGGGCTATTTATAGCCACTTGGCAACCCGACCTGATTTGTCCGAAATGACCCTAGGTCAGTAAGGAACTGACACGTATTCCAACGGTCAGATTTCAAACTCACACGGCAATTTTACTTGGGCTACAAGCAAAGCTGACTTGTCCGACTCTGGACAAGATTCGCTCTCATAGTCTTCACTCGAAGACATAGGTTTTTGGTTAGGCATCACTTCAGTCAGTCTGACTGGTTCTATTGGACCCCACTTAACAGTACGGTGGTTCCTATGACTCAACACAAAAGAAAAAGAACTACGAAAGATCTAAGTCTTCGAGCTCCATAGGCTTTATGTGGTGTCTTCTCTTGTCATAGTCTTCAATATGAATATCTTCATATACCACCTTTGACTTCAATGTCTTCATACATTTTTAGTGGTCATCTCTGGTAGGAAAACCGAATCAATGCGGGACTTCTACCCGTGTTATCCTGCAATTCTCACAAACACATTAGTCCCTCAACTAGGTTTGTCGTCAATACTCCAAAACCAACTAGGGGTGACACTAGATGCACTTACAATCTCCCCCTTTTTGGTGATTGATGACAAACTAGTTAAAGTTTTCAACGGGGAATATAATCTGTGAAATTGTAAAGGATAAGGAATTGTCTTCATAGGTTGCAAGGGCTCCCCCTGAAGATGTGCATATAGGTAATTTGCTTTTGGAATGCAAATGCACATGGCAGGTTGTACTTGTGGAGATCCACTTCAACTTATGATGACAATCCACTATGCATGTGAAAGTATATGAAGATAATGACATGCATAATGGAAAATGGACGTCTGCAGAATGATCTAAGTGCGGAATTTATAGTCGCACATGCGGAATTTATCATCGCAAAACAAAGTGGCAGATAAGTAGCAGACGACCATCGAGTTTAAGTGTTACAACTCAAAGAACCAAATGTAGCAAAACGAGAGTTGTAAGCACGAAGCAAAATATAAAGCACCCGCCCATATGGACCCGTTTGAAGACTATCAACCTCATATGCTTCTCCCCCTTTTGTCAGTAAGGACAAAAAGGTTTAAAGACATAGAGCATCTACTCGTTCCCAGGCGAAGTAGGTGAAGTAGCAGGGTCATTGGTGGTGGTTGGCGGTACTGAAGAGCTTGGAGCAGAGTTGACGCGTGCTGAAGGAGGTGGTGGTGAAGTAGCATCATCTTCATCCTCGATAACTCTGGCAGTCACTGTTGCAGCAGATGAAGAGAACTCAGAGTCTTCAAGGGATGGAGTTCCTAGCAGCACAGCTCTTCGAGGAGGTGTGGAGTCAAACTTGAATCGCTCAGTGAAGCCATCCTCTTGGAGATCATCTTCAGAACACATCATCGTTAGCCCTTTCCATGTACGGCGACAGTTTCATGGGCAACGAAAGCATTCTTGGTGGCAAGATTGGGAATGCGATTAACTTCCACCAAGAGGCTTTTCATCTGACGCTTCAGCCAGTCATGATGTCTATCCTGTTTCTGATGAAGAGCCACAAGAAGCTCTCGGTCGTTGAGAACACGAGTGCGCTTCTTGGGTCTTGGAGCAGTTGTACTATCAGTGGCTTCAGTAGACGCAGGGTGTGGTGCACGTGTAGTGCCAGCCAAAGGATACACCCGAGTGACTGCTTCAACTCCTTCAATGTTTTGTGAGAAACTCTGATGCTCTGCATTCTCAAGACTTAGAGGTTCCTTTGCAGGCTCAGGATAGATGGCTTCAATAGAGATATCCACATCAGGCAGAAAAATCCTATGAATTCGAGCAGATGGCTGATATGAGATATCGGAGTGAAGTTTAATTAGCCGCATTACCCATGGGGCATAGAACTTCAAGCCAAACAGATCAGAGCCCGATGCAGCAAGTTGGGGGATGAATAATTCCTATGCATTGAAGCATTTTCCATGAAAAATATAGAAGACCAAAGTCTTCATTGCACCCTCAAGCTTGGCATTTGGAGAGTGCCCTTTGATGGGCCAGAGAGTTCGCCTGATGATGTGATAGATGGTTCATGGCAGATACTCAAGGTCTTTAACGAAGAACTCTGTTGGATAAGCAGCATCTTGGGGCAATGGCTTCATCATGTTGAGCATCTGACTCATATCAGGTTCCGTCCTCTTAAAGATGCTCTCAATAGCTTCACTATGCAGCTGACAGCCATGCTCGTAGAGATCGCCAGGAGTGGGCAAACCAGTGAGCTCAATGATGTCAAATGCATTGGCTTCGTGATGAACATTTCCAGTCATCCACTCCAGGACCCAAGTCTTCGGATCTCTGCTGTATCCGCGGATGTGAAGTGTGGCATAGAATTGAAGCAGCAGCTCTTCATTCCAATGCTCTTGGTTAGTAACGAACGGCAGCAGTCCAACTTTCTTGAAGCAATCCAAAGCTTCTTCAGACAAGGCAGACCAGCTATGGCTTCAATATCAAGGCGCTTGTGTGGGAAGATGCGACCTTGGTTGTAAAGAATGCATGAGTAATAGCTTCGCTGAGGATAGCTCCAGAACCGATCAGATGATATCATTTCCCTTGAGTAGGGGTTCTTGGAGCTATCAAAGAATGTATTGTCTGCCCTGAAGCCATTGATATTGAAGGAGCCAGGTGCTGATGCAGGACCTGGGAACCTTGGCAATCTTGGGATTGGCTTCTGTACCTGAGGCCTGTGCTCAACATGATAGTCGAACTGTGGACCGACAGCAGACTCAGGAACAGAAGTGACGGGATCAGTGGCTTCGTTGTCTTCTTTTTCCGTTAGGGAGGGCTCCACATTAGCTTCATTGGTGGTTGTGGCAGCCACAAGATTTTCAAGAACATTCTCCTTGAGAACTGCTTCTTGGTGGGACAGTGGAGTGGCAACTTGTGGGACTTCATCTTCCGCGGCTGATGCAGCCGGATTGTCTTCAGTAGAGACTTGAGGCCTTGGACCTTTGCGAAGCCTGCGCAACGCGGGCGACGCCTGTGGAGTTGGAGTGGGTTGGGCCTCATAGTCTTCTTACTCTTGTGGGCGATCTGCCCACGAAGCATCCTGTGCAATTGGCGTCAGTGGACGACCAATGCTGATGAGTTCGCTGTTCTGAGGAAGGACTGCACCATCTTCTACATTGTCATGTTGACCAATGTCTTCAGCAGCGATGGGATCAGCTGCTGGAAAGTCTTCAGCTTCATGAGCCTCTGTGGAAGCAGGCTCATGGATAGTCAGTTGGCGTTCATGGCGTTCAGCTTCAGGATAGACCATAGAAATGGGTTCAACTATCAAGGGCTCTGTGGGAGCTGCCCGGTCTTTCTTGGCCTTTCTCTTCTTCTTGGAGGGGGCAGTTGCAGAGGCTTCAGAATGTTTCCTCTTTCTGGCTTCAGCCTCAGCAGTCCTTGTCTTCTTGAGCTCTGAAGCTGTTGACCGCCTTTTTGGCTTCAAGCCAGTCATTTTAGTTGTGAAGACAATAGGAACTGCTTTCTGCCTTGGTGCGTCAGGTTCAGCCGTAGCAGGCTTCTTCTTCTTCTTTGCAGCCATCCTGGGGTCGATGCCAGGACACCCAAGGGCCTTGCGCTTCTCAGCCTCATTGTAGGCTTGCACACATCTGTCAGCCAGAGTCTTCATGCGCTCACGCGAACCCTGAGCTTCTGCACGTTTCTTTACAAAGGCTTCCTTGAGCTCGTGCATCATACTCTTGAAGTTCTTCACTTCCTGCACGCTGAGCTTGGCCATATGCTTCTTGAACTGAGCCTTTTCATAGTCAATCTTTTGCTTCAGTTCAACAATGCGTTGGGCAATAGCGAGTTCTGAAGCAATGGCGCCTTGGAAGGCGACACTGAGGCCAATTGGTAGCTGCAGATCTTCAAAGCTGATGTTTGGCGTGTCAAACCACTCATCAATGAAGTTATGGATGATGGTCACATCAAAGAGAGGCAGATCATTAAAGATTTCTGCTTCTTCTTTGCTCTTGATGAGTTGCTCAAGAGCGCCATCTGCTAGATCTTCATCACTTGACAGATCAATGTCGTCATTGCGCAGAATGGCAGCAGCAGTTAGCTCTTGTCCGGTGTGAGGCAGGGGCATCTTGACTTTCTGGGGCTTGGAGATGCGAGATAAGTCTTCGGACTGCACACTGTCTTCAAAAGGTGCAGTTGCCAGTGGCTTCGCCCTTGAGATTTTTGGTGAGGGGGCAGGCTTTGAAGCTTTAGGCTTCTTCATCTTCTTTGTCTTCGGCGCTGCAGGAGCTTCTTCTGATTCAGCGTCAGCTGCAGGCTCATTCACTACAGTCCCAAGATGCGGGTGATGAGGCCTTCAAGGTTGGAGAAAGAACCGATGACATTGGGTTCTGCATCTCGTGTGCCATCTGCCCTTGGTGCTGAGGGACCAGGGTTGAAGTCTAACCCCAAAGTCTTCTTGTTCTGCTTCGCTGAATTCTGGGCAAACTGAAAGTTGCGCTTGAACAGATTGTCGTCACGACACCATAGTAGTGACGATGGGTGTGCATCAGCTGGCTGTGGCCCACGGACCATGCAGGGATAGAAGCCTTGAGCAATGGCTTCATCTCTGGACTTGGGTAGAAGATTCTTGTATTGGATGTCTCCCCACGGTCTCTTGATGGCATTTTTCTCAGCATATTCTTGGGTTACAAATCGATATTTGAACCATTGTTCTGCCCAATATCTTCGAATCCATTGGATTCGGGTCTTGCGCTGATTGTAATCCTCCTCAGGATCTGTCTTGTACAGTTCTGAGAGTTCATCTGGCAGATCTCTGGATGTTTCTCCACGACGCTTTCTGCCACCCTTCCTTGCTGCTTTCTCTGAAGCCATAAACTTTAACTTGAAAGGCTTCAACACGTTCAAAGGCTTCAAAGGTTTTCGCTTGCTGGACCAACATGAACTGGCTTCGGGAGAATTAATGTGATGCTGTAAGAATTCTGCAAATGAATGCAGACTATGAGAACCAAAGGATTCTCCCACGGACATGTACCTGTGACAGCATTAAGGTGCGAGGGAAGGGGAAGAGGTCATATGCATTCTCAGAAGATTTTGAAGATAAATCAGTTTAGAAGACATTGACCTAATTTTGCGAAGACATTCACTCATAGATAAGGAGTTGGTTCCAGATTTGTACGAATCCACAGATCAGTACAAGTGAGGAATCTAACTACTTTGTGAAGCATAAGTGAATATACTAGGCATGTTATGAGATGCAGTATGAGAGAGATCTAACTTGTGTGAATAGAAACTGCTTGTGGTAGAAAGTGACAAATCCATAGGATCAACGGTGCTGTAAAAAGGAAGCTTTATTTACCACACTAAGAACTGCTAGACGAAGTGGAAGATGAGGCCGAGCAGTTCGATCTTCCGTGCCCTAACTTGGCGACGGAGGACACCTACGGCGACGGCGGAGAGGATGATGTCCGCGGTCGGCATGAAGACGACGTCGGAGAGGTCGCGGCAGCGAAGCGCTTCGTCGCCGGCGTCGTCGAGGGCTAGCGGTGGCGCTAGGGTTCGTGCGAGAGTGGAAGAAGAGATAATGACCGTTGTGAAGTGTGTATTTATAGGTACATGGGCGGCACTGCGCTATTATACAGGTGCCCTTGGCGATTCGCATCTGAGGAACACGTGGCCATTATGCGGAATTTTGGGGTTTGTTCCACGTCCCACGCACGCCTTGATTGTCGGGTGGTCGTTCCTACTTCTTCGGGTTTCATGTGGAGGAATGAGCATTGAAAACGGACTTAATGGTTGTCTCTGTACCTTCTGCTGACAAAGACGCAGAGAAGACATTCGACAGTTTCAATAGAATGCATATGATTTGGAGAGATAGAATTTGAGATAGAAAGCATAAAGAGGTTAGGGTCCGATCACATTCACTTAGTTCAAAAGATTCAACAATGAAGACATAGCTATAAGTGAATGCTGTAGAGGACAGAACACTAATATATATATATATATATATATATATATATATATATATATATATATATATATATATATATAATCAACATAGTGAAGATAATCATGAAGATATGTTGAGATCGAAGCCAAACCAAATGTGAAGACATTGCAAGGTAACGCCATGAGTGAAACACTTCAAAATAGAACATTTGGTGGTGGCATTACCCACCGTATAGGAAGTATTAGACCCAGACACGGCGCACAATTATCGTGGTGCTCCGAAGTCAAATTCCACATTAATGTATTCACACTTAGAATATATGTCTTCATTGATTGAAGATATACTTTACTTTGTGTGTTGCACATCTAAGTCATCAATATGCATAAGGGTTAGGATGTGTGCCTGATCACAGGACATTTGAGGATTCCAGGATATTTAGCTCACACCGTAATTTGCAAAATCTCTTCTCATCCAAGGGCTTGGTGAAGATATCTGCCAATTGCTCTTCAGTGTTGATGTGTATGATATCAATATCTTCCTTCACAACATGATCTCTGAGAAAGTGACGATGAATTTCAATGTGCTTTGTCTTCGAGTGCTGAACTAGGTTGTTGGCGATCTTGATGGCACTTTCGTTGTCGCAGTAAAGTGGCACTTCCTTCAAATGAATGACATAGTCCTTGAGTGTTTGCTTCATCCACAGAAGCTGAGCGCAGCAAGATCCAGCAGCAATGTATTCAGATTCAGCAGTGGAGAGAGATACACAGTTTTGCTTCTATGAAGACCAGCATACAAGTGATCGTCCCAGAAAGTGACATGTGCCTGATGTAGACTTGCGATCAACTTTGTCACCAGCATAATCAGCATCCGAGAATCCAACCAGATCAAACTCTAAGCCCTTTGGATACCATAATCCTAGAGTTGGGGTGTGAGCCAAATATCGAAAATTCGCTTCACAGCTAAGTGATGCGACTCCTTTGGTGCCGCTTGAAATCGAGCACACATGCAAACACTAAGCATAATATTTGACCTAGATGCACATAGATAAAGTAAAGAACCAATCATGGAGTGGTATACCTTTTGATCGAACTCTTTACCATTGTCGTCGGGACCCAGATGATGTTTGGCTGGCATTGGTGTTGTGAAGCCTTTGCAGTCTTGCATACCGAACTTCTTCAGGCAATCTTTGAGATACTTCTCTTGAGATATGAAGATGACGTTGCGTTGTTGTCGTATTTGAAGACCGAGGAAGAACTTCAGCTCTCCCATCATGGACATCTGATATTGCTCTTGCATCATATATCCAAACTCTTCACTATACTTCTGATTGGTGCAGCCGAAGATAATGCCATCCATATATATTTGGCACACAAACAGTTCACCATCATATGTCTTCGTGAAGAGAGTGGGGTCTAGGGAACCAGGTATGAAGCCTTTGCTCTTCAGGAAGTAGTTGAGTGTGTCATACCAGGCCCGAGGGGCTTGTTTGAGGCTATACAGTGCCTTGTTGAGCTTGTATACCATGTCAGGATGTTTTGGATCTTCAAAGCCAGGCGGTTGTGCAACATACACTTCTTCTTCAACCTTGCCATTGAGAAAAGCACTATTCACATCCATTTGATATAGAAGTATGTTGTGATGATTTGCATTGGCCATCAGTATGCGTATGGCTTCAAGTCTAGCCACGGGAGCAAATGTTTCATCGAAATCAATGCCTTCCACTTGAGTATATCCTTGAGCAACGAGGTGAGCTTTGTTTCTGACAACTTGACCATGCTCATCTTGCTTGTTGCGGTATATCCATTTGGTGCCTATTATATTGTGCTTCCGTGGATCAGGACGCTTAACTAGTTCCCATTTATTATTCAGCTCAAACTGTTGAAGCTTTTCTTGCATAGCTTGAATCCATTCAGGTTCCATGAAGGCTTCTTCAACTTTCTTGGGTTCTGTTATTGAGACGAATGCGAAGTGCCCACAGAAATTTGCTAGCTGAGTTGCCCTTGAACGAGTGAGTGGACCGGGTGCATTGATGCTATCAATTATTCTTTCAATCTACACTTCATTGGCAACGCGAGGATGTACAGGGCGAAGACTTTGCTCTTGCTGATCATTGTCGTTGTTAGAAGGAATGTCTTCAGGCTGAGCATTGTCTTCATGTTGATCAGGTGCTGAGATGATAAGTTCTTCTTCAGGATAAGCTTCAGAAGGTATAATTTCTCCAGTTCCCATTAGCTTGATTGATTCACTGGATGGAACTTCACTCTAGCACATTTGGTAGTTGCTCTCTTTGTGAACCATTGGTCTCATCGAACCGCACATTCACTGTTTCAACCACTTTGTAATGAAAAAGATTGAAGACTCTGTAGGAGTGCGAATCCTTTCCATATCCAAGCATAAAACCCTCATGTGCTTTTGGTGCAAACTTTGAGGTGTGATGTGGGTCCTTGATCCAGCACCTTGCGCCAAATACTCTGAAGTAACTGACATTTGGCTTCTTGCCAGTAAGGAGCTCATAAGATGTCTTGTTCAGAAGCTTGTGAAGATAAACACGATTGATAGTATGGCATGTAGTATCAATGGCTTCAGGCCAGAATTTTCTTGGGGTCTTGTATTCATCTAGCATCGTTCTGGCCATCTCAATGAGTGTTCTGTTCTTGCGTTCGACGACGCCTTTCTGTTGTGGCGTGTACGGGGCTGAGAATTCATGTGTGATGCCCAAGGTATCAAGATATGTATCAAGGCCAGTGTTCTTGAATTCAATGCCATTGTCACTTCTGATGTGCTTTATCTTGGCGCCATAATTGTTCATAACTCGATTTGCGAAGCGTCTGAAGACATCCTGCACTTCAGTCTTGTAGAGAATTATGTGCACCCAAGTGTATCTAGAGTAATCATCAACAATAACGAAGCCATAGAGGCATGTAGTAGTAGTAAGAGTTGAGTAATGAGTAGGACCGAAAAGATCCATGTGAAGCAGTTCGAAGGGTTGAGTAGTGGTCATGATTGTCTTCGAAGGATGTTTGGCCCTCGTAATCTTCCCTGCTTCACATGCACCGCATAAGTGGTCTTTCTTGAACTTGACGCCCTCGATGCCTATGACATGCTTCTTCTTCGCAAGGGTGTGGAGGTTCCTCATGCCAGCATGCCCAAGCCTCCGATGCCAGAGCCAGCATTCTGAAGCTTTTGCTAGAAGACATACGGCAAGCTGTGGTCCTGCTGAGAAATCTACCACGTACAAATCATCTTTTTGATACCCTTCAAACACTAGAGACTTGTCAGATTCCATTAGTACAAGGCAACGATATTTCCAAATATTACGATCATGTTCAAATCACAAACCATTGAGACAGACATTAAGTTGAAGCCAAGGGATTCAACAAGCATGACTTTGTCCATGTGTTGATCCCTTGAGGTTGCAACTCTACCTAGACCCAATACCTCACTTTTACCAGTGTCAGCAAATGTGATGTGGCTCTTGTCGGATGGACGTAAGGTTGAGTCCATAAGAAGACTTCTTTTGCCAGTCATGTGTTTGTACACCCACTATCAATAATCCATTTTGAAGACACTGGTGTCGTACCCTACAGTGTAGTTAGGGGGATAGGCTTCACCAAGAGCATTGTGAAGCAAAAACATTTGACGAACCAATGGGTTATGAAAGCTTAGATCCAGATTAGGACTAATAGGGAGAGTAACAAGCGATTCAGGAACGAAGTACATAGTAAGACCATTCGGGCATTTATCTTGCGCCCTACAAGATGTTTAAGGTCCCCAGCAATGGCGTCAGACGACTTTGGTTTTCTGCTGGAGACCTTTCCCTGCAAAAGAGAGTTAAGCTTTCTTAGCCACCCACATCTTCAAGGGTGGCTGAGAAGCAATAAGTCTAAGTGCAGCATCTGAGAATTTTGGCTTTGGAGCCCTAGCAAACAGTCTTGCAGGCGGACAATAGTACTTATAAGAATAAGCAGAATAGTTCTTGGTCTTATGAACATGGCGGTATAATATGCAGGATTAAGAATATAATAGTGTAATTTTCAGAAAAGGGAAGTTTCCTGAGAAGAAATGCGGCATTGGTATTATTACCAAAGAATGAAGGAAATAAAATAATACTGAAAAACCGCAATACCAAAGTTTTCAAGAAAGAATGAATTAGTAGCTTACATATTACTCTTTAAGGAAAAAATAAAATGAAATAAAACTAGAACACAATCAAAATAATGAGGCATTCCATGGAAGAATGAATTATTAACATTGGTATTACCCTTTAGGCTTTGTTTGGTAGGAGTGGATTTGGGAGGTTTGGGAGGAGGGGATTTCAGGGGATTTGGTGAATCCCCCTCTTCCACCCGGTCCCCTCAGATCCCCTTGAAACCTCAAATCCCCCTATAGCCACAATCCCCTCCATAGAAAACACTGTTTGGTAGGGAGGGATTGCCATATTGAGTTAAAATGGTGTAAAACAGTTAAAAATCCAATCTTTATAGGTTAAATAGCATCATACCTAGACAAACTTGCTATAATATTGCGAATGACACCTAATAAGTGCAGAATTCCTGCAAGCAAATATGCTTAGACATTAAACAACCAGATATGGAATGTAAACTTATTATTCTTCTGGAAAATTAACTGAGTGCTCTGCAAGCAAATGATAAGCTGAAAAAAGTTACATGTATTATGTATTACCAAAAAGACCCCACTATTACATCCAGACTTGATGGAACTATAGCATCCATCAATAACAGACTCGAGCTTACAAACTGCAATTGGTTCATATCCCCAGATAGGTCCAAAGAATCCATCATAATAAAGATAGTAAGTTTCAGACAATAGAAAAGCAAGAGTAACTCCTCTCTATCAAACACAGTAAGAAATACAAGAACCAGACCAACAACTTGACTAGCCACATGACAAGTAACAAAAACAGTAAATGTCTATATGACAAGAAATTGAAGGAAAGAAACAGCAAGTAATTTGCTTACTATTGTTCAGTCCAAGAAAACTTACCTCTAGATACAAAGAAAGAAGTGTACAATTACTACAAGTAAATATTTAAGTCAAGTACTTTCTGTGTTGCAAACCATGATGCCCTCATATCTTAAGATTTAGTTTTGACAAAAAATAGAGAATTAAAATCTTGAGCATACAGAGAGGACATCGACAACAAACAAGTTAATCTGATATACGATTACAACTAGTTCACTCAGATAAGAACAGTGATACTATTGCTGTAGGTTTTGGGGGACTGGCTACCATCTTGGGGCTCTGCAAATTATTTCATATGCAAATGGTCACAGGATCCATTGCAATATGGCTAATAAAACTAGTACAAGTTCAGGTCTGAAGCTAAATTCTAACTAAGAGCCACAAATTTGTCAGCAATGAGCACCTGACTACTGTTTCAAGTCATCAAAAGCTGCTGTATGCAATCAAGTAAGCAAGAACATGCACATGAAGTCATTGTTTAGTTGATTCAGTGGTAGAGGTTGCTAGAAAATCTGGAGTATGCTAAATTACTTGGACGCCTACAATGGAAGCAAGCTGAAACATAGCTGAGATAACAATCTGCATAGGACAGTGACTTTATGGCCATTCTCAGAGGCAAGTCGCAGGTGACATTCTCTGGTTGAACATCTTAAGCTAACAACTTGGAGGCAGAAAATCCAGGGCCCAAAATTGATATCTCCACCAGCCCTTGTCCTCACCCCAACTCCAAGAATTCAATCCATAGTAAGAGAAAGCATGGACTCTGTGTGGATCTATTTGGTCGGCTCACAACAAAAAGAAGAGATTGACGGTGGCGGCAAGTGAGAGACGGGCGAGTGTCCGTGC
The DNA here is from genome assembly GCF_002162155.2 of Triticum dicoccoides. Lineage (NCBI taxonomy): Eukaryota > Viridiplantae > Streptophyta > Magnoliopsida > Poales > Poaceae > Triticum > Triticum dicoccoides. The sequence goes on from NC_041382.1 coordinate 129,825,206, forward strand.
CAACAAACCCGAGGAGGAGGAGGAGGGGGGGACACCACTCTGGCGGAGGAGGACGCCGGCGTTGAGGTCCCGGCAGTGCCGTGTGGAGGAGGCGCGGTGGGCGGCTTTGTCTTCCATGTCGCCGTCTTTTCCCTTCTCATCTCGTGATTCCTCGAGGCCCCGCTCGATGCTTCAAAACCACGTGGTTTGAGGGGGATTTCAGTGGATCGGAGGGGTTTGCCCATAACAAACCCTGTCCGCCAAATGGACATGCGGGGAATTGTGGGGTTTCTGGGCCCCTCGGGGATAATCCCCTAGAAACCTCCCTAAACCCTGCGCGCCAAACAAGGCCTTAAGAAGAAGAAATAAAATAGAAACTAAAACAGAAAAAGTAAGTTTTCTAAGAAAGAATTAATTAATGCCATTAGTATTACCCTTTAAGAAGGAAAATTAATTAATTGAAATAAGGAAGAATGAATTAGTAGCATTTTTATGACCCATTGAAAATTTAGGAAAAAATGTTTGCAAAACTTGCACATGACTTCGCTCTTACATTACACTTTTTTAGTACGCAAACAATAATCATATAGTAGTGTAATTTTTGCATATGTTGCAAATTATTTATGTGTGTACATTACACTCAGCCAACATCCCAAAAAATAACCACAAAATAAAAATAAAACCAACTAACAAAGAGAAACAGAAAAAAACAAAAAGCACATAAAAACAAAAATATATTAAAAAACGAAGGGAGAGAATCAGGGATGGATCACATAGTTAATGGGCTTCGGCCCAGAAGGAAGTCGATTGACCCAAATAAGGGGTCAGTCAAAAAAAGAAGAAGCCCACACAACAAACAACACAGGTCAGGAAAAAAACGTAGCACGAATTTTAAAGAAAAATCCAACGGCCACAAAATCGGTTAACCCAAAAATGAAATTTCAGCTGACTAACATGTAGCTAAAGTGAATTGAAATTCCATGACAATGATGGGAGACATGTCTTGGGCTGGGAATGCTTATGATGCGGTAGAAAGGATGCAGAGCCTGAGGGAGGGAGCACAATTTGAGTGTCTATGCTTACATAGATAAATTTGAGGTTTGCATGGGATTGGCTAAGAGGAACCATCTGAGAGAGGATTTTCTGATCAGATTTCTTTTGATCTTGAGTGTTTTCCTTTTCTCTAGTCAGAAACTCCTAGCAAGCCCTTGTTGGGTTTCCTCTGCAGCAAGCCTCCCCTCTGCTTTTTCACGCTGCCATTGCATGTTCAAAGGGTCAAAGATAAGGCAGTATGATGACTTGATGAGACGCCCGGAATAGCAAAACTTGCCACTGTCATCACTCATTTTCGCTGAGAGAGATGCATCATTCGTAGCCAGTTTCAGACTCGCCGTACCGGATGAAGCTACGCGGAAGGCTCCGGCCAAAGCCAAAGCAGCTCTATTTGCACAAGGCTCGGCCTTGCCTTTGGGAACAGTACGCGTTTCGTGTGCTCAGTCCTCCTGCGCTGCTGCTACAAGCACCACCATCGCAGTTGCCAGCGCTCCCACCAGCGCGCGCACGGACCGAGACCGGCAATGGCGAGCTCGGCGCCTCCCTTCCTCCTCCTCCTCCATTTCGTCCTCGTCGCCGCCGCCGCGGCCTCGGAGGAGCGCCCGCGCGTCACCCCCACCTTCATCCACTGCCACCCGGCGCAGGCAACCGACAACGCCAGCTGCGCCAAGAACGCCACGGCGTTCCAAGCCAACGTGATGCCCCTCCTCGCCAAGCTCCCCTCCGCCGCCGCGCCCATGGGCTTCGCGTCCCTGGGGTCCGCCGGAGTGGTCGGACGCGACCGCGCGTTCGTCTGCGGGCTCTGCTTCGGGCACGCCACGCCATCCCAGTGCGGCGAGTGCCTGGCCGCCGCGGCCAAGAAGCTCGCCGACGCCTGCGGCGCCCGCGGCCGGCGCGCCGGCGTCTGGACGGACGGTTGTTTCGCGTCTTACGCCGCGCGAACGACTCCTCGCCCTACTCCGACAGCTTCCGCGCGCGCATCATCTCCGGCGCCGCCGCGGTCACCACCAGCACCTCCTACGAGCTGCAGAGCCTCGCCGACCTGGCGTGGCGCCCGGGGCCGGTCGTGGCCACCAGCGCCGGGATGCAGGTGGCCGTGGACTGGAACGCCGCGACGAGCGACTACAGGAAGAACAGCACGGTGCGCGTGCTGGCGCAGTGCGCGCGGGACCGCACGGCGGAGGAGTGCGCGTGGTGCGTCCAGTACTCGACGCGGGTGGCGGAGACCTGCGCCTGGTCCTGGTGCCTCCGGCACTTGGCGCGGGCGGGGGACACCTGCTGCTGGGGCCTCGACGCGTGGCGCGACGGCGTGGCGGGCGCCGTCGTCGGCTTCGACTGCTACCTGCGCTTCAACATCGCCGTCGCCACCGCCACTTCCACTGCGCCGGCGCGGGTGCCCCTGCTACAAAGGCTTGGCGAGCAGAGCACGCTGCACGCTCTCGTCTTCATCTTCTTGGCTATGGGTTGATTGGAGCAACGAACCGGCCGCTGGGCGATCTGCAGCAACAACGTACCACTCCAGTAGTCTAGTCCGGGACAAGAGTCAGGACACCATCTCATTTCATTTCCATTGTGCGTCGTCTGTAAATAATCATGCACTAATGGAGGAGTAGTACTAGTACCGACTGTTGATGCCGGAGTGGACGATCCAGAAACGATAATCAAGCCTAATTAGTCGTTCCGTACCGCGCGTCCGCCGACGCGTAGTGTGTTCCGCCGCCGGGGCGAGCACTTCCCGGCGAGGTCCACCTCCAACACCTGCGATCATGTGCCACGAGTACAGGAAGGCGCACAGGGGGCATGCTTTATTTTCGAGATGGCTTGCTTCTTTTTTGGGGAAAGGAGTGACCACGCGGACAAAGAATAAACAAAATCGACAAAAAAATCAAAAAATTACAAAATCTAGGAGAAATATTGACAAAAGTTTTAAGTGATTGCAAAAGTTCATCACGAAATCACATTCCTAAAAGGCGTGGCAAAAAAATCAGTACTCGAAAATGCTACTTTCGAAAGCATTTTAGAGCACTAAATTTGTTTTTTTACCACGCCTTACAGGAATGTGATTCCATTACGAGTTTCTGCAAGCACTTAAAACTTTTGTCAATGTTTCTCTAAAAAAATTGGATTTTTGTAAAAAAAATTGATTTTACTGTTCACCGAGCTCATTTGAGCTCGGGAGCAGAAAGGCACTTTCGTGACCACACCCATGTTGCCCCAGCCGGTTGGGGCTGGATGAACAGGACCCCATGAAGGCTGGAGGAAGTCGACGATGGATGAACAGTAACCGGTGGAGCCTCGAGGAAGTTGACGGTGGATGAACAGTAGCCCATGGAGTTGAAAGTGCGTTATATCGACTAGAGGGGGGTGAATAGGCGATTTTTATGAAAGTCTTCAAAATGTGGAAGTTATGAAGACAAACGATAGAAATAAACCTATTACCATGCAGCGGAAGGTAGACTACACTAGACAAGCCATAGTCAAGTATTCAATAAAGTGAAAGCACAATGACTTAATAGCAGCAATGTAGTAAGGATCAGGTAGGAAGATATTATGAAGCCATACAGAGCATGCAGTCACTCAGTGAAGATAAAAGATAGTGCGAACATACAATGACTTCACAAGGAGCAACCGTAAGTAAAGGGAAGGGAAGATGAAACCAGTAACTCGTTGAAGACAATGATTTATTGGACCAGTTCCAGTTGCTGTGACAACTGTATGTCTGGTTGGGGCGGCTAAGTATTTAAACCTTAGGACACACAGTCCCGGACACCCAGTCCTGAACACGCAGCTCAGGACATCCAGTCCTCACCGTATTTCCCTTGAGCTAAGGTCACACAGACCTCGCCCAATCACTCTGGTAAGTCTTCAAGGTAGACTCCCAAACCTTCACAGACTTCGTTCACCGGCAATCCACAATGTCTCTTGGATGCTCAGAACGCGACGCCTAACCGGCTGGAGGATGCACAGTCCTCAAGTGTAATAAGTCTTCATATCACACAGACAAGAAGACTTAAGTGATGCCCAATTCTCTCTGGCTCTGGGTGGATAGGGCTTTATCCTCGCAAGGAATTCTCTCTCAAAGGCTTCGAGGTGGGTTGCTCTCAAACGACAAAAGCCGTATTCTCAATCTGAGCAGCCAACCGTTTATGGTTGTGGGGGGTGGGCTATTTATAGCCACTTGGCAACCCGACCTGATTTGTCCGAAATGACCCTGGGTCACTAAGGAACTGACACGTGTTCCAACGGTCAGATTTCAAACTCACACGACAACTTTACTTGGGCTACAAGCAAAGCTGACTTGTCCGACTCTGGACAAGATTCGCTCTCATAGTCTTCACTCGAAGACATATGTTTTTGGTTAGGCATCATTTCAGTCAGTCTGACTGGTTCTATTGGACCCCACTTAACAGTACGGTGGTTCCTATGACTCAATACAAAAGAAAAAGAACTACGAAAGATCTAAGTCTTCGAGCTCCATAGGCTTCATGTGGTGTCTTCTCTTGTCATAGTCTTCAATGTGAATATCTTCATATACCACCTTTGACTTCAATGTCTTCATACATTTTTAGGGGTCATCTCTGGTAGGAAAACCGAATCAATGAGGGACTTCTACCTGTGTTATCCTGCAATTCTCACAAACACATTAGTCCCTCAACTAGGTTTGTCGTCAATACTCCAAAACCAACTAGGGGTGGCACTAGATGCACTTACAGGAGTCCAGTTTTGCGGTACGCCAGCCCCCTCCCGATGAACAAGACTCCGTTTCGATCATAAGCGGGCGAAGAGAACTCTGTTTCGTCCGTTTTACGGTACGCCAGACCCCGAGCCGATGAACATGGCCCCTTTTCGGCTGTTCCGTCCAAGCTGGTTGGCTCCCGAGAAACATGACACATTCCGACCCAGTTGGTTGGCTCCCGATGAACACGACCCAACTGTTTCTTTGTTCCTACATAGCCGGTTGGTTGTCGATGAATAGGACACCGTTGTTGTCGTCTAGTGCAGGCGTGAGCTATGGAGATGGGAACTATCCACTGCGAAGAAAATAAGAAGGGAGGACTGAGGCAAGCGAAGCACCATGGGGTCCTCTTTCGCATCTCTCTATCTCCCTCCCCCAACTATGGCAACACTCGCTCTTGTCGTCGATTGTGCCCCTGTGGAGGCTAGTGGCGGCGACAAGCAAAGGGGAAGCATGGTTCTCGACGTCGAGCGTGATCACGAGCACACCGGAGAGGTTGGGGGAGGCAGGCACCGACTAGGAGGGCGGAAAGGAACGACGTGGGGGCAAAGGATTGCAGCAAGAAAGTCAGCGAGAGGAAGGCATGTGAAGTGAGCAATGCAAGGAGCAGGGGTGAGGGAGACCCATGTGCCGCGCACACAGGGAGGAGACGTGAGGACGAGGGGGGTGGAGGTGCAGCCCATGCAGGCTGCGGAGAGGCGGATGCGATTGATGCGCAATAGGAGGAGAGCCAGGTGAGCTTATCGAACGACTTGGTTTGGGTGTGTGTCCACTAGGTCATAGAGCTCGTTTAGATCAATTTCCAGCGGCTATGAAGCTCAACTTGCAACGACAACGCTCGATTCTGGGTCTCCAACTGTGAGCTGGTTGAGGGAAATTTTCCTCTCATCATGCTTAGGATAATATTGAGAACAATGGCAAACATAGTGACAATCCAAACAGCCCTTCCATATTTCCTTTCCCTACCTTCAAATATGGATACTGGTGGGGAGAATATGGAGCTCCATCCAAAAAATTGGCGCTAACAACCCATGTGGAGAATCTATGTTGTTCTTTTGTCGTTCGTGCTCCATGTGGCATTTATTATGCAGTTTGGGTGGATTGGACGATTCTGTTACAGGTGCTCTGATATGTGAGGACATGTTCTCTAGAGGACATCAACATGTTGAGACTATATTTTTCGAGTGTAGCATCATAGAAACCTTCATGCATGATATCCAAATCCAAGACATGTGTATAAAAGTTGGGCTATATTTAATGTCCTCGGGTTATGGCCCATGTTAGGAGTTCACACAACCACTCCAAAGGTTCAAGGAGTATGATTTTTCTTCTTCTCATATATTAAACAACATGCCTAGATAACCTACGCTACTACATCTGACATTTCACGAAAACGAGTTAGCATATCCCATATTCTACTGAATTCATGGTCATTGATATTATAAAACATACATTGATGGATCCGTAGTGCAGCAATTGCTACCGACTGCATCACTGGCCATCTAGCTCAAAATCTTACGACCGAGAGGGACGAGCACAATCAAAAAATTGCATTTAGGGGAGAAAAGGCTCACCAAACAATGTACTGATGCTTTGACCGTTTAAGAGTTCGAGCGGTCACATAGTGCTCGATGTGTGGAAGCATGGCAAGGTTGGCCCCTCAATGAAAAAAAATGCGTCAAAAGAAGGACCTTGATCAGAAGGACTTGATTTTCTCGAGATTGCACCTTAGGGATAAATTAGCTAGGATCTTGATTTTTTTTGTTATATTCCAAGATGTTTCAAGTGTTGACATCTTTGAACTTTAATTTTCACCGATTGATTTTCCATGTGTTCAGAATGGATTAAACAATGACTGTCCCACTTTGATAATGCAAACTAGCTAGCTAGTTTGCTCGATGCCAAGCCTCCGCTTGTTGTTGAGGGGGCTAAGGTCACGTAGATAATTGTTTTGCATATGTTTTGTTTACTTTGCATAGATTTGGTTTGTGAGCGGGTAATTAAGAGCGCTGCTACACACACGATAGTGTACAGCCGATTCATAGACGATCCTATTGATCTGACCATACATGCATGTGATAAAATGAAGCACATCCGCTGGATGGAGCATCGTCCATTGATCGGCAGTGGCGGCTCTAGGAATTTGCAATCGGGTATTCATGTGTATTCATTTTGCCAAAATCATTGTTGTTTTTCGAAAATTGTCACTCTTTTGCCAAAATCAATACTATTTTGTAAAAATCATGGGTATTCACATGAAGACCCCAAAATACCCCTAGCGCCGCCCCTGTTGATCGGCCAATCAGTATCGGCTGCACAGTACTCCCGGGTAATTAATGTGAGATAGACTTTGCAGGGAACAAAAGATAGACGATGGAGACGTTTCTTTTTTGATGATACGATTGTCACCTATCATCAAGACCTTTTCTTTTTTGATGATACGAAAACCATGTAGAGGTTTGGAGGCCCACCTCTCATTCTTGGTAAAGACAGAGCAGTGTAGTGACATGCATATGCATGTAGTCACGAGCGTGACCAACGAACCGCCAATGGCACCGCACGCTGCATAGGGCGGCATACAGTACACATCAGTTACTAGCTATATTTACTATACGTCTATACCACTCTAACTACGTACTCTACCAGACAAGTTGTTTAACACCAGGCCATCAAGACCAAAAATACAATGATGGTGAATGGGTTATCAAGACCAAAAATTGCTGCCGGAGTACTAGAAATCACACTAGTTGAAAAGTTACCGTGCGGCTAAAATAAGCTAGCTTTTCACTGCCATACATGTGCCAGCTGTGTGCGTCTATGCTGGGCTTCACCCACATGGCATTTCCGTGCATCCCAATGCGTAGAAAGAAATTACGCATTGCCAAAGGTGGCATACCTATTTCTGTGCATCCCAATCGTCACTGCCGCACTATGCTGCTGCCCATGCTGTGAGACGAGACGAGATGAGATGCATGCAGCCGCGGTGCTAAACAGCTCTGCCATAGCCATCCGGCAGCGGCACGACCAGGACTCGTTCAGAAAGAAGCCATCCGACCCGTGACGGTGAATCTGCTAGTAGCGGTGTAGTGTTAAGACCTTGTGCAATGCAAGGTATTTAGAAAGGATGCTTGAAAAAATAAATTAGGTTTTCCTTAAGCACCGATGCTTATTTATACAGAGCATACGCTTAATTAGACGTCTCTCCTGTAAAAATAGGCATTGATGCTTCAGAAAATTTTGGTTTATTTTTTAAGCACCTCCCTAAGCATCGTACAAGGCCTAATATAAGCGATAGATCTCTAGCACTTGATCCATAGTATATTTTGCGTTGAACTAATCGGCTAGTATACATGGCATAGAAGAAACTCTACACACTAAAAATGCAAAGCAGGGCTGGTGTGACATGCATGTAATCTCAACATGTTTCTCTGCACTTGCTTTACTTGTCTCCAGAAACACACGCATATCCGTGCCTGTGCTTCATCAAACACACATGCGGTTCAAACTTCAAACTAATTCTTTTGAAAAAAACATCATCTGCAAACTCAATTAGGTAGTAGTACGTCTTAACAGACTAAGCACGAAATGATGGCTCCAGCTAGTTTGGGGCGTCTGTGCCTGTGCCTGATCAAACACACTACATGTGGTTCAAACTTCATATAGAATCTTCCCAAATGAACAACATTGCCATGCAATGCACGGCAATATTCAAAGTAAATGTTGGAAATAAAAGGAGCCATCTTAAACCTACTAGCTGAGGCATGCAAGAACGAAATTGGCACAGGCAAGACAAACAGTCAAATACATAGTAAAAGACAACCATAATCCAGGGTGACTATAATTATATACCCCGCATTACACAATACTAGTAGTAAGTAGCATAGTCCACAGTCGATCTCTCCAAATAACATTGCACTAGCAATCCCGCAAAAAAAAAAAAAACATTGCACTAGCAGATTCAGTCGTCACGGTCATAGCATAATGCATACTACCTACCATACTCTAAATTATTCCTTAGAACGGCGTACGTACTCACCACCTCGTCAGTCGGCCATCAGCACCGATGATGAGCTGAACTAATCGGCAACGTAGTACTGCTTGCTTGCCCTGCTCCAGTGCTCCTCGGTCCTACGCCTCGCCTCCCAGCAGGAGGAGGGCCAGGAAGCCGATGATGTCCCCGGCGGCGAAGATGACGATGACGACCGCGAAGGCGATCCTGAAGTAGACGTCTCCTGGGTCGGCGACGAGCACGAGGCGGGCGGCGGCGGCGTAGATGCAGTGGCCGCCGATAGTGAGCGCGAGCGCGAGGTAGTCGAGGGCGCGGCGGACCCAGCGGCAGTGGCGCGGGAGCCGCAGCGCCAGCAGCGCCGAGGCCGCCTGGAACACGCCGCAGAACAGCATCGCCATCTTGAGGGTGTTGTCCAGGGCTTCCTCCGCGTCCGTCAGTCGGCGGCACTGCAAAGGAACAAAACCAGCATCCAGTCATGACCCGGCCATGGGGTAGTAAGTAGTACAGTAGAAGCACAAGCTCGGGTGGTACTCGTAGAGTCGTTGTCGGAGCTGGTACCTGATGAAGCTATGTACCTAGGGGTAGGATCATGGACCTGTCCCAACTGCCCTACTCAAGGACATCTCTAGAAGAAATCACCTTTCAATCGACTTGGAGGTGTTCCACTCGACAGACTCGAAGACACTCGACCAAGAAGCAATCACTCAACCAAGATCCAACCACTCGACGGCCAGGAGACCTAAAGGCACTCCGCACGCTAACTGTCGGTTATTAAGTAGTTTTTATGGTCATCATAGCACTTTATTAGGGGCGTTATCAGTAACGCCCGACCTTAATGTATTTAAAACCCTGCATAACTGAGGGCCGGAGGGGTCTGGCGAACTCTATATAAGCCACCCCCCTCCTCAGTGTAAAGGGTTCGCACCCTTGTAATTCATACACGCATAATCCAGTCGACCGCCTCCGGACTCCGAGACGTAGGACTATTACTTCCTCCGAGAAGGGCCTGAACTCGTAAACCTCGCGTGCTTACAACTACTCCATAGCTAAGACCTTGCCTCTACATACCTACCCCCTACATTACTGTCAGACTTAGAACCACGACAGTTGGCGCCCACCGTGGGGCAGGTGTTTTAGCGATTTGTTGGAGGAGTTGCGATCTTTTCCGATCCAAATCATCATGGTTTCTGGCTGAGTTTTGGTGGAGGGCCGCGAGATCCGTCTCGGCGCGCTCACGTTCATCGTCGACGACTCCGCTTGGCTTCAGGAGGCTCCACTCGACGTGGACACACTCCCTGTCCGCGGAGCAACGCACTTTCGCGCGTGCGTCCGCGACGTCCTCTTGCGGCAACCGTCGACCCATTATCGGTCGGCCCCTGTGTTGTCCTCCCTCCCTGTTTCCCGCCGGCGCAAGCGCTCTGGTCGGTCGATACTTCAGCGATGGGTGAGGCACGCGGTGGCACGCCAGTCGGCCACCCCTCAAGTCGCGGCGATCGAGCCCGACGAATCCCTCTACGGCCTGTTCGACCTGTCGACTGGCTCCGCAGAGACCGCATCTGAGTGCGACAGGAGTGATCCGGCGGCGGAGGTTCTGATGGTTGATGGACCGCCAAGTCCTCCTGGTTTTCCCCGCACCGACGGAGGTGACCCGTCACGTCCCCATGAGGAATATCTCCCCGAGCCTCTCACGTCGCTGCGGAGAGAAGAACTTCGTCGCCGGAACATGGATGCGCTGCACACTCCTATCGTTGGAGAAACCCCCGAGGCTCGTGCCTTGAAGGACGCGCGCCTGGCAAACTTGGCCGAGCGCACTCGACTGGAGAACCTCCAGCGAGCACTCGACGAGCGTGCGTGACAATGGGTTCCAGAATCCAGTCGACGTCAGCTCTTTCCGCCCCCGCAGGTATATCGAACTCCGATTCAGAATTTAGCAGCTGCAGCCTGTATAGCAGAGTCGATTCAGCCTTCCCAGTCGGAGACCGGCAGAGGCTTGTTGTAGATCAGAGCGTTACTCCGGGCAGCAGGAGACCAGAATTCCGCTGTTTCTCAGTCGCGGAACAAGATTCATAGCAGATCCATTGCTGCAGGCACAGTCCAGTCGGCTCATAGCCCAAGATCGCCCCCGAGGTGTGAGGGACGTGGGGACCGGCGTAATCAGTACGGGAACCATGAGCAGTATGATCACCGATTCGATCGTGACGATCGACGTCGAGTGCCCACCCCTCCCCCGAGGAGCGGGTCGTATGTGCCTCGACAGCAGGATGACAGGCGCCCTCATAGTGTTGGGCGAAGGATTCCAGTCGACCCCAGGGAACCAGGCTTTGATGCGAGAACCATTCTCGTTCAAGGTTTGGTCGACAGGAACAGAGCTCACCGAGAAGGTCACGACAGAGATGCACCTACCAGCAGCAGAGTACATGTTTCGAGGCCAGAGTGCTTTAGTAGAGCCATCAGGGCCGCTGTGATTCCTCCCAACTTCAGGTTGGCGACTGGAGTCAGTAAGTTCACTGGTGAGTCCAAGCCCGATACTTGGCTTGAAGACTACGAGTGGCCGTCCAGATTGGCGGTGGCAACGATGAAGTGGCCATGAAGCACCTGCCTCTCATGTTGGAGGGCTCGGCCAGAGCGTGGCTGAATCAGTTAGCACCCAGCAGCATTTACACTTGGGAAGATCTCACCCGAGTGTTTGTCACCACATTTGAAGGAACATGCAAGCGACCGGCAGGGCTGACGGAACTGCGGTCTTGCGTGCAGAAGCCGAATGAAACTTTGAGGGATTACATCCAGAGATGGATCACGTTACATCACACGGTAGAGAATGTGCCTGACCACCAAGCAGTCTGTGCCTTCAAAGAAGGTGTCAAGTACAAAGAACTGAATCTGAAATTCCGTCGAACCGGAGATATGTCTCTGAATCGGATGATGGAGATTGCCACCAAGTACGCTAATGGTGAAGATGAGGATCGACTCAGGAGTGGCAAGCTCAAGTCAGTCGCTCAAGAAACCGGAGGAAATTCTAATCAGAAACAGAAGCGGAAAGCCGAGCCAGCTGCTCCTGGGGAAGCCTTGGCTGTAACTCAAGGAAAGTTTAAGGGGAAACCCAAAGGACCTTGTAACCCCAAGAAAGTTAAAGACCAAGACGGAAATGATGTGTTGGATTTGCCATGTCACATCCACACCAAGAAAGATGAAGAGGGTAAGTTCATTTACCCGAAACATACCACTCGACAGTGTCGGCTCTTGATCCAGCAGTTCCAGGGCAAGCAGCCCAAAAATAAGGAAAATGAGTCGGACAAAGTTGAGGACAAGGAAGACAGTGATGATGGATACCCCCAGGTCAATTCCACCCTGATGATTTTTGTTGATGTTGAAAGCAAAAGTCGACTGAAAGTTATCAACCGTGAGGTGAATATGGTTGCTCCGGCAACACCTAGTTATCTGAAGTGGTCTCAGAGTGCCATCACATTCGACCAGTCCGATCACCCAACGCACATTGCCACCCCTGGGAGGCAAGCTTTGGTGGTTGACCCAGTTGTTGAAGGCACTCGACTGACCAAAGTCTTGATGGATGGTGGCAGTGGTTTGAACATACTGTATGCTAAGACGTTGAAAGGGATGGGCATTCCGATGTCCAGACTCAGTACCAGCAACATGAGTTTCCATGGAGTCATTCCTGGGAAGAAGGCTAAGTCACTTGGCCAGATTGCTCTTGAAGTGGTTTTCGGTGATTCCAAGAATTACCGCAAAGAAAAGTTGACGTTCGAAGTTGTAGATTTCCAGAGTGCTTGTCACGCTATTTTGGGCAGGCCGGCTTATGCACGCTTCATGGCTCGATCATGTTATGTGTATCTCAAATTGAAGATGCTTGGTCCCAAAGGTGTGATCACTGTTACGGGCAATCGGAAGAAAGCAGAAGAGTGTTTTCAGAAAGGTTCAAAGATCGCTGATGCTTAGATGGCAGTGGTGGAGCTGCAGGAATACCAGAAGACTGCAGACCTGAGTGATTTGTTGCAAGCCAAGAAGCCCGCTATAGAATCAGCTTTTCAGTCATCTGGCGAAACGAAGCCGACTCACATTCACCCGACCGATCTCAGTGCTGCTCCGACTCATATCTCAACAACACTCGACTCCAAATAGGAAGAAGCGCTCATCTAGTTCCTCCGTGAGAACTGGGACATTTTCGCATGGAAGCCTTCTGACATGCGGGTGTTCCCAGGGGGCTGGCTGAGCACCGCCTACGAGTCGACTCAAAAGTAAAACCTGTCAAAGAACATCTCCGACGGTCCGCCGTCCAGAAGAGAAAGGCTATTGGTGAGGAGGTGGCTCGGCTCTTAGCGGCAGAGTTCATCCGAGAGATCTACCACTCCGAGTGGCTCGCCAACGTTGTCATGGTCCCGAAGAAGGACAAGTCACTTCGCATGTGCATTGACTTTAAACATATCAATCGGGCCTGCCCGAAAGATCATTTTCCTCTCCCCCGCATCAACCAGATAGTCGACTCGACTGCGGGATGTGAGCGACTATCTTTTTTAGACGCCTATTCCGGGTACCATCAGATCCGTCTGTATGGACCTGACGAGATCAAAACAGTTTTCATCACTCCATTCGGGTGCTTCTGTTATGTTACCATGCCGTTCGGCCTCAAGAATGCCGGAGCCACATTCATGAGGATGATTCAGAAGTGTTTGCTCACTCAAATCAGTCAGAATGTGGAAGCATACATGGATTATATTGTGGTCAAGTCACGGAAGGGTTCCGACCTGCTGACTGACCTTACTGAAACCTTTGCCAACCTCAGGAGGTATGATATCAAGCTTAATCCATCAAAGTGCACATTCGGAGTTCCTGGCGGAAAGCTACTCGGTTTTCTCATTTCCGAACGGAGAATCGACGCCAATCCAGAAAAAGTCAGTACTATACTCCAAATGAAAAGTCCTGTGCGAGTGCACGACGTCGAGAAGCTTACTGGTTGCTTGGCCGCTTTAAGTCGATTCATCTCTCGTCTCGGTGAAAAAGGCATTGCCTCTTTACCGATTGATGAAGAAGTCCGACAAGTTCGAGTGGACTCCTGAAGTTGATGCAGCGTTTGCAGAGCTCAAAGCTCTGCTCTCCACCTAGCCGGTGCTTGCTGCCCCAATCAGCAAAGAGCCTTTGCTGCTTTACATCGCAGCCACGGGACAAGTCATCCGTACGGTACTTACGGTCGAGCGGGAAGAAGGAAAAGCCTTCAAAGTTCAGCGCCCAGTGTATTATATTTCTGAAGTTTTGACCCCGTCAAAGCAAAGATATCCTCATTATCAGAAGCTTGTATATGGGATTTATATGACCACAAAGAAGGTTGCTCACTGCTTCTCTGATCATTCCATTACAGTCGTCAGCGACGCTCCATTGTCAGAGATCCTGCATAACAGAGATGCAACTGGTCGAGTGGCAAAATGGGCGATTGAACTCCTTCCTCTAGATATCAAGTTTGAGGCAAAGAAAGCTATCAAGTCCCAGGCAATAGCAGATTTCATCGCCGAGTGGATTGAACAGCAACTGCCGACTCAGGTTCACTCAGAGCATTGGACCATGTTCTTCGACGGTTCCAAAATGCTGAATGGTTCCGGTGCCGGGGTGGTATTGGTCTCCCCCCGAGGAGATAAGCTCAGATATGTTCTTCAAATCCACTTTGATTCCTCCAATAGCGAGGCAGAATATGAAGCACTTTTATATGGGCTGCGCATGGCCATTTCACTCGGCGTCCGTCGCCTCATGGTCTATGGCGATTTAGATTTGGTGGTTAATCAGGTGATGAAGGAGTGGGACGTCAGAAGTCCAGCCATGACTGGTTATTGCAATGCAGTGAGAAAGCTGGAGAAGAAATTCGAGGGGTTAGAACTTCATCACATACCCCGACTAAAAAATCAAGCAGCTGATGATTTGGCAAAAATAGGTTCCAAAAGAGAAGCCATTCCCAGCAATATGTTTTTGGAACACATCCACACACCATCAGTTCAGGAGGATCCCTTCACTGAAGAAGCCCCGCAGCTAAAAAGTGCCACGGATCCGACTGAAGTTGAAGTTCCAGCTGTGGTCGACCTGATCATGGAAGTCTTGGTCATCACTCCCGACTGGACAATACCGTACATCGCATACATCCTAAGGAAAGAACTCCCAGAGGACGAAGAAGAGGCTCGACAGATCGTCCGTCGATCCAAGGACTTTACAGTCATAAAGGGACAGTTGTATAGAGAAAGCGTGACTGGAGTCAGTCAGAACTGTATAACACCAGAAGAAGGTCAGATGATCATTGATGATATCCACTCGGGGACCTGTGGTCATCATGCGTCCTCTCGGACCATTGTGGCTAAAGCATACCGAGCGGGATTCTACTGGCCAAGAGCGAATGAAATGGCGAAAGAGATAGTCGACAAGTGTGAAGGATGTCAGTTTTACTCCAATATGTCGCACAAGCCCGCGTCAGCCCTGAAAACCATTCCACTCATCTGGCCCTTCGCCATTTGGGGACTGGACATGGTTGGACCACTGAGAATGGGCAGGAGCGGCTTCACTCATGTGCTAGTAGCAGTCGACAAGTTCACCAAATGGATTGAAGCTAAGCCTATCAAGAATCTTGATGCTTGCATTGCTCTCAGTTTCATCAGAGAGTTGATATTCAGATATGGAGTTCCGCACAACATCATCACTGACAATGGGTCAAACTTCGATTCCGACAAATTCAAAGCCTTTTGCGCCTCTCAGGGCACATGAGTCGACTACGCTTCGGTCGCTCACCCCCAGTCGAATGGACAAGCGGAAAGAGCAAACGGCTTAATTCTCAAAGGACTGAAACCTCGATTGATGCACGATCTCAAGCACACAGCAGGCGCATGGGTCGACGAGCTTCCATCAGTTCTTTGGGGATTGAGGACAACCCCGAACCGATCGACCGGGAGAACCCCATTCTTTCTGGTCTACGGAGCCGAAGCAGTTTTGCCGAGTGACCTGCTTCACAACGCACCCCGAGTCGAGCTCTACTCTAAAGATGAAGCGGAACAAGCCTGGCAGGACACAGTCGACCTACTGGAAGAAGAAAGAGAAATGGCCATGATCCGATCGACCATCTATCAGCAAGACTTGCGTCGATTCCATGCTAGAAATGTGAAGAGTCGAGCCTTCCAAGAAGGAGACTTGGTCCTCCGAGTGGATCAACAGAAACCACACAAACTCGCTTCTACTTGGGAAGGTCCCTTCATAGTCACCAGAGTCCTCCACAATGGAGCGTATCACCTTCATAATGCCGATCGCCAGATTGATGAGCCACGAGCCTGGAATGCGGAGCTGCTCCGCCCCTTTTATACTTGAATTCTCACTCGGATGAGATGTAATAAGAAAAACTCATGTAGTTTATTTATCAAAGACAAGAGCGTTATAATTTTCCCAGTGATTGTTGTTGTTTTTGTTTGCGGAAAAAATCCCCCAGCGGGTGGCTTAGCTGCGAATCCGTTTCGCCTAAGTTTGTAAAAATAATTTCCTACCGAGTGTTGAGCCAGCCTCCCACTCGGAGGCTTAGCTGCAGTCCAGTACTCGCCTAAGTATTTGAAAATCCTACCGAGTGGTGAGCCAGCCTCCCACTTGGGGGCTTAGCTGCAGTCCAGTACTCGCCTAAGTATTTGAAAATCCTACCGAGTGGAGAGCGACCCTCCCACTTAGGGGCTTAGCTACAGTCCAGTACTCGCCTAAGTATTTGAAAATCCTACCGAGTGGATAGTGACCCTCCCACTCGGGGGCTTAGCTACAGTCCAGTACTCGCCT